>NC_091469.1:405608877-405932627 GCF_036971445.1 Narcine bancroftii
TCTCAACCTTCTACACCCCAAAGAATAAAAACCTAATCTACCCAATCTCCCCCTGTATTCTAGATGCTTAAACCCAGGTAACATTCTGGTAAATCTTCTCTGCACTCTCTCCACTCTGTTTATATCCTTCCTATAATTAGGCGACCAGAACTTCACACAGAACTCTAAATTAGGCCGCACCAACGCCTTATACAATCTCAACATCACTTCCCAGCTCCTATATTCCATGCAATGATTGATAAAGGCCAGCATACTAAAAGCCTTCTTCACCATCCTATTCACATGAGTTTCTACCTTCAGGGAACGATGTACCGTTACTCCTAAATCCTTCTGCTCTTCTGTATTTATCAATGCTCTCCCATTAACTACGTATGTCCTGTTCTGATTCTTCTTACCAAAATGAAGCTCCTCACACTTATCAGCATTAAATTCCATCTGTCATTTTTCAGCCCACTTTTCTAAGCAGCCCAAATCCCTCTGCAATCCTTGAAAACCTTCTTCATTATCCACTATTCCACCTATCTTAGTATCGTCTGCATATTTACTACTCCAATTCACCACCCCATCATCTAGATCATTAATGTATATAACGAACAACAATGGACCCAATACAGATCCCTGAGGCACACCACTGGTCACCGGCCTCCAACCTGACAGACAATTTTCCACTACCACTCTCTGGCCTCTCCCTTTCAGCCAATGTTCAATCCATTTGACTATCTCAAAATTTATACCTAAAGACTGCACCTTCTTAACTAACCTTCCATGTGGTACCTTATCGAAGGCCTTACTGAAGTCCATATAGACGACATCCACCGCGCTACCCTCATCCACATTCCTAGTCACCTCTTCAAAAAATTCAATCAGATTGGTCAAACAGGACCTTCCGCTCACAAATCCGTGTTGAGTGCTCCTGATCAGACCCTGTCTATCTAGATATTTATAAGTACTATCTCTAAGAACTTTCTGCATTAATTTACCTACCACAGACGTCAAACTTACAGGCCGATAATTGCCAGGCTTCCTCCTTGAACCCTTTTTAAATAACGGAACCACATGCGCAATACGCCAATCCTCCGGCACTATCCCCATCTCTAATGACATTTGGAAAATTACTGTCAGAGCCTCTGCTATTTCCTCCTTTACTTCTCTCAATGTCCTGCGGAAGATCCCGTCTGGTCCCGGAGACTTATCCTCAAATATTCCTCAAAAGCCCTAACACTACATCTTTCGTAATCACTATAGTCTCCATATTTACCCAATTTGCCTTTTTTATCTCACATATCTCAATATCCTTCTCCTTGGTGAATACCGAAGAAAAGAAACTGTTCAATATCTCCCCCATTTCTCTAGGCTCCAACACAGTTTTCCGCTCTGATTCTCTAAGGGACCAATTTTGTCTCTCGCTTTCCTTTTACCATTAACATATTTGTAGAACCCTTTTGGATTAATTTTCACCCTGCTTGCTATAGTCTCCTCGTACCTTCTTTTAGCTTTCCTAATTCCTCTCTTAAGATTCCTCTTACATTCAATGTATTTTTCAAACATCTCCATGCTTCTTATACCTAATGTACGCCTCCCTTTTTCTTCGAACCAAGTTTTCAATATTCCTTGAAAACCACGGCTCTCTCAAACCTTTTTCCCCTCCTTTTAACCTAACAGGAACATAAAGCTTTTGCACTCTCAAAATCTGATCTTTAAAAGACTTCCATCTCTCTACTACATCCTGCCTATAAAACAAATTGTCCCAATGCACACCCTGTAAGTCCTTTCGCATCTCCTCAAATCTAGCTTTTCCCCAATCAAAAACCTCAACCCTTGGCCCTGACTTATCTCTTTCCATAATGACATTAAAGCTGATGGCATTATGATCACTGGAACTCCTTCTTTTAACATTGTTCTCATATTTCAAAACCTAACGTGGCTCACAATAATTATTCAAATATCACTCGAATAAACTCTGTGGGCTAAATTGAACATGCAACATAAGAATCAGAATCAGAATTTATTGTCATGAGCAAGTCATAAAATTCAGTGTTTTGTGGCGGTATCATAGTGTAAACGTTCACATACGCCACCTTACAACAAAAATTTTTTTAAACAGTAAAGCAGTATCTTTCGTTGAGGGCTTGTCTTTAGGCTACTAATGGTCTGACTGTAGTCAATGACTATCTTGTTCCTCTCCTCATTCCTCACCACCACCACTTGTGCTCCCCAAGGGCTGGTACTGGCCTCATTAAGTAGCCACTGCACCTCTTCCTGAATAAAGGCCCTGTCCCTGGCACCTGTACCATTTACTTTTGGTGGCAACAGGTTTACAGTCGAGAGAATTGGCAAACAGCAGGGGAAAGGTGATTTTGAGTGTGAGAGTCCGCAGATCATGTATGATGAGCGACTGGGTTTGTTGGCTGTGTGCGATGGGGGGAGGGAGGGGAGGGGAAGACTGAGGGTCAGATGGAGCGCAGTGGGCGATTTGAGAACTGCCGGTTACAGACAGTGAGGGGCAGATGGGGTCCATCGAACTCCATCGTCATGCTTATGACATTGAAAATCAAGTCCCAATAGCAAGGCAGCGCAGAGCTGAGACATCACCAAAAGTTTAGTCTTTATAGTCTGTACCCAGCGTGGCAGAGTCACTACGTAGTAGCTAAGGACATCTGCCATATGTGAACTTAGGCCAAGGAGATCTTTTGGTTTATTGGCCTTAGCCTATAGTGCTGCACCATGGTGGGATGATTGAAGCTCTCTGTGCTTCCACTATCAAACAGGCAACTCATCACATGGCTGTTTACATCATTGACCTGATGAGTAGATGTGGCTGCCCTGGTCAAGTGTGATGGAGGCCAATGTTGGAGCGTTGCTTGTCGCTGCGGCGGCGAAGAGATTGCGTGCTGATTTGGAAGATGGCATTGTCCAAGATGGCAGCTCCCCACAGCCCACTTGTGGTGCTGCTGAGTCCTGAAAACAGTGCCCAAGATGGCAGGTCCCACGACTCGCACGTGGTGCTGCTGGTTCCCAGTGATGGTGGCATCCAAGATGGAGGCCCCCACGGTTCACATGCAGCACTGCTGGGAAGGGGTTTAGCATAGTGTCCCTTCTTCCTGCAGCTGGAGTAGCCCTCAGGTGCTATCCCAGAGTCCTATAGTAGCACTTTGGTGTTCCCAGAGTACAATGACTGTGGTCAGGTTGCTAATGGAACCTGGCAATGGGTGGTAGAAGGCGTTCACGGAATATTATCATGATGGTTGGATCGTTAGCGGAGCAAGGGGGTGGCGGTGAATTCCAAGATGGTAGCTCCTGGAGCAACCACAAGCCGGCTGCATTGTTGGTTGAGTAAGCCTCCATATTCTGGAGAGCCACCTCCAGTGTACCAGCCAGCTCAACTGCCCTCCACATGCTGAGCTCCGCTTGCTCAAATAGTCTTTGGCGGATGTAATTGGACCTGATCCCTGCATCCTCCATGTACTCTGCAGCTGTCACAACCTTACATTCACAGGCCCTTCTGTGGGTTCGCAGGATTCGAAGGTACTCGGCGTTTGACTCCTCCAAGTCACTGCTTTCGGGTCACCAGGAGGTTCTTGGCATACATTTTGTTAATCTTTTCAAGATACTGGCCCTTTAGAATGTCCATGCTCTCCTGATACGATGCGACGTCCCTGATCATGGAGCACACCAGGGTGCCGACTTGTGAGTGCAGTTCCTGTCATTTGCCAGTCTCAGACCATACGATGGCTGAAGAAGCCCGCAGGAATGCCTCAAAACAGTGTAGCCAGAGTTCAAAGTTGGTAGATGCCTCAGGCGTTGAGGGTCAATATCCAGCTTTTCTGGCTTTAGGATCTTCTCCGTTATTAAAAAAATATAGCTGATAAAATTGATGCGCCACCAATAACTCCAAAAGCTTTTATTAGCTATAGAACAAAAGCACGTCAATGCTACTTGACTGTCCTGCACTGAAGAGGGATGTGGAACAGTCACCTTTATTCAGGAGCCTGTGGGAGATGCCACAGGTATAGTCGGCCAATGGGTGTGTCGAAACAGATAAATATATCTTTTTTTTTCTTCTTTGGCTTGGCTTCGTGGATGAAGATTTATGGAGGGGTATGTCCACGTCTGCTGCAGGCTCGTTGATGACTGACAAGTCCGATGCGGGACAGGCAGGCATGGTTGCAGCGGTTGCAGGGGAAAATTGGTTGGTTGGGGTTGGGTGTTGGGTTTTTCCTCCTTTGTCTTTTGTCAGTGAGGTGGGCTCTGCGGTCTTCTTCAAAGGAGGTTGCTGCCCGCCGAACTGTGAGGCGCCAAGATGCATGGTTGGAGGTGATAACAGCCCACTGGCGGTGGTCAATATGGCAGGCACCAAGAGATTTCTTTAAGCAGTCCTTGTACCTCTTCTTTGGTGCACCTCTGTCTCGGTGGCTAGTGGAGAGCTCGCCATATAACACGATCTTGGGAAGGCGATGGTCCTCCATTCTGGAGAAGTCTCCAGATAAATATATACTTACAGTGGTTTACCACAGTTTCATAACTCTAATGAGCATGCCCCCACCAAAATCACAGTCATCCCTTAACACCATTGAAAGGATTCTAAGAGGGTGTAGCACTTTGTGATATAGGAACTAGTCCACTGAAGTGTGCAAGAGACTGCAGAAGATTGCAAATGTGACTCAAGCCATTATACATACCAGCTTTCCTCCCCCCCCCCCCCCCCGATTCCCTCAACTCCATCTACCTCTGCTGCCTTAGTAAAAGCAGCCAACATGTTAAACAGAAATGCATCCTATGCTGTCACACTCTCTTCATCCTCCTACCATTAGGGAGAAGATAGTGTGAGATTACCCACCACCAAATTCCTCTATCAGACACTTGAACAAACACTCATTGATTGGTCTCCAATTTAAATAAAAGGATTGAAATTATGCTCATTACTTCCAGGAGTGGTCTCACCAATGCCCAATACAGTTGCAACAAGACATTACTACATTTGAACTCCATCTCCCCCTTTGCAATAAGGACTAGCACTCATCTTCTGATTGGGCACCCTTCAACCAGATGGCATTAATATCATTAACTTCTTTCCACCCCCCCCCCCGCCCCCAACTCCTCCATCACCTTCCTCTGGCTCGCTCGCTCTCTCTCCAATTTCCCTCTCTCCTTTCATGCAAACATGATAAATTCTTACCTCATTACTTATCAAATCCAATTAATACCTTTTGTTGATGTGGATTCCTCTCCCAGCCAGCAGTGTCTGAATTCTGAGACATCCTGCTTCTGGCTCATTCTCTTTATTCCATGAAGAAGGGCTCACTCCCAAAACATCAGCAATATATCTTTGCACTTTTGGATGCTGAGAAGACTGGCTGAGCTCTTCCAGAATTTCTGTGTTTCCACTACAATCACAGCATCTGCAGACTTTGCTCTTTCACCCAATATTCAATCAAGGAAAGGTAATCATCATCTTGTTAAAGGGCTCAAGACCAAAACATCAGTTATGTATTTTTATTTTCGCTATATAAAAGACACTGTTTGACCTGCTGACGATCTCCAGCTTTGTGTTTTTACTACTTTGTCTTAATTATCAGTTGGTTTGTCAGCATGCTGACATTTTGTGTTTCATGTCTAATGACAGCAGCGTTCTGCAGTCTCTCCATTTAAACAATGTTCTTCTTTTCAGTTCTTCTTGTTAGAGATGATAAATTCACATTTTTCCATCCTTCCTCACCTTATCCTCTACCATTTTTTGACCACCTTATCAACCTTTCATATTACCTTTCTGTATTGCCTGCAAATTTGATTGTAGGAAAAAGTGATCCTTTCATTTGTCATCAATAGCTGTTTTGTGTATGCAGCCATTGTGTGATAACACTGCAAGGCTGTTATCCCTTTGGTATTGTATCTCTGCATATGGCTGGCCTGTCTCCTCTCTGCAGCTCCTCCAACTCCTGGAATTCCCCAATAAAGGTGATTACGCCAGTACGAATCCTGGAATCCGACCAGCAACAGGAGCATTTGTGGTAATAAAATCTATCATCTATTAACTTGTCTTTTGGTGTTATTAAGAGCATGTCAGTCATAAGGAATAATGTTGTCTGTGATATGTCCTGAAGGCACATTTCCAATGGGAAGTCCACAGAAAGTCCTAGAAACTAATGGTGAGTCCTAGGACAGGAAATTGGTACATTTTTGCAATCTACATGGCAGTGTCCTAAAGTCAAACCTTTTTGGTTAGAAATGGGTAAATTATTGGAATGAATAACAGGGATTAAATTCCCACTGGATCCAATATTATTTTTATTGAGTGATATTAAGAATATTGAACCTAAGTTGAAGCTGAATATGTATCAAAAGACGTTTGTTCAAATTGCTTTAGCAATAGCAAGAAAATGTATTGCCATAACTTGGAAGGGTGACACGGATCTGGATATAGAAAGATGGCATACCAAAGTCTGGAGTTGTATACCACTTGAGAAAATTACTTACAATTTAAGAGATAAATATTATATATTTTGGAAGATATGGAGCCCTTATTTACAAAATATGGGTGTTAATGTTTAAATGAGGCTCAGACATTCCCATTTTCCTTAAGGTCTCCATATATTATAATAAATTTTAAAGTAATAGGCACCCCTGTTGAGGGTCTCTTGTCCCTTTCTCACTTTCTTTTTTTCTTTGTAGGGGATAGAAGGGGTGTGTGTGTGTGTGTGTGTGTGGGGGGGGGGTATATAGGGAGGTTTTCTATCTTTTTATATACCACATGTATTTGAATTGATATGAATTTTTTTAATTATGTGTTTTATTTGTATGCTTCTAAATTTATAATTTTTTTTTTAAGTTAGTGAGTCCAAATTCTAACCATGGAAGTTCATGAATTTAGAACACAGTTAGCTAAACAAATTTGGAATGATAGGGATTCTCAGTATGAAAAATATTTATGAAAGTGTAAGATTATCATAAAAACACAACTAATCTTCAGAGAATCATATGTCACAATCAACATGACAGTTCTTTCATTTTCATTTCTATTTACATTCTGTCCCACTACCCAGCCAGATACTAGAACTGGCAGATCCAATCATAGTTCTGGCTGTGGACTTCACCTGATTTAGTAAGAAGCCTAAATTGGTAGATAAGAGCAAGAGAAGGCTGGGGGAGTTGCGAGAGGAACCAACTTGGTATGCTATGGAGCAACTGATATTCTCCTAGAGCAATGCCTTAGCAATCCTACGGATGGGATCATGGACTGCTATGATACTTGCAAATCCTTTGAACACTGCCATACCATGTTTGCAGAACTCTGGGATTCACATGAAAATGAAAAACTGCAAGTGCGTGAAATGTGCAATAAAAGCAGAAAATCCTGGATGCAACCAACACGTTGGGAGCATCTGTGGAAAAAAATACAGATTTAACTTTTCAGTTTGTAAAACTTGAGGTCAGATTGATGAGAGAGAAAGCAGATTATGTTTAAGTTGCAGAAAGAATAGGGGAGTGACGGATGAAAATATCTCTGGTTGGGTGAGAATAGATTTGCCATAGAAAAAGCTGCAGATGATGTTATCTGGTCAATTGATTAAGGGGTGGGGGGATGTTGGAGAGAACACAAAGAAAGAAACATAAAAGCTGTGAAATGCATGAAGGAGGAAGACATTTGAGAGGCGACTTGCAGTGCACTTCTTCATCATCCCTGACAGGAGAATTAAATGTAGCCCTTCCAGTAGGCAGAGTGGGAAAAAGTATATAGAATACTGTGAGCATCTGTGGAAATTAGTAGGCTTCTATTTGGTTTTTACAAGAATAGGTATCTCTTTGTTTACTGTCTGAGTGCCCTGATATTTCCATACACTGAATCAGTAACAGCGTCCACTTGCCATTCAATGAACTCTACCAAAACCATGAAAGTAGCCATTTTATTGCATCTTTTCTGGTATTCAACAACTGAACTTCTCCAACGTTCTCTCATCCAGTAGGGTAACTTATTTAAAGTGATTATTGTCACATTTGTGGCCCGAAATGTGAAGTTAATGAAACATTAAACACAAGTTTTATCAGGTAAACTTCTCAGTGGCTTTATTTTCCCATTTCCTTTGTTCTCCTGCTTGTGTTCTTATCTCTCTCTCATACCACGTGACTTCCGGTACATCTCATACATATTCATTATCATGACATCCCTCCTTTAATCAGAAATAAACTTTACTTTCACTTACCAATATCCCTATGAAACATACAAACATCGTAACTAATGGTAATACTATAACTCAACTACATAAAATTTACTTCCTACAGCACTCATACATGCACTTTATGATATAAGATTAAAATACTGTCCCAAAGTTCTTATTAAAACTATGGCACAAAGTCTTCGTATCGTTTGGGCACTTTCCGGTTTCGTTTCGGCCTGCCTGCGATATTGTCGTCGCTTCTCGGTTGTTCACTCTCAGTGTCGAAAATACTGCTCGCCACGGCTTCGGGTGTTTCTGGCGCTCTAGTCACTTCATCAGGAGTGCTGGTAACTGCCTCTGGAACATCATCAGGTCTCTCAGTTTCAGCATTTCGTATTGGCCTTTCAACCTCTTCGCTCGATGTATCTCTGGACTGGTACCTTTTTACACCTGATACATTTCTCTTATACAGGACTCCAGTCGGAGACTTGACTGTCACCATACTCCCACTTCTGGGTACGACAGTATAGGGTTGATGGTAATAAGGTGTGCCTAGCTTACCACCAGTTTCTTGCCTCGCTAGAACATTATCTCCTGGCATGATGTCTGAGTACTTGGCTCCACGTTTCGAATCTGTGTACAGCTTTGCTGCACCTTTCTTTTCAGCACCGTGGTCCCTCATCTCCTGGCCGTCTCGGATTTCCTTTATTTCTGGCATTTTTTTGCGGATTTTTCTCCCAAAAAATGCTTCTGCAGGACTTTTTCCAGTGGTTGCATGAGGCGTTGCTCGATAGACAGCCACATAAGATAGCAATGCTTCTCGCCAATTTTGTCCTTCTGCGTGTGCAATCCTCAATCGTTTTTCAATGGACTGATTTTGTCTCTCTACTTCCCCATTGGCTTGCGGCCATTTCGGAGTTACTTTATGATGGTGGATACCTGTGGTCCACATGTATTCCGCAAATGTCTCTGAAATGAATTGTGGACCATTGTCAGAGTATAATGTAACAGGTAATCCATATCTTGCGAATATCTCTGCTAACGCTTGTATTGTTTTTTCAGTGGTTGTGGACTTCAACACCACGTACTCATAGTATCTGCTGTAGTAATCTATCACTACCATAATTGATTCACCCGTCGGTAAAGGTCTAAGAAAATCAACAGCTACGTCGATCCATGGTCCAGTCGGGAGTTGCGTACACCGGATCGGTTCTGGCGGATTACTCCTACTTGTGATTTGACATCCGTGACAAGTTTTAACAAATTTCTCTGCGTCTTTATCACAACCTGGCCACCATACCTTGGTCCTGAGGTTTTGCTTGGTACCAACAATACCTAGGTGTCCTTCATGCGCTAAGGATACGATCTTCGGTCTCAATCTTTGCGTAATCACCAATCTGCAACCTCTTAATACACACTGTCCGATGCAACAAAGTTCGTCTCTAATGGGAATGTAAGCCTTGTGAGTACACTTGTCCCATTGTCCACTCTGTATGCATTCTCTTACTTCCATGAGTTCTGGATCACGTTCGGATTCTCTCTCGACTTCCTTCGTAGTCACAGCTTTCGGTGTCGCCTGAATAGCTACGAAGTGTACAAAGCTCTCTGTTTCTGTTCCCAATTCTGACTTGGATTGTGGACCACCATCCTTCACCAATCTGGACAGCGGATCTGCAATGTTTGTTTTCCCTGCAATGTGGATTACTTTATATTTGTAGGGTTGTAGTCTGAGTACCCATCTCTCTATTCTGGCACATGGTTTGGATCTAGGTGCATAGATCACCTCTAATGGCTTATGATCTGTGATGAGTTCAAATTCAATGCCGTATAAATATGCATGGAACCTCTCACAGGCCCATACAAGTCCGAGTGCTTCTTTCTCTGTCTGAGAGTATCTTCTTTCCACATCTGATAACGATCTGCTGGCATAGGCAATGATTCTTGGTCCTCCATCATGCATCTGGACCAACACGGCTCCTAAACCAACCGGGCTGGCATCCGCTATGACTTTGGTTGATGCCGCCGGATCGTAATATCCAAGAGTTTTTGCATCTGTCAGGCTTTGCTTCAGCGCTGTGAACGCTTTCTTCTGTTCAGATCCAAAATGAAATGGTACTCCTTTCCTGGTTAGTTTCCTTAGTGGTTCTGCCACTGTAGCGAAATTAGGAATGAACTTTGCACAAAAATTAACCAATCCCAGGAAACTCCTCACCTCTGTTGCGTTCTGAGGTGCACGTGCCTCTGCAATAGCTTTCACCTTGGCCTCTGCAGGGTTTAGTCCTTCCCGTGTAAGTCTGTGTCCCATGAAGTCCATTTCTGACACACCGAACTGGTACTTGTTTCCATTCACGGTAAGGCCTGCCTCCTGTAGTCTAGATAGTACACGCCTCAACCATTTGTCATGCTCTTCCTTCGTTGGTGCATGAACTATGATGTCGTCAGAAATGTTGGCAACTCCAGGAATGCCTTGAATCACTCGATGGATTTCATACTGGTAGATCTCCGAAACTGCATTAATTCCAAATGATAGTCTCTTGTAACGATACAATCCACAGTGAGTCACAAATATTGTTACATCTCGGGAACCTGGATCCAGCTCTAATTGATGATAGCCCCATTTCAGATCAATTTTTGAGAATACCTTGCTGGTAGTTAGTTCTTGAAGTATTTCCTCCACCGTTCGTATAGGGTGTCGTTCTCTAATTATAGCTTCATTGGCCATTCTCATGTCAACACATAGTCTTATGTCACCCTTTGGTTTGGGCACAATCACTACGGGACTGACCCATTGTGTTGAATGTTCCACCGGTTCAATAATGTCTTGTTCGATCAATTCTTTAATTTTGGCTTCGACTTTCCCACGAAGTCCAAACGGAGTTCGGCACATTGGTTGTGCCTTGGGTTTGACCGTTTCATCTACCGCTAGCTTTAATTGTCGACCTTTCAGCTTTCCTACTCCTTGGAAGACTGCGGGGAATTCTTGCTTCATATCCTTGTATGACTGAATTGAATTGACACAAGCTCCAATATGAAGTATTGCCAGGTCTTGCGCTGTGCTTCTACTCAGCAATGGTTCTCCCCTCTCTTCTATGACCATAAACTCTGCTTCGGTGTACTTATCTCCAGCTTCAACAGTTGCAGTAAAACATCCAATGGTGTGCAATGGCTTTGTTGATGTGTATGGATACAGTTTCTTGGAACACTTCTTTGAGGTACAGATGATCTTTTTCCTTTTCAACTTCTCTCATAAATGTCGATCAATCACATTACTGTCACTGCCTGAGTCTACAATGACCTGCACTGCTGTACTTCATTCAACGTAAATTGGTAACAACTCTGTTCCTCCTGGGTATCATGATCGTCACTGTCTATCTGGCGAATGGTATCTTTCTTTCCAGGATAGTTTCCTTTCCCCCAGGCTTTGCCTTTGGAAGTTGTACTCTTCCTCTTCTGGTCTGCATTGGACTTGCTTTTGCACTTCTTTGCAAAGTGGTCCTTACCTCCGCACTTTCTGCAAACTTTGCCTTTGGCCGGGCAATATGGGTCTTTTCCAAAGTGACCTCGGTTTCCACATCGATAACACTCCATGTCCTGTGTCGGCGTATATCTTGGCTGATTATGGCGATGTGAGAGCCTCTTAATTTGCTGGCTTGAGTTGTCTTTCAGGGTCATTGTATGAAATTGCCCTTCAACAGCCTCTAATGCAGCAGCAATGGTTAAAGCATCAGTGAGTTCCAACTCACTCCCTCTTTCCAGTAGACGTCTTCTGAGTTTATCTGATCTACAGTGCTGTACGACTTGATCCAGTAATTGGTTGTCCAAATCAGCTGGCATGTAATTGCATCTAACAGCTAGCTGGCGTAGTCTCATCACGTACTGAGCAATTGTCTGGCCATCTTCCTGTCTCGTTCTCCGAAACAAATGGCGTTGAAATGTAGCATTCGGTGTCACTACATAATGTGCATTTAATGCATCTACCGCTTTCCGGTACTCATCCTTTCTTCCTGTATTCAAAAGTGTCTTAAATGTTTCCCGAACTGAGGGTCCTGCAGTGAAGAGAAGTAACGCCCTTCTCTGCACTTTTTGTTCAACTGTACCGGTATCTAGAAATAGGCCACGACTGTCAGCGTAGGATTCAAATTCTTCCAGCCATGCCTTCCACTTCACACTTACAGTGCTTGCATCACCCGTTGGGTCAAAATGAGCAATTCCACTATGTGTTAGAAAGTCACTGTCTGCCCCAGCCATGAGGAAATATTCCAGCCCCAAAAGTACTAAGCGAAGAGAAAATTCTTATCACCTTGAAGTTGTCTGTAATCCTCTGTAATCTTGTTTAGTCTTTAATTTTCTTCAAGCTTCTTTCATCCTCGTCGCCAATGTCACATTTGTGGCCAGAAATGTGAAGTTAATGAAACATTAAACACAAGTTTTATCAGGTAAACTTCTCAGTGGCTTTATTTTCCCGTTTCCTTTGTTCTCCTGCTTGTGTTCTTATCTCTCTCTCATACCACGTGACTTCCGGTACATCTCATACATATTCATTATCATGACAATTATCATATTAGTAGACATGTCAAGCTCTTGTAGATGGGTGATCTCCACTGTGACATTGCAACATCCTCTTAGAAAGAAGGTATAAGCTTGTAAAGCCTTCATGTCATCCAGTCTTATTGACAACCATGAAAGAGCCTTCTGCACATAAGTAGTAGCAATTCTATGCTTGTTGCCAAAATGCTTCTTCAGTAAAAACTTAGCCCTTTTGAATCCTTTTTTCGGGGCCAAATGATATAAACTCCTTACAAGTTCCTGTGGTTGTCCACTCATGAACTGTTCCAAATAATATAGACACTCCTCCACATTTTGACTGTTAACTTCAATACTGCATTCAAAGTGTTTCATAAATGCTTGGAATTGAAGTGGATCACCATACAAAACTTAAATCTTTCTCTTAGGCAGAGAAAAGAGAGAGACTATAACTGAAATAACTATGCAACTATTTCATCTTGCCTTCTCCTGCCTGAGCGTACATTACTTTGTTCACCTGGATTTCTGTTAACTGCCACACCTCTGTCCACTGGAGTCATTATTGGTGTTTGAGATTTGGCAATACTGTGCTTTAACCCATTTGTTCAGGTCCATAGATGACTTGTAACTGTAGCACTAGGTATTAAATATTTCCTTTTTCTGTTGTCATTCCTCAAAATGTGACTTCATAACCTTTAACACTTAAGATAATTTACTTTGAACACCAGATAACTCTGAGCCTTCCAGTACCCTTAACTTGGTCTTATTCACAGTTGTTTTTTTTTGTCCAGTTCCAGTTGCTCCTTTTGCCTCCTTAGCTGCTCCTCTTTCTTCCTTAACTGCTTCTATTTCAGCTCCTCTTCTCTTCGTAGCTGCTCCTCCTGCTCTTCCGCTAATTCTTCTAAGGCATATTTATCCTGAAGTCTTTCTTGTACTGCTTCAAGAGTGGCCAAGTAAGCCTGAATCTTTCTATGTGTAAATTTAGTCCCTGAAACTCTGAAGCTTATTCTAGAACTCCTCTTGCTTCTCCTGCTACCAGTATTTGACACACTATTTTCTGGGCATTCATTATCCTCTATTTCAGATGTCGCCTTCATATCTGATTTTGTCTCTACTCTGGATTGTCCATCCTCCACACACATATAGCACATCTTCAGCTATTTCTATGTAGCTAATCGTCGATTCTATTGATTTTTTTGCTGTAATTTGGTGGGATTTATACACCCAAAATCCATTACCTTTGCTCTTTCTATTGCCTTTTTCTGTCTTGCTTGAAGTAGTTTTGACTCCACTTGAATTTAATTCCCAATGTTGTAGTTCTTCGTTAAGTTCCTTGATGGTCATCTCCTTGACATATAGCTTTTCAGGGGCTGTTCCCGTGGAGGCTGCTATATCCTTATCCATTCAGATGTCTGTTGCACTCAGACATCAAACTTGCAAAACAACAACTCCAAAACCAAATCAGTCCTCAAAGGACAAGTGACAGTTTCTCCAAACTGTGTTCTACATTGCAATAAACACAAAGAAAGAATCCTTAGATTATGCTTACCACTTCTTCAATGGCCTATCTGATGCTGTTGACGATCGTGCTTCCTTCAGTTAAAAAAATGTTTTAAATATAGCCTAATCGATCCAGTCCAAATTGAAAATGCAATTCCCAACCTTTCTATTAACTTAATTTCATTTATATTGTTACGGGCTCAGAGGACCCCAAAACTCAGCAACAATAGAAATTCACCAAGACATTACTTAAACAAAAGTTATTTTAATTTACTTTAAACATAAAAACAGGATCAAACTTTAACTTATTACTATTAACTTAACATAACTTAACTCCCTTCTAATTCTAAGCAGACATATATGTAATTTGTGTGTAAGTTCAGAAAAGTTCTTTGATTCATAGTCCAATCTCACTTCTCACTCCTCCAAGTTAATTGGTATCAGACAATTCTTATACTGTGCACGGAATTTAACATTTATGAATCTTGACCAGGCTTTGGTGCTTGAAAGGTAAATGGTAACTGCTCAGGAAGATTTTTGTCAGTTTTCAGAGAGAGATTTGTTGCTCGTTGGACATACACAAACGGATTCCTTCTGATCAGCCACTTCAGTGTCTTGCCAAAGAAAATTGCCCCATCAGGGATTTCCAGATGATAATCTCTTTCTTTCAAGTAACCACAGAGTTCCTTTTCTGTTTCCCTTATCTCAGGCGAAACATTATATAGCTAGCTATCTCCTATTGTATGGACCACAAGGGCTTTTAACAAGCTGAACTCAGAACTCAAAACCCATCTTCAAAATGGGGTTTCAAACAAGCTTTCAAAAGCCACTGCAGAAAACTAGGAGTCTCTCTCACTCTCTCTCTCCCTCTCTGTGTCACACCTAGAGAAAAAAATACCTGTTTCACTCTCTCTGCTTGCATAACCACATGACCTTCCTAAAACAGCACCCTCCACCAAATCAATTCATGAGAGATCTTATCAGTTTCCTGAGATGGGGCCTCCATTTGCACCTCATTGTGAAAATCTCCAGCATTGGGAGTTTATTGTCTATGCAGACTTGTAGGCACCACCTTATGTATAACTCTTGCATTTTAAAATGAGATCTGTTGTGAAGCATTTGTATCTGTTTGTGACCTAACTAAGACCCCAAAATCTATCTTCCAAATCATATCTATACATAATATAAAACATAACATTATCTGTCACAATATTTATTAAATTGTAGTGACTACATTCCTTTATATTTGCTTGAAGGATCAGAAAAGTTGTTGTCTATGACTCGTTCAAACAAATTCATACTAAAGTTGAGTTGAGTTTTCCAAAGTTTATTATATGATATTAAACATTGTTAACATTATTATCTGTTGCTATACTTTGTTACAAGCCATTAAAACATTGTTTGACAGTCAATAGAAATTGTCAGAACCTCCTGATCCTTCCATTTCACAGATCAAAAGAACTGAACTAAAACATGTAATCTTTAATGTTCAACTGTAACCTTGGCTGGAAGATGTTGCTAGGAGACCGCATAAAATATGATAAACAACATCCAAAAAACCACATACAAAATTACTTGCAAATTTGAAATCCATTTGAACCCTTACACATAGTTAGATGTTTTATAAATATCTTGTAATATTTAATCAACCCTTGCAAGGAACATTTTATGAAATCAAAGCAGGGCAATGAATAATTGGAGGCCATACATATTATTTGAACATTGCAATCATATTGTTTATTCTTATGAATTGAGAGATTGCAAGTTGAATGGATTCTTTCAGTAACCAACCACAATTGCAGCAATAATGTCTTGTTTTCATCAAGAGTTTCAGTTAGCATCTTAGGCAGAGTACTTTGGGTATGCAGAATATTTTTAAAAAATCACTGCTTTGTTAGAGAGTTGTATTTCAGAAAAATTCTAAAGGAGAATGGAGAGGTGGAAAGGCAGTGATTCACTGAAAAAAAATTAGTTGACCTCAAGCAGAATTCTCTTGTTTAGACAAAGCTGTTCATCCAAATTTTAAAATAAGTCAACTTGCTCATAATTGCACTAGTTTTACAATACTGGAAAGAAAGCATGCAACCAAATAGGTTCTAAGAATAAATGTGCAGAAGGAAATTATCATTGAACAACAAATTGTTACCACAGACATATTTTGTGATACTTTATGGTTTTCGTAAACAATGCAATGACAAGTATGGGGAGATCAAAAATGAAGGAAGAAGAAATGAGGGTTTTCTGAAGTACTGACTGAGTTAGTGGAAAAGGGTGTGAAACAAATATCAAATAAATGGATTTTCAGAAGCCATTTATTAAGTAATCTTGCAAGAGATTTTTTGCAGAAAATTTAATGTGATGGGAAACGTATAACAATGCTTGATGCACAGTGTAATAACTTTTGATGATTGGATACTGTTCCTTCCCTCTCTGGTTTATCATCAATGCCCAGTGTTCTGCCATTCTTGTGCCCCTCTATTGGCCAGATGTTAGTAAGTCTCTGCCCATTATGACATCTCTCATAAGATCTTTGGAAATTTTGACCATCTCCACAGCACGACACTGTCTTCTCTTAAATTATCCAATTGGATCTGCACTTGTTAGGTTATTTATTCATAAGGATGTCAAAGGTTATGGAAAATTGAGAAGAAAAATACATCAGCTATGATTCAAATGGTGGAGCAGACAAGGTGGATCAAATGGCCTAATTCTGCTTCTACACCTTATTGTCACTTTATTTTTGTTTGAGACTTTTAGTGACTTTACAATCAAAGAATGTTTAAGGGATACTGATTTCTTCCAAGAACTCACACACTCTCCTGAAGCAATGTTGTCCATACAATCTTTCAAATTATCTTGCTACAGCATCACAAGCCACTCTTGTTGCGCCAAAATAATTATCCATAGATGGGATGAAAAGTAACAGTTATCGTAAAACTCTGGTAACTAATCCCCTTGTCGAGTCCAAAAAGTATAAGGGCTCTTTCTCTGAAATGTTGATTTTCATGGATTGTATATACCTCCCTTACCCATCTTTCTATAGATATATACGCAGACCTTGGATTGTGGTTGGATGTGACTTTCCTAATGGGATGAAGGCACCGATCCTGCATAAGATAACAATACATATGAATGTCCCCAAATATCTAGATTTATCATAGAACATAGAACAATACAGCACAGTACAGGCCCTTTGGCCCTTGATGTTTTGCCGACCCATATATTCCTTCCTAAAAAAAGTACTAAACCTTCACTACCCTATAGCCCTCTATTTTTCTTTCTTCCATGTGTCTGTCTAAGAGTCTCTTAAATGCTCCCAATATTTCAGCGTCCACCACCATCCCCGGCAAGGCATTCCAGGCACCCTCAACCCTGTGTAAATAAACCTTACCTTTGATGTCTCCCCTAAACTTCCCTCCCTTTACTTTGTACGTATGTCCTCTAGTATTTGCTGATTCTGTCCTGGGAAACAGGTGCTAGCTGTCAACCTTTATCAAGACTCCTCTCATCCTTTTACGCTCCAAAGAGAAAAGTCCCAGCTCTGCTAACCTTGTCTTATAAGACCAGGCAACATCCTGGTAAATCTCCTCTGCACCCTTCCTATCCTTCCACATCTTTCCTATAATGAGGTGACCAGAAATGAACACAATATTCTAAATGTGCCCCTTCGAAAGATTTGTAGAGTTGCAACGTGACCTCTCTTCTCTTGAATTCAATTCCACATTAATGAATTCCTGCATCCCATAGGCCTTCTTAACTATCCTATCAACCTTTGCGGCCACCTTGAGGGATATATGGATTTTTATCCCAAGGTCCCTCTGTACATTCACAGTCTTAAGTAACGGCTATTAACCCTGTACTCAGCCTTCTGGTTTGTCCTTCCAAAATGCATTACCTCACACCTCTCCAGATTGAAATCCATCTACTGTGGTCGGTGAATGAAAGAGAAAAAAAAACACACAAGCTTTGAGTGAGTTGAAACAACCAATTGACTTTACTGGAACTCTCTTAGAGCTTATCAGCACTCCCATGATACTTTGTATCTCCCCCCTCCTCCACCAGGACCATTATGATGTTAGCCCAGTGTGAGCCTGCACCTCCGTGAGCTGGTTCACTTGCAGATCAATGCAACTCGCTACATGACTGCCCCCACCCCCAGAAATGCTGTTCGGAGGAGCTGAGTCCATAGTTCATAAACAATTCAAATGTTTTGGAGGCCAAGCTCACCACTGTGGGGCTGTAACAGTTACTGGTTGGTCAAGATCAAGGCTTGTCGGTTTGAGGTAGTCGATTGTGAATGTTTCCTGCCTACCCTCAATGTCCAAAGGACACGTAGTGCCATTGTGTCGTAACACATCGTATGGGCTGTCTAGTGCGCATGTCTCCTTATGAAGACTTACTCGCAATCTCCAAGATCCTTCTGGATATAGGATGAAGTTGGACTATGGTGTGAGGTTGGGACAGGGGCCAGGGTGCCCACCTTTTCACAAAGTCATATTGGCAGCACTGTATTTGTTTCCTCCTGGTCTCAAGCTGGTGGCACAAATTTTCTCAGGATTGTCAGCGGGGTCCCATAGATGAGCTCAGCAGAGCATGTGACCAAATCCTCCTTTGGCACTGTGTGGATGCCAAGGAGCACCCAGGCAGCTTGTCCACCCAATCCAGGCCTCGGAGCCGTGCCATAAGGGCCGCCTTCAAATGCCAATGGAACCTTTCCACCAGGCCATTAGACTGCAGGTGGTAGGCTGAGGTGTGATGTAACTGGGTCCCTAGGAGCTGCCCATAGGCGGGATGCGAACTGTGCTCCACTGTCCAACGTGATATTGGAAGGAAGGCCAAAATGGGCTATCCAGTTAGTGATCAGGGCCCTAGTGAAGGATACTATAGAAGTGTCTGAGAGTGGCACAGCATCTAGCCACCTAGTGAACCTATCCACCATCATGAACAGGTACGTGGAACCTCTGGAAACTGGCACAGCCTGATGATGTCTATGTGGACATAGTCAAATCATCTGTGTGTTGGCAGGAAGGACTGAATAGGGGCTTTCACGTGCTTCTGCACCTTGGATGACTGACAGTGTAGACAAGTTCTGGCCCAATGGCCAACCTGTTTACACAAGCCATGCCACATGAATCTGTTTGTGACCAGTTGAGTTGTCACCCGGATGAATGGGTGGGCCAACCCATGTAATGCGTCAAAGACATGATGCCTCAATGATATTGGGCCTAAGTCGGCCGATGGACACGTCACAGAAAAGTGTGGGTTCAGAAGGCCCAAAACGTACGTCTTCCAGCTGCAGCCCTGAGACTGCAGTGCAGTAGGCTGGTATCTCACCAACCTACCACTGAGCCACTGCGAGCACTGTATAGTCAATTCTAGGGGACAAGGAGTGCACAGACAGGATGGATTTATGGGACAGAGCATCAGTCATGAGATTGTTCTTGCCGGACATGTGCTTGATAGATGTCGTGTCCCCTGAGATATAAGAGAGGTGACGCTGCTGCCTTGCCAACCACTGGTCTGACACCTTGGTGAAGGCAAATGTGAGGGGCTTGTGATCAGTGAAGACCATGAAATTCCATCCTTTGAGGAAATAATGGAAATGACGTACAGCAAGGTAGAGGGCTAGCAACTTCATGTTGAATGCATTATTCTTCTGCTCCAGGGGCCACAGATGTCTGCTAAATAAAGCAAGTGGTCTCCAATGTCCAACAATCATCTGCTCTAGGACGTCGCTGACGGCTGTGTTGTATGCATCAACTGTGAGGGTGGTGGGCACATCAATGCGCGGATACAGTAGAAGGGTGGAGTTGGCCAGAGCATCTTTGGCCTGGTCGAAAGCTGCCGAAGACTACGTCGCACCTGAGTTGTTTGGTCTGACCGGACAGCAGCTTGAAAAGAGGTCATATGATCTTGGCAGCTAATGGCAGGAACTGATGAAAGAAGTTGACCATCCCAACGAATTCCTGAAAAACTTTGACTGTTAACTTGGCAAACTTATGAATGACCTCAGCCTTTGATAGAAGAGGGGCCGCCCCGTGTCGATTGATGTGGTGCCCAAGGAAATCAATGGCTGTCAGGCCAAACTAACATTTTGCTGGATTGATGGCTAGGCCGTAGTTGCTCAGTTAGTGGCAGAGCATCTTCAGGTGAGTTAGATTCTCCTGTCATGAATAACTGGCGATGAGGATGTCGCCTAGGTAAATAAAATTGAAATCCAGGCCATGCCACACCGAGTCCATGAGTCTCTGAAAAGTCTGCACTGTGTTTTTGAGGCCAAATGGCATGTGGAAGAACTTAAAAAGGCAGAACTGAGTGATGAGGGCTATCTGGGGGACAACGCTTAGGTGCACGGGAATCTGGTGGTACCCCCAGAACAGGTCAATTTTTGAGAAGATCCTCGCTCTATGTAGATTGGTGGTGAAGTCCTGGATGTGAGGAATTGGGTACCAGTCGGCTTTCATGGCAGTTTTCCATTTGCATCAAATATAAACACGTTTCTTCATCTTGAATAATACATTATAATAAAAACAATGCAAAATGATACATCGTTTAATTTTTATCTCCCCATTCCTCCACCCAAAAGAAAGAAAAAAACACCTGAATAATTTTACATTAATTCTATCTTGAACATATTAATTGGGAGGAGTGAGTGTAGCGGACGATATGGATGGACTTTTATCAACAAAATCCATGCATGAGTTCCAAATCCTACAAAAAAAATTCTGGTTGGTTCCTTAAATTATAAGTATTTTTTTTTCTAATGGTATACAATTTTGTATTTCCACATGCTATCTATGCAACCCTACAATATTGTCTAACTTCCACGTTACCGCCATACATTTCTTAGCTTCAATTTAGTATCTGTTTCGTATAATTCACCTAGCAAAAATATTCTGGGATCTTTTGGTATTCGTATCTTCATAATTCATCCCAATAATACACATAAATATTCTCAAAACGTCCCAATTTTTTCACACAACCAAACTGCACACAGTAAAGTACCTATTTCTTTGTTGCATTTGAAACACTTGTCAGAGCAATTTGAATTAAGTTTATGTAATTTATATGGAGTATCGTGTAGCTGGTGCAAAAAATTATATTGTACCATTTGATATCTAAGATTATATTAATTACACTCTCTTGACACATTCTTGACCATACCTCATCTTGAATTTGTATGTTTAAATCCTTTTCTCACTTTTGTTTTGACTTCTTCGATTCTATTTTTTGCATTGTGTCTTGTTCTGCTCCCTAACTCGGTTTGTCAGGATCTTCAGCTGGATTCACCTTTGTTCAGGTGTGTGAAAGCAATTCTATTTCTTCTCCTTTCTCAGGCTGCTTGTAAATGTTTCCATAATCTTGAGGAACTTGTGTGATTATACCCTTCCTTTTTCATCGTGTTACAAGTATTATCAGTTCAGTGGAGTCACGCGCAGTGAAAAGGTGTTTGGTTGAAGTTGTACAATGACATGATGAATTCTTTTGCCCATAATTATTTTTATCCTGTAAACAAAAAATAATCATAAATGACATAACTGGAATGAAATTTTCAGAATTTATTTTAAAAATTTATTTGACTTTTTGTGAACTTATTTTTTGAGGGTAAATAAATCTATGTTGCAATAGTATTACAATACTACTTATACGTTCATCTAGTTTTACTACTCATACACTCATGACTGAGGACAAATACTGTTCTAACTCCACCTGTAAATTTGCAGGTGACACAATCATTCCCAGTCAAATCTCAAACAATCACAAGATAGTGTACAAAAAGTGCAAAATGGTTAGTGTAGTGGTTAGGCAATGCTATTACAGCATCAGTAATCCAGGTACAAATCCGATGCTGTCTTTAAGGAGTTTGTTCTGTAACAGATTATGTTGTGTTTGTATTGTGTACAGGTAGTTTTTGGGAGATAAATTGAGGCAGGTTTTTTTTTAGTGTAGGTCACTTACAAACACTTCAAAACAGATCTCATTTAAAATACTTGAGCTCTGCTCAAGCCAGACAGGGTGGCTCTTGGGGGGCTTTGCAAAAACTTTGGAGAGTGCCCAAGAGACTTCACTAATGGATTGTTGTTTTGTAAAGCAACAGATGAAAGTGATGGGGGAGTCATGTGATGCAGAGGAATTAGGACATGGTATCCTAAAACTCCCGGGAAAATAGAAGAAAATTATTATTTAGCTAAAGTAAACAGAGATCAAAATACAAAAGAAGATGATAAGAATAGTCCATTTACTTTTTAAAATGCCTTTGAAGAAAGGAATTGTTGTTGCTGGAGCTGATGAAGGTGTTGTTCCTGAATACGAAAAGAGGCCTCTGACATAGAGAAATCGCAGATCTGGAGTGACAACTAAAGCCCGTCAGAGAGTTGAGTTGCTGGGAGCAGCAGGTAGTGTGACCAGCCTTTCGGCTGGCGAAGATGGCATCGGGCCAAAAAAAAGATTCTTTAAGCAAGGACAGAGTGTCGAGTTTGAGTGAGATAATTGATTTCAGTAGTGAATTAGCAAGTGTTGTAGAACAAGGACAGACAAGATTTGGAGAGGTTGCTTCAGTCTATAAAGATGTTAAACAAGTTAAATATAAAACTAAGGCAAAACAAAAGGATAAAAATAACTCTGATGGTGAATTGCAACAGATGGTATGGGAAATATGGGATTATATCAAAATGATGTGGAAAGAAATAGATTATTTAAGATCTGAATGAAAAAGATATGAATAAAAAATACAAGCAGTTATCAACAAATATGATGGAAGTACAAGAACAACAGAATGTGGAAAATCAGAATATTATGAAGGTTTATAAAAAGGGTAAACATATAAAGGAGAAGCTGAAAAAATTGGAGTCTAAAGTTAAGGAAGAAATTATTGAGAGGAAGATAAATTCTGAAAATAATTGATAAGATGGAAAATTTTAGTAGGAGAAACAACTTTAAGATTGTTGGCTTGGAGGAAGGAGAAGAAAAACACAACATGATTCAGTTTCTCCAAGGATGGATAACCTAAGGTTCTGGAGGTAAATCAATTTGAAGGTCCATTTGAAACCAAAAAAAGCACATAGAGCCCTCAGACCACAACCACAATCAAATGAGAAACCTTGCTCTATAGTAATTAAGTGTTCAAAATATCGAGACAAGGAAAAGATTCTACCCTTAGCAGCAAAAAAAGTCCACTTGAATATCATGGTTCAAAAATTTTCTTTTACCCAGATATGACTGCACAACTGTTGGCTAAGAGGAGACAGTTTACTGAAGACAAGAGAAGTCTTTGGGAAAAGGGTACAAGTTTACTTTATATTATCCAGCAATAAAGATTTTATTACCGGTTGACAAAAATATTTTTTTAAGGATTACAAACAGGCATCAGATTTTGTGGAAACTTTACCTTCTAATAAGCTGAATAAATGTGAAGGAATTATTTGCAATGAGACAATAGACTAGTAAATTAGAGACTCTGTTTTGATATAATACCTGAGAGGTGAAAGATGCCGGAGTCCATTGGCTGCTGTTCATAGGATCGTATGTGGCAATGAGTCACAACCCGTAAAATAGAGGGGGGTGGTGCTTTTTCCTTAGCGCCAATGCTGGAGGGGTGGGGGGGGGGGGAAGGGAGGAGGTTCCATTTTAACATTTAAAATTGATTTAAAATATAAGACATCCAATTGAAATTGAAAAGCACATAGAACTCTCAGACCACAGCCGTAATCAAATCAGATTTGGTGGAAACTTTCCCTTTAATAGGCAGAGTAAATGAGAAGGAACTATTTGGAATGGGGAAATGGATAATAAATTAGAGACTTTGTTCTGTTGTAATATTTGGGATGTGAAAGGTGCCGGAGCCTGTCGGCTGCTGTTTAAGGGCTTGTTTGTGGCAAGAGCCTCATCTCGTACGATGGGGGTGGGGGTAATATATTTCTTAATGTCACAGGGGGAGTTCTATTATTATTAAATATATGTTTATAAATGGAGTTATATTGATTACATTGATGTTTTACTTTGATTTTACTTTAGAGAAATGATTTAACACGGAATTTAAACTGGATGATGTAAGAGATATGAGATTCTTAATAGATACCTGACTAATTAGGAGTAATATTAGATATATTGAAATGTAACATTTAGAATTGATTTAAAACATAAGATTTATGTATATGGATATGTTATTAATATGTTGGTTTATGTAATCTATTAAAAAAATCCACTCCATTTTTTTCTTTTGTGGTTTCTTTCTTCCTTTCTGTTTGGGGGAGAAGGGATAAAAATAAAATCATGTATCATTTTGCATCACTTCTATTGTAATGTATTGTTCAAGATGAAGAAATATATGTTTATGTTTGATGCAAGTGGAAAGTTAAAAAAAAGAGAAAAACAAATGAAAAAGATTGGAGGAGGATTTTGGAGCCGCAGGCTGTCTGGAGTGCCGCTTGCTGTTTTAAGAGGGTCATGTGGTTTTGCAGCGGGGAGAGTCAAACAGGCTTTTCTCAGAGAGAGAGAAAGAGAGAGAGAGACAGAGATCAGTTCTGCAGTTTTACAGTCAGCAGCAGCAGCTGGGACTGGAACAGGACAAGCTGACAAGCTTGTGGAAAAACCCCATTTTGAAGACAGGTTGCGAGTGCTTAGTTCAGCCTGGTCAAAGCCCTTGTGTTTCATATGAGAGGAGAGGACTGGATGCCTAATGTTTCACTTGAAATAATAGAAACTAAAAGGAACTCTGTGGTGACCTGAAAGAAAGAGGCTATCATCTGGAAAACCATGATGGAGAAAATTTCTTCAGCAAGACACTGAAATGGCTGATTAAAAGGAATCAGTTGTGGGTGTCCAGGAAACAACAAATCTCCCTCTGAAACCAGCCTCCGCATCCAACACATTATCTGCTGGAATTTATGGCACATACTACAGGACTCCACCACCAGACACATTTTTCCTTCTCCTCCCCTCTCAGTCTTGCGTAGGGACCACTCCCCCTTGTGTACTCTTCCCTCCCCACCCATCACCCCCCCCAGCACCTTCCACTGTGGTTGTAGGAGGTGTAATAACTGTATTCACACCTCGTCCTTCACCACGGTCAGAGGTCCCAAAATGACTTTTCAGGTGAAGCAACACTTCACCTGTACCTCCAAAGAACCCATTTATTGCATCTGGTGCACCCTCTGTGGCCTTTTCTACATCAGAGAGACCGGTCACAGATTAGGAGATCACTTCGCCCAGTATCTCCTCTCTGCAACAAAAGTGACCTCCCCATAGCCAACCATTTCAATTCTGAGTCACATTCTCAAGCTCACATGTCTATCCATGGCCTTTCACACCACCCCACCCTGACCATCCGCAGATTGGAGGAACAACATCTCATTTTTTGTCTGGGCATTCTCCAACCCCAGGGCATGAACATTGAGTTCACTGCATTCCACAAATCAGCTTGCTTTTTCCCCCTTCTTCTCCCTCCCCCCACTTTAATTAGTTATTCCAGTCCTATTTCCTTCCTCTCTCTCCACCTAGCCTAGACTCCACCTCCCACGGTGTTTCTCCCCCCCCCCTCTCACCTATCATCTTCCATCCTCACCACCTCTCCCCTCCCCTCCCCTTCCCCTTTTGTTCAGACATCTCTCATGTTTCCCCCACACCTTGATGAAGGGCTTAAATCTGATACGTTGGTGATATATCTTTACCTTTGTTACATAAAGGCACTGTTTCACCTGCTGAGTTTCTCCAGCATTTGTGTGTTTTGTCCCCTAGTTCTGTATCACCTACCAGTGGAGGCTGCCTGCCTCTAATTTATCACTTTAATACTTTTATGTTTCTTTCACATATCCTCTCGTTATTTTTATTTCCAGCAAGAATGGTCCAGGTAACTCAATCTATCTTCACATTCTAAACAAAACCCTCGTAACCAGAATCAACCAGGTGAACCTCATCTACACCATCTCGAAAGACAATACAGTAAAACCCCTGGTAATCAGCCCCTATGTGGGTTGGTAGATATGAATTTTCTGATGGCTTGAGGTTTTGTGTTGCACTGATGTCGAGGTGCACTCATTTTAAACTTTGGTATTTCTTAACTGTTTATTTTCTGCAATTTTGTTTTTTGCCCATTACTTAAGGCTGTCGGGTGCTTAAATTTTGGTTAATGGGTTGTATTGTGTATTCTTTCTCAAGTAAGGAGACCAGAGCAGCTCGCTGTACTCCAGTGCAGCCTCACCAGTGCTCTCTACCATTGCAACAGAATCACACATTCTGTTTGGCCTCTTGATTACCTTTTTAGCCTGCAAACCGACCCTTTGTGATTCATGTACAAACACTCCCTCTGCACAACAGCATGCTGCAATCTTTCACCATTTAAATAATAAATGAGTCTTCTATTTTTCATTCCAAAGTGGATGACTTCACATTCATCAACATTTTTCTCCATCTGTCAGACTCTTGCTCATTCACTTAACCTTTCTATATCTCTCCACAGCCTCTACCTGTGTCCCTTAACAACTAGATCCTCAATTTCTTTGTTGGCAGACCACAATCAGTTCAGATCAGCAACATGACTTCCTCCTTGTTAACCATCAGCATAGGGGCACCTCAAGGCTGCATGCTTGGTTCTCAGCTCTATTCCCTGTATACTCATGATTGCATTGCCAAGTTCATACCCAATGTAATCTATACATTCAGCCATCGTTGGCTGAATAACAGGAAATTATGAATCAGAATACAGTGTTCTTAGTTATAGTGTGTTGCTTATTTTGTCTTGCAGCCCATTTCTTTGTTGTCTCTACATCTTCTCCTCTGCATTGGGCAGATGTGATTGCTGCTGGGAGATTCCAAATCTGGTTTGGTGGTGCAAGAACAATAACCTTTCTTTCAGTCTTTCTAAGACCAAGGGACTTATTGTGGTCTCTGAAAAGGGGATACTGAGGGAGCGTGCATTGGCAGGTCTTCATTGACTGGACAGTGGGGGAGAAGGTTAGTTCCTTCCAATTCCTGGGAGGCCAAAAATTGGAGGCCCTTTCCTGGACCAAGCACATCAAAGCAACTGTGAAGAAGACACAATAATACCAACACCTCAACTTTCTCAGACTTCTGAGGACATTTGGTACGTTGTCCAATATGCTATCAAACTTCTACAGGTTTACCATGGCGTGACAGATTATGTTGTGTTTGTATTGTAAATAGATATGTTTTTGGGAGCTGAATTGGGGCAAGTTTTTTTTTAGTGTAGGTCACATACAAAAGCTTTAAAACAGATCGTATTTAAAATACTGGAGCTCTGTTCATGCTAGACAGGCTGGCTCCAAGAACCTTTGAAAAAGCATTGGAGAGTGGATTGTTGTTTACAAAAAGGCAACAGGTGAAAGAACTCATCGGATCTGCAGGCTGTCTGGAATGTAACTTGTTGTTCTAAGAGGGTCATGTGGATTTGCAAGCAGAAAGAGTCAAACAGGCTTTTTCTTTTTCTCTGAGAGAGAGAGAGAGCATTCAGTTCTGCAGTTTTACAATCAGCAGCAGCTGGGACTGGAACAGGACAAGCTAGAAAGCTTGTGGAAAACCCAATTTGGAAGATGAGTTGTGAGTGCTTAGTTCAGCCTTGTCAAAGCCCTTGTGGTTCATACAAGAGGAGAGGACTGGCTGCCTAATGTTTCACTTGAAGTAAGTGAAACAAAAAAGAACTCTACGGTGACCTGAAAGAAAGAAGTTATCATCTGGAAAACCCTGATGGGGCAAGTTTCTTCAGCAAGACACTAAAGTGGCTGGTTACAAGAAATCAGTTCTGGGTGTCCAGCGAACAATAAATCTCTCTCTGAAAACTGACAAGAGCCTTCCGAATGGTAACCATTTACCTTTCAAGCACCAAAGCCTGGTGAACTTTATAAATGTTAAATTCTGTGCACAGTATAAGAATTGCCTGCAATCAGTGAACTTGGAGGAATGAGAAGTGAGATTGGACTGTGAATCAAAGAACTTTTCTGAACTTACATATACATTACATGTACATGCGCTTAGAAATAGAAGGGGGTTAAGTTAGGTTAAGTAAGTTAATAGTGATAAGTTCAAGTGTGATTCTGTTTTCATGTTTAAAGATAATTAAAAGCAACTTGTGTTGTTGAATATCTATTGCTGCTGGGTTTATGGCTCCTCTGGGCTCATAACAATGGAAAGTATACTGACTGGTGGGATCACAACCTGGTTTGGTATCTCAAGTGCCCAGGAACTTAAAAGGGTGCAGAAAACTGCAAAACCAACCAATCCATCACAAATACTGACCTCTCACCCATTGAAGACATCAATGTGGAATGTTGCCTCAATAAATCCGCCAACATTATAAAAGACCACCGTTACCTCAATCATCACATTTTCTTGATGCCAATCAGACAAAAGGTACATAAGCCACAAAACCAGCACCACAAGCTTCAAGAAAAGTTGTTATCCAATAGCTATCAGGCTCCTGAACCTCATATTACCTAACCCTAATCACAAACTAGTCTGGGATCACAACAGATCTGAATGAACCATTCAAATTTCACTTGTTTTTTTTCTTACACTAACTGCACATGCGAATATTTATTAATCTATACTTCTATATTTATTATTTATTTTTCTGTCTTGTTATAATCTGGACTGCAGTTATGAATTTTTATCCCAATAATCATTCCATGAAATTACAGTAGAAGTCAATAATTCTTATTGGAGAAATCTTCACCATTTCTGTCATAGGACAAAAAGGCAATCATGTGAATTATGTCACAAATATCTGAAATGAGACATTTATCTTTGGATTCTGGATGCTGTCTTTTTGCCATTGATTCTTTAAAGATATGCCAAATGTTTTGAGCATTGTTATCATTGCCTCATGATCTTCAAGTCTAGTGGATTAAGGTGGGCTAGTGTGTGTTAAATAGGACATGCTGTTCTTATATGCATTTAAATTACTTTTAATAATATTAATTGATATTCGGTGTTGCCCAGTACTAACAAATTTACTTCTGTGTATTTTTTCAGCGCTCAACTGGTTTTCTTCTAAAGGAAAATTGAGGTATAAAGTGGAAAAATTAAAGAACAAAATGAAGGAAGAATTCAAGCTAAATCAGGCCCAGGATATCACACTTAATGGTAAAATTTTATTCTGTATCATATCATTTCAAATCATGTAAAAACCAAATAAGCTTTACAAAGAGAGAGTTGAAACGAGTTTGCATATTTTAATACATAGTGTTAGGTCTGCTTTGTTCATGAATGAGTGAGACAAACACCAGACTGAGTCGAAATCAGGGTTCTTTGTTCTTTATTACCGGATTGTAACACTTGCGACTAACAATGTTAGTCGGAGAATGCATTCTGCCGTTATCAGCAAAATGGTGATTTTTTATACCCTTGGATACGTGCTTAGAACATCATCATATCATTACTTGTCCAATGACTAAAACTGTTGCTATCCTTTCCCTGCTAGCTTCCTGCCTCTCAATCCATCAATGTCTCTCTTATCTTGTAAGTACAAGGATGCATTCACATCTTGTTACAGCCCTGCACAGGGTAACTCCTTACACATTCCCATCTCATGATGTTTTACCTAACAGGAGTACAAGGACACCTCCCCTTCTTGTTACAGCCCTGCACAGGGTAACTCCTTACACATTCCCATCTCATGATGTTTTACCTTACAATCCCTCCTTTGTCCTCTTTAGAGGACAATCTCGCCCTGACTATGCTACCACCGCGTTACATTAGTTCGCCTATTATTGCCAAGCTCTATACAGGTTCTGTTCACAGGGTAGTTCGGCTGGTGGGCGAGGGCTCCCCCAACCCTCCTTTGCGTACACCCCCCATCCGTCACCCCGATCCCATTGCCCGTTTACAAGTTTCATCCCATTTGCCCCCAAGCAAAAAACTAGCTAACCCCCCGTACATTAGTAAATTCCCAAGTTAACATATGGTCTACAATCTGATTAATAATGTTTGTGTTACAATCAATGTTATAATATTTGTTCTACAATCAAGGTTATAATATTTAGGTTACAAGCAAGGTTAAAATTATATGTGTAACAATCTAATTCACAATCCCTCCTTCCCATCACATTCCCCTTCAGACTCCAGATCGATCTCAGCAACTTTCTCCGCCTCCTGTAATGTGAGATAGTCTTGCTCCACAGCCTGCACAGCTTGATATTTCGGAGGCAGTTCATCACGGTCAGCAAAGGCTCTCTCTATGGTCCTCGTGACCAGCGTTCGAATGCATGGAATACAACAACAGCCACAAGTGATAAAAATTGATACAGAAATGAACAAACCCAGCAAAAGTTGTCCTAACAAAGTGCTCCATCTCCCAAACACTCCCTGTAACCAGGATAAAACAGGATTGGAGACTCCAGACTGGGCTTTTAATTCTTTCGCCAATGCCCTAAGTTTCGTTAACCCCTTAGTGAGTGATCCATCTGGCCCTGTGTTATTAGAGATAGAAGTGCAGCATAGATCTCCAAACATAGCACACACTCCACCTTTCTCTGCCAGGACCATATCAATCGCTATCCTATTCTGAAGTGTCATAAGGGAAGTTTCTGACAGTTGTTGATGTATTGCCTCAACAACGTCCCTGGTCAAATTTGCAAGGCGCTGGACATTATAGTGAATAAGGTTGATCCTATTAACATTCTTATTTACAGTGATGGGAAAAATTGCACTAAAAACAGGAAAACTTTCAAACCCAGCTGCAATCTCATCGGCTAATTTAAATTCGTCCGGAATATTCTGGGCTTGGCCAATGGCATCAATCCATACCCCATCAGGGTTCCTTCCTCCCGGCCCCAAGAGTCCAACACTCCTCCTTTTTCTCCACAGCCAACTCTCTGTGTGGCGCAATTCTAGGGAATCCTCGTCTCCCTCCTGCCTTTTGACAATCAGCACTGGCGCATTAAGGGTTACTAGAGCACACCGACCATCCCAGTTAGCGGGGAGCCAGTTGTACAGCACTCTTCCTCCACAAAACCACCAAATATCCGCCCTAGCCTGGGTCAAGCGGGTTGCACTACTGCTATGTGAGAGATCAACATGAGTCCTGCACGAGTCGCTGGGCAGCCAACCCACATGGAAAACGTGCGCTGCTGTGTTGTTGTTGGCAAAACAAGTAACATTAGTTATGCTTGTGGATCTAAAGACAGGGGGAGCTACATTAGCCGGAGCTATGGGAAACGTCTGTTCCCATATCAGACACCTATTCAGTGGGTTGGATTCTGACATTAGGTTCAAGGCGCAGTCCATAGCATCTGTCTCCTCAAAAATTGATCTGCTCATCCGTAATAATGGCCTTCCTCAGGCACAGACCCAGCAGTTCCCATACCCTGCTTGGTCCGCATATTTACCCATCTGATCTATCCAGGAGTTTGACTCATCAATACCTGTCTCAATTGCTATCTTCTCTCCCCTGGACATCTTCGTACCGTCGAATTTTCTCACTTCCCCCTCTTTCGAAGTGGGTTTAATTATGTCCTTTGTGTATGTTTGTAAGTCGAACCTCACCACTCCCCAAGGATCTTTTCCATTAATAGACACTCCAATCATTAGATAGAAGAGGTCTCCGACACCATGTTCTCTCCCTGTGCCTCCCTCGCATGTCTTGTACTGTAGTAGGTTTTCGATACCCTAGTATCATTTCTCTATGTGCCTCAGACATGGCCGTACCGTTTTTACCCACGAGTCTTCCTAGGAAAGTTACCACCCTCCTTCCGACCTGACATTTCGACCTTTTTACTTTAAATCCAGCCTCGCCTAACCCCTTGAGTAAAACTGCTGTCCCTGTCAGGCACTCATGTGGCGTTTTCCCTGCTAATATTAGGTCGTCTACATACTGAATCAGTGTAACATCTTCCGGGAGCTTTAATTTCATTAGGATTTCGCTAAGGGCCTGATTGAACAGTCCTGGACTGTCCTTATAACCCTGAGGTAATCTAGTGTATGTGTACCGATGTGCTTGGTAAGTGAAAGTGAACCAGTCTTGGCATTCCTCAGCTAATTTCAAGCAGAAGAATGCGTTTGCCAGATCAATGACAGTATAGTATTCGTGCTTCGGACTCAGAGCCCTAAGTGCTACATATGGGTCTGGGACTGGTCTCCCGATGGTCTTGGTAGCCAAGTTAATCTCCCGGAGGTCGTGTACCATCCTCCAGTCTTTTCTACCCGGTTTGGGAACAGGCATGATGGGCGTGTTCCACATACTGTCAGGTGCCGCCCTTAAAACCCCTGACTCCATTAACCCTTCTATCGTTCCTTTAATACCCTCCTCCTGACTGGGCGACAAGCGGTATTGTTTTCTCCATATTGGTTTCTGCCCGGGGTTGGCCAATTCTAGAAATACCTCTCCTTTTATTACTCCCACATCATAGGGCCCCGTTGTCCATATATGTGGACTCAGATTAGAAAGATATTTGTCTGAGTCTCTGTGATCAATATTTTCTCCCTCTATGGCTCGGTCTCTTTCTACTTTCTCATTCACTACCTGGTCCCATGCTTCAATATTCAGTCTGACAAATTTTCCTCCCTCCGAGGTGGAATATCCCGGGATTTCTGTCTGCCTGTATTCACACCCTATCGCTTCCTTTACCATCGGACCCAGCTGTCGAGCGTGATGATCTTTGGCAATACCCAAGGTCACATGAGGCACACTTTCTACTCCTAAGCAGAACCACTCCATTTGTTCTTCTGTCATGACAACCATAGCAGCTATTCCCTCCTTACCTACAAAGATAAATGGACAATGTATCGTTTCTGTCTTCCCTTCTTTAGAGAGTCCCACCTCTCCTCATATTCCTGGTCCGGGTGGATGGTGTAGTTTAATGTAACATGCATAGGATCTAGTGGATAATGGTAATCCCCATACCGGGGAATACTGGCCCTCCACTCAAAAAACTGTTTAATCAGCCCTGGGCCTGGTTCATCATACAGTAGCCGACTCCAGAAAATACTAACCTCCACAGAGTCTTCTGAAGCGTTAGATGGGGTCATTACTATAAACTGTCCTCCCCTTCTTATTGTATCCCCTGGGTATGTTAACCGAAGGCCCTTCTCAGAACATTGTATGGTTATTCCTAGTTTGGTAAGAATGTCCCTTGCTAATAAATTAATGGGGCAACTTGGCACAACCAGGACAGGCGTTTTAACCCTTTGTCGTCCAAATGTCATGTCGATGTTATCTGTATAGGGCTGTGTTTCCTTTATCCCGGAGAATCCTATTGTAGATAATGTTTTGCCCGAAAATGTGCTCCCTGGGGGTTTTTTAATCACTGTCGTAACTGCTGCCCCTGTGTCAACCATAAATTCAATTTTTTCTCCATTTACCGTCCCCCAAATTTTTGGTGGCTCCCAGGGAGGCGTGATTTTTGATTCTCCAGGGCACCTTCAATAATCAAATTCAGCACCTTCCTCAATATAGTCATTACACTGAGGTGCCTGGACTTGTTGATCACTCTGCCACCCCCCGATTCTCTGGGGCCCATCAATGTGTCCACCCCTACCCCTTGCTTGTCCTCTTAAGTTTCCTCCTCTTCCCCGATAGCCTCTAATAGAGGGTAATCTTTTTCCCCTTGCTCTCCCAGCCTCCGGACAGTTCCGCTGGTAGTGTCCAGGATTTTGGCAGTACCAGCATACTGCATGTTCCCCTCTATACATTGTACCTAGCTGTCTTTCCCAACCATTTCTTACTTGGGGTCCCGGATTTATCACTGGCCCCATGACCTGTGGGACTATCTGTTGGGCCGCTAATTTAACCCCTATATGTTCTATGGCTCTCACCAATTTATCGGTTGTCTTGTCCACCTCCTTCTGGGACGCACTTTCTGACTTAGCATGCTCTGATTGACGATGTCGTTTGATTGCATGTGTCAGGTGTCTTTTCCACAAATCCTCTGACATTGTCTCTACTCCCACAATGTCCCTTAATTTTGCTTGAACAGTAGCAGGTAGTCCGTTTATTATCCCATTACGAAAGTGAGCCCTTCCTAAGGGGCTGTGGTCGGGTCTTTCTCCAGTCCCTGTTTCCCATAAGTCCTATGCTCGAGTGGGACTTCCTTTAGTTGAAGGGTTACCAAGGCATCCAAACTATAGGGTGTAGGAAATGTTTCTCTAAGTGCTTCCCAAAATTTATTCCGAAGTGGGTTAAATTCTATTTCATCCCCCAATTTACTGCTTCTTACAATTCTCTCTATTTGCTTCAGGGCCCCTTCTGCCTTTAATTTTATCATGATAGTTCTGACATCTGCGAGTGCTAATTGTTCTTGGCAGGTTTCTCGCTCAAAACAAGAAATCCATGGACTAGCCCCATTACTCAACGGAGGTAGTTTTTTCATTAAACTCTCTAAGTCCATTCGTGACCAGGGTACATATTTTTGAGTTCCCCGTCCCGTGATCAGTAATGGGCATTGATATCTCAATTTTGGGGATTTCTGCTCCTTCTTTACTCTTGGCATGCATTTATTTATCCCACCTTGTTCTGACTCTTCTTCGTCACTGTCACTGTCCCTATCAGCTTCCAATGTCTCAGGGTCAAAGGTATATTGGTCACGTTCATCTCTAAGATAATCTTTTCGGCCATAGTTTAGTTGTTTCACATCTTTCTCTTTTGTTCTAACTATGTCCAGGTAGGCATGTCTATTTTTCTCCCTCCCGAGTCTTTTCCTTTTACTTTCCTCCCATGGTGGATCATATCTCGTTTCCTCATCTGTACTACACTTTTCGTCCTTTACTCCTATTACCATTCCTTCAGCTTTAATTTCTCCTGACAGTGTTGTAGTTATCTTTTCCACTTCCTTCAATACACCTACCATTAATTCTTTTTGATCCTCACTGATCTGCCCCAGCACATTAATATCTCTGTTTAAGTTTTTAATGTTATCCTGAACCTTTTTCATGTTCCATTTCTGTATCTCTAACTCCTTTTCTATTTTCTTGGACTCCAGAGGGGTCTCTACATCTATTACTCCCCCTTCTATTTTTATTAAAGGGGCCTGTACCTCGTCTGATGTGTCCCTATTCCCGAGGTTCTTGTCACACCCCAGTGTCTCAATATCTGGATATAAGGGACGTGACTCCAGGATCCCATCTGGGGTGTCAGGGGTACCTTGTGACTCCACATATGCATAGGGTGGGGGTCTATAAGCTATTTCTACAGGGGCCATAATAGGTGGGTTATCAGGGAGACCAAATTCTTCGAATATAGCTAGGACATCGCGGTACTGCATCTCCTTGTCTCTCACCCTCTTTTTTGCTGACTCGCGATTAAAGATTTTGTTTTCTGTGTCCCGTTTGTATAATTGTATAAGACTCACTTATAAATGATTTATTGTCAGAGTACATACATGACATCACATACATCCAGAGACTATGAGAGAGAGAGAGAGAGAGAGAGAGAGAGAGAGCATAGCGAGAGAAAGAGATAGAGAGGCAGATACACAGAGCACAAGAGATAGAGAGAGAAAATGCCTTGCACTGGCCCCACTGGGAGAAAAGTCTTCAGATTAACACTTTTGTTTCAAAGGTTTTAAAAGGTTCTCATCCTGTGATCACTGGTCTGGATCAGATTGGGTCTCCCACCACTGGGAACTATCACTCCTTCCTTCCCTCCCACCTCGAGTGAGCTACACGTCAGCCCACAATGTCTGCCCTGATCCCGCAATGGTGGGGGTGCGGGAAAGAGGGAGGGAGAGAGGATAAAACAGGATCCCATTTGATGCGGAACTGGAATTGTGGGCACAAAATTAAAACCAAATTGTATTTCTCTGCCCTGCCCAACCTGGGGATTTCAGGGCAGCACCGCCACAGATTGGGATTGGGAGGGGGAGTGGGTGAGAGAGGAGGGGGGGGAGAAGAGAGAGAGGGGGAGGGTGAAAGGAGGGAGGGAGAGAGCAAACCCGGACACTTCGTGGCTGGAAACTGGAAACAGGCACTTTTCCTTTCCCTTCTGTGTTTTGTTTCTTCCAGCTTATCTAAGACACTACGCTTTAGAATTTTGTTTCCCTCACCTGTCAGGAACATCTCAGCGCTCCCGGGTAACCACCCCATCTTCCTCCAGCGATCTACACATTTTCAGAGAATTTTTTGTTTCTCCAATGCCACATTACTGGTATTTCGCTCCTCTAATTCCTGATTAATTTCCTTAATAACTTGGTCAAAAGTCTTAGCAGGCAACTGTACAGCCATAGCTGCGGGACCGCTTTCTAATGCCTGTTTTAATTTAGGTTCTTGTCCGTTTAGGGGATCTATGTCAACGAAAATTGCTTTTAAAAATGTCTCCTTGCAAGCTGGATGACTAATATCTTTTAAAGGAACAGTCTCTAAGTCTTGTCCTCCAATTGACTTCAGACTGTCCTGTATACTCTGATTGCTCGTTTTCCACTCTCTGTTTTCCCAAAGGGGTCTGAAAGTTAAATTACAACTAGAAAACCAAATATTTGGGCTATACTTTTGTCCTGTTTCCCTGTACCAATCTATGAATTTACGTAACTTTATCTCCTTGGTGATGTTGGGAATACCCTCATTTAACTTATCAAAAGTATTTCGAATAAACCGGGTGTCTCTTAGGAGTTTATCAACTTTTTCATTAATATCTCCTACCTGATCCGGACACAGCTGTCGCAGCCTTCTGTCGTCGTTCTTGTTCACCAGGCAGGCGTCCCTGAGTACTTTTTTTTGTTGTCTCAAGGTCTCTAGTGTCTGCTGTGGTATTCCACCACGGCGAATTGGGGAAATAAATTCTTAACTTCTCAAGTGTACAGACATTATCATACCTACCGGACATTTATAAGTCAGTCTCTCAGATACAATTGAGGCCAATAAGCCTGAACCTTTGTTTTCTTTCAAAGCCCAACCTTCACGTGGGAGATTTCTCCTCTTAATAACCAGTTTAGGGCAGAAAACTCAGGTCCTCAATTGTTTATAGACCACCTTCTCACTCTATTGGACTTTGCAACGACACAATAAAGACTTTTAAACTCTAGTAGTTTCTTGCGAAGCACTTAATAAATGTCATTCAAACACCTTAAGGACTTTTATCTTGTCTGTAATCACTTATGTGTTACAATCCTGGCATGCGACCTTCAATTGTGGTCGTCTAATTTGTCCGATCTCCAGTTCTTACTGACAATCATAAAGATTTAAAAAAAAAGAGAATTTTGTTAAAACAGGCTTCTCTGGACCTTTTTATCAGCCGGCTGAGATGATTGTCAGAAAAAACAGAAACCGTCGTCCAGTGTTCACTCACCCATCACGTCGGGGTCACCAAATTGTTAGGTCTGCTTTGTTCATGAATGAGTGAGACAAACACCAGACTGAGTCGAAATCAGGGTTCTTTTTTCTTTATTACCGGATTGTAACACTTGCGACTAACAATGTTAGTCGGAGAATGCATTCTGCCGTTATCAGCAAAATGGTGATTTTTTATACCCTTGGATACGTGCTTAGAACATCATCATATCATTACTTGTCCAATGACTAAAACTGTTGCTATCCTTTCCCTGCTAGCTTCCTGCCTCTCAATCCATCAATGTCTCTCTTATCTTGTAAGTACAAGGATGCATTCACATCTTGTTACAGCCCTGCACAGGGTAACTCCTTACACATTCCCATCTCATGATGTTTTACCTAACAGGAGTACAAGGACACCTCCCCTTCTTGTTACAGCCCTGCACAGGGTAACTCCTTACACATTCCCATCTCATGATGTTTTACCTTACAATAGTCATAGTGTTTTACAGCATATTCATATGCTCTTTGGCCCAACTTGTCTGCACCAACCAAGGTAGTCCTATCAGCCCATATCCCTCACATCTGAAACTTTGACTGACTATTTCTACCCATGGATGCTGTTAGACTAGCTGAATGCCTCCAACAATTCGCTCAAGATTCTAGCATCTGCATCTTTTGTGTTTTTATCTACACCTTTCCTATACATGTACCAATTAAAATGAATATTACAATTCTGACCTCTGTGGTGCCTCTCAGATATCTTGTAAATCTTTCCCCTCTCACCTTAGATCTTTGTATGCCCTCTAGTTTTAGATTTTTGTTCTCTCAGGTAAAAGACTATGACTATTTACCTTTTATCTATGTCCATCATGATTATATAAACCTCATAAAGAATCATCTCCCTTTTTTATCCTCCAGGAAGAAGAGTCTCAGCCTATAATGCAAGTACACCAGTCTCAGTAACAGTCTTCTGAATCTTTACCCTTTCAAGCATAATGATTGTCATTTCTATAGCAGAATGGCCAGAACTGAGCACAATATCCTATACTGTCTCACCAGTTGTAACATGACATCACTACCATTGTCCTCAATGTCTTGATCAATGAAGCACATGTCAAACACCTTCATCACCCTTTCCATATGTGTCACCAGTTTTATGGATCTATATACCTGTAACCCCAAGTCTCTCTCGGTTCTGCAACAATCTCCAGGACCCTATTATTCATGCTACAAGTCCTGCCCTGTTTTAACCTACAAAAGTGCTACACCTCACACTTATGTTCCATCTACCATCCCGTGGTCACTTTCCCAGTTCCTCTTGATCAAACCTTAAACTTTGAGCAGAGTCCTAAAGGGCATAGAGCCAGAAAAAAGTTGAGAATGGCTGATATAGATGTGAAAGAACAGTGGACGCAAAACCAATCCCTGTGGCACACCTCTGGTCACAGGCCTTCAATTTGAGTAACAGCCTTTCATTACTGCCTTCTGTCTCCTACCATCAAGCCATTTCTGTGCCTAATTAGCCAATTCACTTGGATGCCATCTAATGTTCCAGATCAGCCTACCATGTGGGACCTTCCTAAAGTCCATATAGTAAACACTTACCACCCTGTAGTAAAACACAAAGTCCGCAGACACAGTGGTTGATGTAAAAGCATAATGCTGGAGAAACTCAGCTGAACAAATAGTGTTTGTTAAATAGCAAAGATAAAAATACATAACTGACCCTTTGAGCCTGAGCCCTTCAAGGTATGGAAAAATGTTGGCAGGAGCCCAAATAAAAAAGGTAAGAGGGGAGGACTGATTTTTCCATCTGGGGTCTCTTCATCCAAATGGCATTAATATCAACTTCTCCAGTTTCTGCTAACCTGGTCGTCTTTTCCCTTCCCCCGTCTTCTTTCCCTCAGCTCTCCACCCCCTTCCCTCTCTATTCACCTAGCCATCCCGCCTCCCCTGGCTTGCTGCTGTATCCTCCCTCCTTCTTGACCTATTACATCCTGCCTTTGCGACCACACCTCTCCCTTTACCTTTTCATTTGGATGCCCGCAAACATTTTTCTAGACTTAAATGAAGGGCTCAAGCATGAACTGCTGGCTATGTATTTTTATCTTTGCTGTATAGCGGACATGGTTTGACCAGCTGAATTTCTCCAGCATTGTGCTTTTACTTATTACCCTGTCTCTTCTTCAAAAAAAACCTCAAATCAAAACTGTGAAATATGATTTCCCAGCAATAAAGCCACTCAGATTATCTTTAATAAGTTTTTGCCTTTCCAAATGCATGTTGATCGTGTCTCTTAGAATCCCCTTCAGTAACGTGGCCATGACTGACTTTCACCTTAAGGCCAGTAGCCTTTCAGCCTTTCTTAAATAAAAACACAATATCAACCCCTCTTCACCTCACCGCTGACACCTCACCCATACCTAATGATGATGCAAGTATCTCTCTTGTGCATGTTGACGTGATATTTAGAGAAATGTTTTCTTAAACTGATGAGGGAACAAAATAAGAAAACATTCTTGATTTGTCCACTTATTGTATACATGTTATGCAAGAATTAAGTCAGGTTCAGTGGGTTCACAGAGAACTGAGTCCAGACACAAGGTGACAAACAAGGAGTAATCTTTATTGTACACACGGGGAAATCCTAACAGGCAAGACATAAAAAACCACATAAAAATCCAACTACGTTGGATACAGCGATCTCCGATACAAGTGGCTACCTACTCTATCTCTATCTCTCTTCGTTACACATGTGCAATAATATATGGTTACTGACACACTTACAAGACAGAGGCTTCAGTAGACACTCCCGATTCCTGTACCATTGGGATGCATCTCAATATTAAGCAATATTCAGTTATTAACAGAGGTAAAACACAGAATTCTATTGACACTGTGGTTAAGTGAAAAAACACACAAATGCTGGAGAAATTCAGCAGGTAAAACAGCGCCTTAATGTAGCTAAGGTGAAGATACATCACCAACGTTTCGGGATTGAGCCCTTCATCAAGGTGTGGGGGTGGGGGGTGCTCAGGTAGTGCTGAGCTTGAAGTGTGGGTGGGTGAGTGGGAATATCCCACTCTATTTTGGGGAGTCTGTTTATGTGTTGGCATAACAATGATGTTTCTCCCAGGAACGCAACCCATCATGGGTCTCTCGGTCCGCATAATATTACTTCCTCGTTTTTAGGTGGACCCTACGGCTGCACACTGACACCCAACTGAGCTCCTTAAGGTCCTGCAGGAGGGCCTTGTCTGCTTTATGTAGGTCTGATGTGGCCAAATGTCATGAAAGTGGATCCCCCCCAGCCCCTCCTGTGCAGTGGGGTGCAAGTTTAACTGGTCCACCATTCCTTGCAGCAAGCTGAGTCATGCCTTCAATGTGTGATCGGGTGTCAGCATGAACAGCATTTGTTTGAGGAGACTATTTATTCTTTCAATAAGCCTGGATGTGCCTATAGGGGATATGCAGCAGCCATGAGTTACCAGCCACCACTACCTTGTATATTGTGAGCCCTGATCAGACTGTACCTCCCATGGGACTCCATAAATGGAGGAGAGGTACTTCAGCCTGTAGATGGTGTTGCCCTGGTTGGCCCTCTCACAGGGCATCACCACCAGAACACCGGAATAAATGTCCACTATCATCAGGAGAAAGGACTTTTTATTTTGCAGTGGGAGAAGGCTGACATAGTCTATTTGCCAGACTTGGTCTGCTCCCCAGATGCGACGTATGTGCCCCAGTTAACCCATCGGCCAGCCTTGTGGTTTATTCTGCTGGCAGGTGGGGCAATTATCCATCAGTGTCTGTCCCTCATCATGTGTAAGTGCCACCTCTCGCTTGCCATTGGACCTCAGGTGGGTGCTCTTCCTATGTGCCCATGCTGCCAGGGCACTGGAGTCTGTATTGTCAGAGTGGGTGGAAGGTGAGCAGATTTGCGCTGCACATTCAACGATGGAATCAAATAGCTGACCCCAGGATACACGAGGGGGATGCACATCAGGGACCTCAGGAAGGGGGACGTCGCTCTTAGGGAGGGACATGACTTGCTTGCTCATGCAGCCTGCTGACCCCCTCTGCCCCAACCTCTGCCTGCTCCGCATTGTACCACCTCCAGTTTACAATGGATGACTGTGGGCATGACCTGCCTTGTGAGTATCATCAGCGGACTTGACCCACCACATGAGGGATAGGTGAGGCTGGAGTATTACAGTCTCAGAGGCCATTTGCTGCTCTGTGGCGAGGAGCACCAGATAGCACGGCAGGAGTTGGTGTTCAAAAGGGTTGTAGCGGGAGGTGGGCTTGTGGAGGTTTGGGTGCATAAGTTAAGTGGAACTCTGTGGCTGTTCATTTTCTGCCAGAAACTCCACTTGTCCATGATGGTAGTGGCGGAAACTTGAGAGTTCAAATGGGACCCTTGTCTGACAGGTGGCTAACGGCAGTGCCTGGTTAGCCATGTTGAACGCCATCTGCTGGTCGGGATCCCAATGGATCGTGGATTTTTTTCATGGACACTGCATAAAACAGGCGTACAGCATGGTGAGGAGGGGAATGAGCTGCTCTGGGTCTCAGCTTTATTTGTTGGCACTGCAGCATTTAAAATTTTATTCTTTGCCACCTCCAGAATGTTCCTTTGCCCTAAGTGTCATTGAATACCTAGGAAGAGGACCGGGTGGCCAGGTCCTGGACCTTCACTGAGTTGACTGCCCAGCCAGGTGCGCGGAGTCCTGAGATCAAGGACTCTAGGGCTTGCACCATGATGTCTTTGGTGGCACCCTAGATATCATTGATGTAATGGGTGACATTGGCATCAGGCGGAAGGGAAATATTTTTCACATTGTGGGCTATTAATCCATGGCAGAGTGTGGGGCTGTGGATGAATCGCTGGAGCAGATGACAGTAGGTTTATTGGGTCCTCCCCCAGGTAAAGTCAAACTGGTCTTCTGCATCAGGACTCAATGGAATAGAAAAGAATGTGTTGGCGAGGTCCACAACGGTGTAACAACGTTTGGTGTCCCTGCCCGATGTCCTCCATCAAGGTGACCACATCAGGAATGGCAGCAGGGAGAGTGGGGTGGGGACAACTTGATTTAATCTGTGCTACATGGCACCCAATACTGCTGGGTGCAGACCATGGGAGGGGTGTGGGGCAGGGGGGAATGATGACCGGAGTCCATTATGGTTTCCCGGGTGACCTTGAAGGTGAATTTCCCCTTGTCGGTATACAGAAACTGCTCCTTGAGCACATTCATCCCAAGAATGCACTCGGGGATGCTGCTCCCAAGACAGGGATGGGATGAGAAGACTCGCTGCCTATGGAGAGGCAGAAGGCAACTTCTCCCTAGCCCTTCCATAGACACCCTAGGTCTCCTCCACCCCTCTGGGTTCTCAGAGATAATAGAATGTTCATCACCAATATCAACTAGCACCATCCAGTGCTAGGTGTTCCCGTTTTCCCATGTGAACAGTCACTGGGATAAATGGCCTCAGGTCACCTGGGCAGGACAGGACCACTGAACAGATCCACCAGGGGCATTTTCCTCCATCTTATGGGATGGGGATGGAGGTGTGCCTCGCTGTGATGGGGGGTGTTCTGGTGTGACTGTGAATTGGCCATTTCCTGTCGCACCAGGGAGATATTCTCTGCCCTGAGAGCGATAGGCGCCACCTCTGCTGGGGAGTTCCAGAAGGCTGAGAGGTTGGGTGAGGTGAGTCATTACGAGACTTCCGTCCTCAATCCTCCTACCCCAAAATGAACATAGTGGAGGTGGAAATACCATGGATGTGGGCTTGATCCACGCCAGCATGTCCCAGGGCAAAGTACATTTCCCTGTGGGGTAGTGGGAAAATAGTCAGTGTCGGTGCAACGAACTTGTGCAGGGTCCACCTATGGGGTGTCTCCCGCTCCATATACCCTAGCTACTCCAGCAGGGTGATGGCTTCCTGGACGATCTTAATAGTTGCCAGTCCCATCAAGGGCAACACCACCCCTTTGCGGTTAGTGGCGGGAAGTGGTCACTAGGTGACATATCAAGATGGCAGTCACCCTGGCACCCTCAGGGAAGTTGTGTCCATGGATGCCAGTAATAAGAGCACATTCGCTGATCACCTTCATGTCCTCACCAACCACGTCCCACTGTGGCCGGCCATTCAGGATCCACTCCAGGAGCATTGAGATCTTGGCCCGCACTGCAGCCACCACCCGATCCCACAGGGTGCTGCTCTCGTCAATTCCTTCAGGAGGCACCCGCAGAGCATTGTTGATTGACAGCTGTGCTGAAAAGTTGCCTCTAGGTGGGAGAGGCAGATATGGGAAGATCTCTCACTCCATAGCCTGAGAAGCCATGTGACCTGGTGCTTGTCCGGCCACTGGTGATATCTATCTCGCAGCCCAATTAACTCCTTGGTAGAGTAGTCCTGAACTATGAACTCATAGTGCCCACTTGTCCTCTCGCCATTCTCGCCTACCTCCCCAGTGGGAAGAGCTGACGGAAGGTCCTTGTGGCAGGTTACTGGCCGGGCTTGCAGGACCTCTGGTACAGAGGGGGAAGTACACGTGTAATGGGACTTGGCCTCCTCATCGTCCATCCACACGTCCCCATTCCCCGACCTTATAGCGCCCTCTCCTCTGCAAAATCAGGACCCTTATTTTAATGGGATTGACCTGTCGGCTGGATCAGCTGGCCACTGCAGCTGCCGCATTTTAACCAATCAGCAGGCAGCTTCAGAATATTTGGTCTCGAGGCTGCCCATGGGTGCTCAGGCAGTGTCAAGTGCCTCCTGCATGGAGCCACGGTGGTATTTCAGGGACTCAATCTGTTTGTCTTTCTGAGCATCGTTTTGTTCAATTCTGAGTGATATCCCACTGGTGCTCCACAGCGATATCAGCAACCGTAGGCCGTAGGGCTCCCCCACAACCCCCCCCCCCCCACCCCCCAGCTTCGGAAAATCCTGATTCCTCTGAGAGGAGTGTTCAATCTTTTCCCCATGGGGGTCCAGCCTGTTGACCCCGTCGATCCACATCTCTGGGCCTGCAAGCCAAGCCACTAGCTTGCTGAACCCCTGGTTATCACCTGTTCACTACTAATTTCTACCCCTGATGTTCCCCTGCAATTCGTGGGCCTACTCCTGTAAACTGCCGCCCCCCCGCCCCATTCAGGAGGAGGTACACTCCCACACATGCACCCAACAGGACATCCACACACACACTGGTTAGCACAATAAGTGGTTAGCACACACTGGTTAGCACAGTAAGTGCATGTGTTTCTAAATTCCTTGAACCCTGCTCATTGCACCAATTGTTATGTGAGATTTAAGTCAGGTTCGGTGGGTCCACAAAGAAGTGAGTCCAGACACATGCTAACAAACAAGGAGTAATCTTTATTGTACCACAGGGAAATCGTAACAGGGAAGACACAAAACAACACAATATTAAAACTACATAGGCATTCACATCAGATAAAATGATCTTTGATACCAGTAGCCACCTTCCCTCTCTCCCTCACTCCCTCTTCATTACACACATGCAGTACCATAACATTCGGTTGCTGACACACTCTTATAAGACAGTAAGTGATTTAAAGGGGCCAGTGGTCAGGTGTGCACTAATGGATGGGCAGAGTCTAACCTTGATTGGCAGGTGATGTGACTTTCAATTAAATTCCAGATGGAGAGGTCACGTGACTATCCACATTTCCCCACTGAGTTCCAGATGGAGAGGGCTACATGACCCTCCACAAACCACACTGTATCTCTACCACATGTTGGTAAATCCAAATCTGGAATACTGCATGCAGTTTGCAGTGAACTGGAATTCATTGTCTTATGGATAGATTAGACGACTAGCCCCTCCTCTTGGCTCCACCCCCCATCGGTACCGATATGAACCCTGTTTTCCTGCCTTACCTCCAATTTGCCTGAAGACCATTGTAGATAGCGGTCATTAATTGTAAGCTAATAAAAGAGTGTTTGTTCTCCACACAAATCTTCGAGTACCATCGATCACATTATACAGTTCTCATTGTCTTTCTATATGGGGGGGATGCAAAAAAAATCCAAAAGGATTTACCAATACTGGAAGTTTTAAGTTATAGGGAGAGGCTGGATAAGCTAGGGACTTTTCTCTCTGGAGGTTCAGAGGCTGAAGGCTGACCTTAATGAGGTACACAAAATCATCAAGGCCATAGATTGGAAGAATAGCCACCCCCACCCCACCCCAACCCTCAGCATAGGAGAGACTAAAATTAGAGGGGAGTGTTTTAATGAGTGGAGAGAAGATTTAAAAAGAATGTGAGGGGTAACCTTTTCACACAGAGGATTTTGTGTACATGGAAGTAAAACAGAATCCTGTGGTAGAAGTAAAAACACAAATTGCTGGAGAAACTCAGCAGGTCAAACAGTGTCCTTTATGTAGCAAAGGCAGAGATACATAACTGACATTTTGGGCTTGAGCCCTTCATCAATGAATGAGAAAATGCCGGTGAGTGTCAGAATAAAAGAGTGGGAAGGGGAGGGGGGTGGCAGATGGAGAAGAGAGGGAGGGGACAGCAGCACAGAGAGGAAGGGGGTAAAAAGCTGGTGAAAGAACTGGAAAGGCAGGAAATATGGGAGGGGGAGGAAAAGGCTAGCAGGTTTAATGGAAAGCAGTGAAGTCGATGTTCATGCCATCTGGCTGGAGGTGATTAGGTGGGCACCAAACAGGCCTTGCATGTGAAGCAACACTTCACCTGTACATGCAGAGAACTTAGTTACTCCATTTGGTGTACCCTTTGTGGCATTCTCGACATCGGAGAGACCAGTTGCAGACTGGGAGACCATTTCACTCAGCACCTCCGCTCCATCCTCAACCACAGTGAGCTTCCTGTGGCCAACTATTTAAATTCTGGGTCACATGCCTGCGCTCACATGTCTGTCCGTGGCCTTATGTACTGTGTAACAAGCCCAAAAGACCCCAAAAACCAGCAGCAATAGAGATTCACCACGATAAATGGTTACTTAAATAAAAGTGGTTTTTAATTATCTTTAAACATGGAAACAGAATCAAACTTTAACTTATTTCTATTAACTTAACTCACCCAAATTAACCCCCTTCTAATTCTAAGTGCACGAGTATGATCTGTGTGTAAATTTAAGAAAAGTTCTTTGGTTCACAGTTCAATCTCACTTCTCCTTCTTCCAAGTTCTCTGGTTGCAGGCAATTCTTATACTGTGCACAGATTTTAACATGTATAAAGTTCACCAGACTTTGGTGCTCGAAAGGTAAATGTTTACCACTCAGTAAGGTTCTTTTGAGGTTTGCAGAGAGAGATTTGTTGTTCCAGGATTTCCACAACTGAGGTATCACCAGTAGTCACCTCAATATCTTGCTGATGAACCTTGCCCCATCACGGTTCTCCAGATGATAACCTCTTTCTTTCAGGCTACCACAGAGTTCTTTTCTGTTCCCCTTAATCCAAGAGAAACATCAGACAGATAGCACTTCCAGCCATCCGCCTCTCTGGAGCTTTCTGTTTCAGTTCCAACAAGCTTTTCCAGGCTTGCACTGTACAGCTGCTTTCAGTATCATGCACACTAGCTGAGAGAGCTTGTTTCACCTCTCTCTTTCTCTCTCCCACTGAGACTGCTAGAAAGCTCATGTGACTCTCTCACTTGCCACAAAACCCCCACCTTCTTCTGTAAACCACAGGAGTTAGTCTTCTTGGTCAAGCTGTTTCATTTAGGTGAAAAAAAACCTAAAAAAGCCCCAGGAGTGACCTTTCTGTGCTCTCTGTCAAAACCCTTGCAAAGAGCTTTTTAGCAGCCAGAGCATCTCCTTCTTGTTGCTTTAATTACATCATTTCAATTAACACCTACTTGTGAAATGTGCATAGCATTCTCCATCGTTTCTGTAAATTCACTAAATATGAATTCTTCAGTATTTCATATAAGATCTGTTTTAAAATGTGTATATGTATGTAATCTACTTTAATTTTACCAAATATATATTCCATTACAACTGACCCACCCTGACCACCTGCAGATTGGAGGAACAGCACCTTATTTTCTGTCTGGGAATCCTCCAGCCAGATGGCATAAACATTGACTTCAAACGATGGACATGTAACCATGACAACTGTCAGTGAATTTCTCCATAATTAGTTTATTAACATAGCCAGTAGTTTATTAACATGTGCAGTAGTGTGTTGTAGCTTAATCAACACAGACAAACCCAGAAAAAGGGACAGGGGAAAAGGGCCAGAAAAGAAACTGCTCCATTTGCCTTACCACACCTTACAGTTCTGGTGTTTCCAAAGGTAGTTATTTTTATCATACAGGAATACACAACCAATTTGTACAAATAAAATGATCACACCAATCAGTGTGGTAATGATCAAGTAGTCTGTTTTGGGGAGTGATCTATGCTCGAAAATTGAGGAATCAGTGCCATTGACTCCTTAATGTGATGATCACTTTGCCAGGTATTTGCTGGTTTTTATGCCAATGTTAAAAGTTAAGAAAACAGTGAAGGAGACAACAAATCAATGATTGAGGGTATATTAAGTTTTTAGCTTTGATAACTCATATGATCTATGGGTACAGTTTAAATTGCTCTTAAAGCATTTTGGTGGCATTTAAGAGCAAAAGGGCCCTATGCTAAGCAGGGTTTGGCTGATCAGTTGGAGATGAGCTTCTTTGGGGAAGTTTACACACAGAAGTCCCATCAAAATTAAAGGACTAATAGCCATCATTTCAGAATGCTGAGCAACTTCGAAGACATTTCTGGCCTTTGACTTTTGCTATAAAATTAAAATTTTGTAAAATATTTGTTTTCCATCGGATTCTCTAAGGACAATCCAAGTTTTCAGGAAGATGAGAAACTAGAACAGAATTATCACAATATAAGAAAGTAAGGAATCATCTTGTATATAAATCATAAAGGATAATAATAATTCATAGTCATGGCAAAATTAATTAATGTTGGGATTTCTGTTTATTTCTATAGGGGAAAGGATGAAAAAGGCAGTAAAGCAGTTGGATTTTTCAAACTGGTTTGTTTCATCGCTTCTACTTGAATTGTTTTTCCAGTGTGGTGGGAAACTAAAAAGTGCTTGTCCACACTCGAGGATAAAGGCGAGACCACCACAGAAATCATTTTTTAATGTTGCAACTAAATATTCTGGAAAGGCTGCCTCAGTTGCATTCGAGTATGCTGCTGTTGAGTGCATGGTTAGCATAGGGGTTCGAATCTGGAACTCTCTGTACATTCTCCCCATGTCTTCATAGGTGTCCTCCGAGTGCTATGGTTTCCTACTACAGTACTGTACAAAACGTACGGGTGTTTCAGGTCAATTGGGTGTAATTGGGCAGCATGGGCTTGTAGGCCCGAAGGGCCTCTTACCATGCTGTGCATCTAAATTTAAAAGCTAACATTTAAAAAATTTAAAATGATTAAATGTTTAAAAATTTAAATTTAAAATGATTTGAATTTGATAAGTGCTGCTCAAAGGATTGAATGAAACATATCAACTTGAATATTTAAGTAAGTTGAAAGTTGAAATGAAATTTGATGTATTAACCTTTGCTCATGGTATAACGGTCAAGAAAACATGAAGATACGGCAATTTTTAAGTGATAAGGATTTCTGGCAGCTGAAGATAATGTGAGGAATGTGAAATTATCTGCTTTGTAAAGAAGACTATAAAAACATTTTTCAAAAATAGTGGCAGACTGAAAACAATATGAATTATCCTGTTACTTGCACAAGAGTCAACGTGTGGTAACATCATTTTGAAAGCTGGTTGGTAAAAAAGAGTACGAAGGTCAAATCAGATGTCCCATTGTCACCATTGCTTGAGACTGAATAGCTTAATGTTGGGATTTCAGTCTCCTTCTACTGGGAAAGGAGGAAAAGGGCAGTAAAGCAGTTGGGTTTTTCAAACTGGTTTGTTTCTTCTGATCTACTTGAATTTCTTTTCCAGTGTGGAAGGAAACTAAATAGTGCTTGTCCACACTTGAGGATAAAGGCGAGACTACCACAGAAAATCAAAATTGCAATGTGAATTATACCAGATCACATCCAAATATATATTACAAACATAAAATGCCTTTCACCTATTTATGTAACAAATGATATTGGCGAAAACTAGAGGAGCATGGATTCATGAAATTTAATGATAGGAAGGCCAAAGGCTACAAACAGTTTAAATTAGAATGTGATTTTTTAATTTGTGGACCAGAGCAAATCTTGTTCAATGAGAAGAGGAATGAAAGGAAAATGAGACCACATGTGAGATTTTGGCCAGGAAAACATTGGAATAGTTCAATTCGAATGACTGTGGCATGGACGTGGGCTTCAGCACCCGATTAGCTAAAGCTGTGGAATTTGAGGAGGTAACATGAAGAATGTAGCACTGAAAAGCCAAGGTGAGGAATGAAGAGAATGTTGAAGTTGTGAAAAACTGAGTCATCCTGAGAAATTGGGCTTGCAAAGGAGTAGAATTTATGGTACATAGGTAGATTGTTGAGTGGATTAAAGATTCAGCCTCATAATGTATTACTAAAGGAAATTTAGAGAAAGTAAATAAGAATTGAGACTGGATGTGAATGCAGCTTAGATTTGGAGATTGTTAGTGAAGAGGAGAAACTCAGGTTAGATTTTAGAGATTTAAGAATTTTTACTTAAATGGCATGATACTAAAATGTAATTATTCTACACTTGATATAATATATAAATTTACTGTATATCCTGTTATTGCCAAAGGTTTTGAAGTTGTCTTCTGGCCATAAAAATTTTGATGAGTAAGTGAGCCATCTTGTAAGTTATGTGTAGCCACAGGGAGTTGTCTTTACAATTAATTACATTAACTGATAATGAATGTTTTTTGTTTATATCTGACAGATTAAATGTCTTAATGATGATAGAAGGAGTGATCTGTGCAATTACACACTGGATCATTTTGGAGCTTATAGTTGTTATCTTTGGACAGTTGACTGAGTTTCATCTTCAGTGGAATTCCCCTGAATATCTCTAGTGTAGGTAATGGAAATGTTTCACAAAAACATTTAGAAAAAAAACATTATTATTTCATTTGGTAATCAAACAGAGGGCCTCATTTCCTGTGCAATGACTTGTTGCATTATTATTACATTGAATCTTGCTACTTATACTTGCTTTTGCCACATGCTTTCTTTGGATCTGGAGACTCATTGATCCCTCAGCTAACATGTATACCAAGACAGCTACTCATGTAAATTACAAATTATTGCTTCATTAACATCAATGGACTGAGATTTTCTGGGCATAGAGCTGATGGCACAATTGCTGTAAACACAGGATTCCTGAACTTGCAATTCTGTCTGACAAATTTCACAAATCCCACATAACCATATAACAATTACAGCACAGAAACAGGCCAGCTTGGCCCTTCTAGTCCATGCCAAACACTTTCTCCCACATAACCCCAGTGACCTACACTCAACACGTAATCATCAATTCCTTTCCCATCCATATACACATCAAACTTCTCCTTAAATGCTAACATCGAGCCTGCCTCTACAACATAAATCTGTGTTAACTCTGCCCAACTATCCTTTCACAATACCCATTTCTTTGATTAATTTCCTTATTTATTACCACACAGAACATAACAGCAAAGTACAGACCCTTCAGCCCTGATGATGTGCTGACCTATATATTGATTACCAAAAAAATTAAACCCTTCCAACCTCATAACCCTCCTTTTTTCATTCATCCATGTTCCTGTCAAGACTCTTAAATGCCCCTAATGCTTCAGCCTCCACCACCATCCCTGAAAAGACAGAGGAAATGATGGATCTTCTTAAAAACATCTAGATTGATAAATATACTGCCCCAGGGATTTATCAATCTAGATATCTCAGGTTTCTGTTGGAAGGGAGGAAAAAGATTACTGGAGCATGGGCTATGATCTTTGAGTCCTCCTCAGCCACAGGGAAGGTGCCGGAGGATTGGACCATGGTGAATGAGGTCCCCATATTTAACAAAGGTAATGGGGAGAAACCTGAGAATTATAGACCAGTGAGTCTTACAACAGTGTTGTGAAAACTATTGGTGAGGATTCATAAGGATAGGATTTATGAGCCTTTTTAAGAAGATCGAACACTTCCTCTTACTTAATCTCAACACTGTCCAGCACACAAGCCTATTCTACATTTAATCCTTAATTTTTTTCAAAGGTTTTCTGCATCTTATTTACATAATTTATTTACCATTTCCTTATTCCATAATTTCTTCCAGCTCAGTCTGGAGGGGACCCACCATTGCATTTTTTTTTGTTAAATATCCATAGAAGTTATCATATTCTGGTTTTATGTTCAACATTCTTGTCATGAACAAATTTTCCCAATCTTCAGACTTCTTTATTTTTGAAAACTTTATTTAAAAGAATTTAGACAACTTACAAACATAACAGAAAAAAACCCAATTTTTTATGTATACAAGAAGAAACAAAAATCAAAAACCCCACCTACCCTCCCACCCCTTCAGCCAGCCCCCTTAAGGGGAGCCAAATATAAAGAAAATACAGTGATTATAAAGAATATTTCAAAGTATTTCTATGTTCATATACTCCAAATAAGACCACATTTTAACAAAAAATGAATAATTATCATACAGATTACATGTAATTTTTTCCCATAATAATACATTTTCTCAACTCATTATGCTAGCGTGTTATATTAACCTCCACATTATCCTTCCAATACTAGCTACACATTTTCATGCTACAGATAACACTAGACGTACAAATGCAATTTGAAATTTATCCAACCCTAGTCCTTTCAAAGAAACCATATATCCCAACAAAAGATTGATGGGTCTAACGGTAATTTAATCCTAAATAATTTTTCCAAAACCAACCTAATTCCTTCCCAAAATGGTTGTACTTTAAAACAAGACCAAACAGCATGTAAAAATGTTCCAGTACATAGTCCACATCTAAAACAAGAATCTGAATTACTAAATCCATATTTTTTCAATTTCTCTGGAGTCAAATATAACTGATGTAAAAAATTATACTTAACCATTCCATAACGTACATTCGTCACTTTAGTTACACTATCAGAACACGTAACCTCCCAATTATCTTCCGGAAAAATATAGGTTAAATCACTTTCCCATTTAAGCCTAGATTTTTCCCATTCCGGTTTATCCATACTATCCTGTAACAATTGGTACATATCTGAAATATAACTTTTCTCAGGTACGGAAGAAATCAAAGACTCAAATTTCATCAACATGGGTAAATTAATCTCTTTACCATAATTATCTTTTATCAAAGCTCTGAATTGATAAAACACAAACAGAGAATTTACAGATATATAAAATTTCTCCCTCAATCGAATAAAAGAAATTGGCCTTCTTCAAAATAGTCCTGAATTATCTTTATGCCTTGAGAATTCCATCTCTTTGAATGATTATTAAACATTGAAAAAGGAATAAGCTGGTTATGATATAATAGGGCTTGAATTGGTAATTTACCCTTTGATCCTAAAACCCTGTTTCTTTCAACCCATATCCTTAACAAATGTTTTAATACCGGCATATTACATTCCCGCAATAAATCCGCATTCCATTTAAATATAAACTGATGTATCTCAACTTCAGATATACAAGCCATTTCCACCTTTGCCCAACTCGGAGGTTGGTCCACATCCATCAATCTACTAACAAATTTCAACTGAGCTGCATCATAATAATTTTGAAAGTGAGGTAACTGCAATCCCCCTAAAGCATATTTCTATGTAAGTTTATGTAAAGCTACTTGGTCTAATTTTCCTTTCCATAAAAACTCCCACATTGCCCTATTCAGGTCCTGAAAAAAAAACTTTGAAAGTAAACATGGTGTAGACTGAAGCAAATATTGAATTCAAGGAAAAATATTCATTTTAACACAATTTACTCAAACAATTAATGTTAACGGCAAATCTTTCCATTTAATCAAATCCATTTTAATCCTTTTTAATAAAGGGACATAATTCAATTTAAATTTTCATAAAATACTTTATAAAATTCAACAGAAAATCCATCATCTGGTGACTTTCCATCTGGCATCTCTTGTATAGCCTCTTTAATCTCAAAATCCGTAAATGGAGCATTCAGTTCTTTAACCTCATCCTCCCCTAAAACAGGTAAATTTAATTTAGATAAATAGGATTTGATAGAACCAGCATCCTGCTTTTCCTCAGAAGTATATAATTTTTGATAACATGAATAAAACTGATCATTAATTTCCTGGTTTATAGATAACTATTGAATTCTTTTTCACAGCATTAATAATTTGTAATGTCTGTTCTGTTTTGTTTTTAATCGCTCACCCAGTTTGTAATAACGTTGCTTAGATCGATAAAGTAGACACTCATACTGATAAGTTTGTAAAGTATTATAATGTAATTTCAACTTCATTAAAGCAGCTTTTTTTTAATCTTCTGTAACATTTTTCTGAAATTCCTTTTTCAATTCAGCAATTTGTTTCTCTAACATTAAGCTTTCTGCCGCAAATTGCTTTTTAACTTTCATAGTATAACTAATAATTTGCCCTCGTAAATATGCTTTCAAAGCATCCAACAATACAAAATTACTATGTACTGAATTGACATTCTCAGCCAAAAATAAAGTAATCTGCTCCTTAACAAAAGTAATAAACTCCAGTTTCTTCAATAACATTGTATTAAACCTCCATCTGTAAGATGATTGTACTACTTCCGAACCTACACAGGAAAAAAATAACATAGAATGATCCGATATAACCTGAATTCTATACTCAACCTGTAATACCTACCTTGCAGATGTGCTAAAACCAAAAATAATCTATTCTAGAAGGAATCATGTCTAGAGGAATAAAAGGAAAAGTTTTTCTCTATAGGGTTTACTCTCTTCCAAACATCATCCAGATTCAAATCTTTCATCAAAGCTTCTACTTGTATTGCCGCCTTTGATTTCCTTATACTTTTCAGAGATCTATCCAATAAAGGATCCAAAACACAATTAAAATCTCCCCGACCAAAATATTATTATTGGCCTGATTAAGCAATAAAAAAGCCTCCGACATAAACCATTCATCATCTACATTAGGTGCATAAATATTTAACAAAGTCCATGATTCAGCAAAAATTTTCCAATTAACCATCAAAACACTCCCAGCATTTCCTTCAAATGATTCCAATTCAAACGGTAATTTCTTATGAATTAGAATCGCTTCACCCTTTGCTTTAGAATTAAAAGAAGAAGACAATACATGACCAACCCACTCTCTTCAATTTCAAATGTTCTTTTTCAGTCAAATATGTTTCTTGCAAAAAAGCAATATCAACTTTCATTTTTCTTATTATTCTACTACTATAATATAATGCTCCCCTCTAATTCCCTTAATATTCTAACCCCCCTTATGCAAATATTCCAAAAAAAGGAAAAAAAAACTAACAATCCCCAAAACAAACTACTAAAATGTAGTAGCTCCCTAAAAATCTGGGTGTGGTAAAACCCACTAGTGGCAGATGACTGAAGGTCTCAGTGTCATCCACCCCACCCCCCACCCCCACCTCCCAGTCAGACTTTCACAAAGTACTGAAACAAAAATAATCAACCCAATGATTCCAGTCCCAATGATTGTTCCGGATATTCAATATCAAGAAGACTTTGTGTCAATTCAGCTTTCATCCCATTCTTTCCATGTTTTCCATTCTTCCCATTTCCATTGCCATTTACCCTCCTTTTAGGTGACAATGATGGCGATCATCCATTTCCTCGTAAATCTGGCAATGAATTAGCAAATATTAATGCATCATGATCATTTTCAAAGAATTGAGATAGAAAATTCCCATAAAAACTTTCAACACGGCCGGATAACGAAAGGCAAATTTATATCCCTTTCGCCACAATACTTCTTTAGCTAAATTAAATTCTTGGTGCCTTCTAATAATTTTTTGACTCAAATCAATATTTAAAAAACCCTATTATTCTGGACCATCATTGGAACCTGATTCTGTCATGCCTTCTGCACCGCCATTCATAGTATAATTTCTCTGTCCTGGTATTTCAAACAGTGAATCAAAACTGCTCATGTTGGTTGGCCTGGAAACGATTTCTTCCTCAGTGCTTTATGTGCTTGATCTAACTCCAGACCATCCAGAAAAAATTCCTTGCCCAAAACCTCAGAAATCCAGTTCTTAAAAAACTTTACCAGATCAGAACCTTCTATATCTTCTGGAAGACCTATTATTTTCATGTTATTTCTTCAACTCTGATTTTCTAATTAATCAATCTTCTTCAATAATTCCTTCTTTTGAATCCATGAACGAATCCTCCACTTTTTCCATTTTTTCTCTATTACGCTCCACTTGATTCTTACATTCAAAAAAAGCTTCTTCAATCTTTTTAAAATGATCTTCTACAGTGTCCACTGATTTTATACATCTACAAACATCACTTTTAACTACATTAATATCTTGCTTCATACAAGTCATTTCTTCACATATAGTATTCATTTTAGTTTTCAGTTCCATAAATCCTTGAGTCATCTGAGTAGACATCTGTTCTGACATATTTTCCATTTGATGAACAATCCCTTCCAAAATTGTGAACAGAGAATCCAGTCCAGGTTCCATCACCTCCCTTTGAGGCCTACCTTCTCTGGTCTCAGTCCCCATTTCTTCCTGTGTAAGTTCCTGTAATGTTGATCTTTCTTCCTCCTCTAACATCATAGGTCCTCTTCCAGTGCAGCTGCAGGTCTGGACGCCTGTCGACAGCATGCCGACCTCGTCAGCCCACCGCAGTTTGGGCTCCCCCACAGCCCACACCTTGTCCAATAATTCCCAGACCCGTGATGCTCCGCGCGTGCCTGGCAAAGTCACTGACCGCTCAGGTGCATCTTCTGACGCTACACTGTACGGTCCTGGACCGCCAGGCAGTATTGTGGGCTCGCGAGTCTGTCTTCGGTCGGCCGATCCGCCCACACCCCCAGATTCACTGGGGCGCGAGTCAGGGCTAGCCGAGTCCATCACTGAGCCAGCGCCATCTTGCGATTGTGCGATCAGCGCCAGCGTAATACTCAACCGAGCAGAAGTCCTCTGAGGCTTGGAGACTCCAGTCAACGACTCCGTGGCTTCTTCTTGGTAAGTAGGCCTCAGTTCTTCAACACTTTTGTAAGGTTTTTTTTGTTGCAATTGAGCTTTTGATTTTTTTCACGTTTGCAGCCATTGCAATCCTCCAATATTCCAAAGTCTGTAAATATTACTTTTAACCACTTTTACAAATTTTTAATTCGGGTATTTAGAAGTTTAACTGGGGGAAAGTGGAACAACACGTCTTCCCACTACATCATCTTGCCACACCCTCCAATCTTCAGACTTCTAATTCTATATTTTAATCGCATTGTAGCAACCATTAAGACATTTTTCTGTTTTTTTTATGTATGCTATTTGCAAAGTGTACATCAATTCTTTGAAATTACTCATTGCTGATTTATAATACTTTCTTTTTAATGTTTTCACATTTCCCCAAAACTACCATAGCCAACTAAGGAACCTATTTTTTTTTTAATTTTTGCCTTGCTTTACACATATCATTTTTTTCAAAAAAAACTTCTACTTAGAGATCTAAACAAAATCTTTCTGCAGTTTTAATATCTGCATTTACTGGCCTCAGTTTGTAAAACAGTAATTTGCAATTGTCTGTAGGAATGTATGTCCCAAAATGCTCGTGCTGTTTGCCTCACGTATTCAGTTTTAATGCAGTTTCATATTTTTAAAGGCATGAATTATGTCCCTATTTTCATATTGTCTCATTTAAGCAAAAAAAATGTAATTTATTTGCATCATAACTTTGCAATCTGCTGGTTTTCTGGGCTAGAAGACGTGCCAAATTGCAAGCTTGTATCCAGTGAAAATTAAATTGATGCCAGGACCTTTAACAGACTGTGCTCACTCTTTTACATCTCTTCATGCCATTCAGAAAGAATGGCATCAAATAATTGGTTTGTTTTGTTGATATGGTCAATGTGTCTGGACAAAAGTCTTTTTTTTTCTCATTCTAAATCCATGTGATTTTGGCTCCTTTTGCAATATCTGCAGCATGGCATTTTGAGAAATGGCAGATGAATAATTTTCAACACCAGCTGCCACTCTGCAACTTCTGCAAAGAAAAGGGTAAGTTCAGTAAATTAAAACTGAGGTAATGCAATAGGAGGGGGAGGGGTCATTTGGGAACTCACCAGGAACACAGCCACTTAATAGATGCTAAAGGGTCTACCTGATGCAATTGTCCATGTGGCCTCCCAATATTTAAGTACTCACAAACTAGGTGATGCTTCTAATTGGAAGACACCATCTGCATTCATTAAATGGTCACAGATGGACTATCTTTGGCTTGGCTTCGCGGACGAAGATTTATGGAGGGGGTAAAAAGTCCACGTCAGCTGCAGGCTCGTTTGTGGCTGACCAGTCCGATGCGGGACAGGCAGACATGATTGCAGCGGTTGCAAGGGAAAATTGGTTGGTTGGGGTTGGGTGTTGGGTTTTTCCTCCTTTGCCTTTTGTCAGAGAGGTGGGCTCTGCGGTCTTCTTCAAAGGAGGCTGCTGCCCGCCAAACTGTGAGGCGCCAAGATGCACGGTTTGAGGCGTTATCAGCCCACTGGCGGTGGTCAATGTGGCAGCCACCAAGAGATTTCTTTAGGCAGTCCTTGTACCTTTTCTTTGGTGCACCTCTGTCACGGTGGCCAGTGGAGAGCTCGCCATATAATACGATCTTGGGAAGGCGATGGTCCTCCATTCTGGAGACGTGACCCATCCAGCGCAGCTGGATCTTCAGCAGCGTGGACTCGATGCTGTCGACCTCTGCCATCTCGAGTACCTCGACGTTAGGGGTGTGAGCGCTCCAATGGATGTTGAGGATGGAGCGGAGACAACGCTGGTGGAAGCGTTCTAGGAGCCGTAGGTGGTGCCGGTAGAGGACCCATGATTCGGAGCCGAACAGGAGTGTGGGTATGACAACGGCTCTGTATACGCTTATCTTTGTGAGGTTTTTCAGTTGGTTGTTTTTCCAGACTCTTTTGTGTAGTCTACCAAAGGCGCTATTTGCCTTGGCGAGTCTGTTGTCTATCTCATTGTCGATCCTTGCATCTGATGAAATGGTGCAGCCGAGATAGGTAAACTGGTGGACTATAAGCAATATTTAAAACAATAGCTTAAGATCCATGGTGAAATGTTCCAGAAAACTTTCATTTTGTAAGTGGAAGTAACATGAGTGTTAAATCTGTACCTCCATGGAATGTTTAGATTTCTACCAGTCTTTTCAAGGTTACAGCTAGTCTCGTAAAATAATATATTTCTTCTTCCTTCACCACTACCCCAAGTACAAACCTGAGCACTCATTTCATTTTTTATTCATGAGCCCGACCACATTCTCTCTCTGCCTTGATGATTGGATGAAGCCTGAAATGTTGGTTATGCATCTTTATCTATGCAATATAAATTACACTGTTTGACCGGAGTATTTCCAGCATTGTGTATTTCCATCAATTACTGCATCTGCAGACTGTTGTGTTTCACTCATTCTACTACGATTTCTTCTCACCTCTCAGAGCAACACATTTAGCGTGGTGGTGAGCAAAATGCTGTTACAATGACAGTGACACGGGCTCAAATTCAGCGCTGTCTGTGAGGAGTTTTTAAGTTTTCCTCATGTCTGCATGGATTTCCTCTGGGTGCTCCAATTTATTCCCTCCCTTCAAAAAAATAATGTACTTGGGTTAGAACATAGAACACTACAGCCCTTCAGCCCTCGATGTTGTAACCACCCATATATTCCTTAAAAAAATTACTAAACCCACACTACCTCCGTAACCCTCTATTTTTCTTTCATCCATGTGTCTGTCTAAGATTCTCTAAATGCCCCTAATGTTTCAGCCTCCACCACTATCCCTGCAAGGCATTCCAGGCATCCATAACTCTGCATAAAAAACCTTACCCTGATGTCTCCCCTAAAGTTTCCTCCCTTCATTTTATACATATGTCCTCTTGTGTTTGCTATTCCTGCCCTGGGAAACAGGTGCTGGCTGTCCACCCCATCTAAGCCTCTCTTAATCTTGTAGACTTCTATCAAGTCTCCTCTCATCCTTTTAGGCTCCAAAGGGAAAAATCAAAGTTCTACTAACCTTGCCTCAAACGACTGGTTTTCCAATCCAAGCAACATCCTGGTAAATCTGCTCTGCATCCTTTCTATAGTTTCTATATCCTTCCTATAATGATGTGACCAGAACTGGACACAATACTATCCTATCAACTTTTGCGGTGACCTTGAGCGATGTATGGATTTGGACCCCAAGGTCCCCCTGTTCATCTACACTCTTAAGTAAATGACCATTAACTCTGTACTCAGCCTTCAGGTTGGTCCTTCCCAAATGCATCACCTCACATTTATCTGAATTGAAATCCATCTGCCACTTTTCTGCCCGACTCTGCATCCTGTTCATATTGTCTTGAAACATTCGACAACCTTCAGCTCCATCCACAACTCCTCCAACTTTCGTGTCATCTGCAAGCTTACTGACCCATCCTTCCGCCTCATTTATTAAAATCACAAAGAGCAGGGGTCCCAGAACAGATCCTTCTGGCAGTCCACTAGTCACTGACCTCCAGACAGAATACATTCCATCCACTACTACTCTCTGCTTTCTTCCTGCAAGCCAATTTTTCATCCACACAGCCAAGGTTCCACTGATCCCATACCTCATGACCTTCTGAATGAATCTCTCATGGGGGAGCTTGTCAAATGCCTTGCTAAAATCCTTGTAAACCACACCTACTGCCCTACACTCATCAATTTGTTTTGTTAGCTCCTCTTAAAACATAATTAGACCCATGAGGCACAACATTCCCTTCTCAAAGCCATGCTGACTATTCTTGAGTAGACTGTACTTCTCCCAATACTCATAGATCCTATCCTCAAGAATCCACTCATTCTTTATTTTTGAAGATTTCAGTTTGAGGAGATGAGAACACATTCGTTAATTGTGATGTAATGCAATATGTTATGTTATATGATGTCATAGTATTTTTTTCTTCTTTTTCCCTTTTTGATGATGTACTTTTATTCTCCTCATGTATTGTTTACCTATAATATGATTAATAAAAATATTGAAAAAAGCAAAAAGAAATCTCTCCGTTAATTTGTACACCACTGACATAAGACTCATTGGTCTACAATTCCCAGGATTCTCCCTATTACCTTTTTTAAACAAGACTACATTTGCCATTTTCCAATCCTCTAGTATCTCCCCTGCAGCCAAAGAGGATTCAAAGATCATAGCTACTGCCCCAACTATTTCTTCCCTCACTTCCTACAGCAAACTGGGGTATATCACATCCAGCCACAGGGACTTATCAATTGTGATGTTTTTAAGAGGATCCAACACTTCCACTTTTCTCAGTTTCAACCTCACCCTGATCAAGGTCCTTTTCTTTTGTGAATACGGAAGAAAAATATTCATTTAGGTCCTCCCAAACCTCCTCTGCCTCCAGGCACATGCTGTCTCCTTTATCTTTTAACAGCCCCACCTTCATTCTCATCATCCTTCTGTTCTTCACATATCATATAATACCTTGGGGTTCTCCTTAATTCTACATGCCAAGGCTGCCTTTGAGCTCTCCTAAGTCCTTTCTTAAGCTCCTTCCTGGCTACCATATACTTCTCATGAGCCTTTCCTGTTTCCTGCTTCCTGTATCTAATGTATGCTTCCTTCTTTAGCCTGACTAGTTGCCTCACCTGTTCCGTTAGCCACAGTTCCCTTTTCCTACCATCTTTTTCTTTGTCCCAGTGGGACAAACCTATCCTGAACCCAGCACAAGTGGTCCTTAAACTTCCTCCACATTACTTCTGTGCTTTCACCCTTGAACATCTGTTTCCAATTTAGTCTTGCTAGTTCCTGCCTCATCCCTTCATAATTAGCCTTTCCCAAGTTTAGCACTTTGCCATTTTGTCTTTAAAAAAAAAATCTTTATCCATAGCTATGTTAAAGCTAAGGGAGTTGTGGTCACTCTCAGCAAAAGTGGTCTGCCACCTGACCAAGTTCATTACCCAGAACTAGATCCACCATAGCTTCTCTACTCATTGGCCAGTTCACTTACTGTATCAGGAATACTTCTTGAACACACCTAACAAATTCTGCCCCATCCATCCTTCATGCATTCATGAGGTGCCAGTCAACATTAGGGAAGCTGAAGACAGCCATAACTACAACCCTGTATTTCCCGTATCATTCGAAAATCTGCCTGCTTATCTGCTCCTTGGTGCCCCGAGGGCTATATGGGGGCCTAAAGACTACTCCATGCTCAGTGATAGCTCCATTCCTTCTTTTCTTTTTCAATCATTTTGTTCACATTTCACAATATACACAGCATAAGGAGAATAGAAATAACACAATTGAAATGTTATGTCCATGTCTACATAGTACAAGTATTGTAAATAAATTCCAAAAAGTAAAAATGTGACAAATTAGAAATAATTCTCGAAACAAAGAAAACAGAGATAAATAAATATCTATAATATATAAAAATTAGCCCTTCCCCAGTTAAGCACTTACCCAGTTTGAGTGTTATTATCCTTTTCCATAGCAATGTTGAATCTAAGGGAGTTGTGGACACTCTCACCTAAATGCTCCCCGACTGAGAGGTCCACCACCTGACCAGGTTCATTCCCCAGAACCAGATCCAGTCTGGCCTCTCCTCTAGTTGGCCAGTCCACATACTGTTCACACACTTGACAAATTCAGCACCATCTATCCTTCCTCCAATCAATAGGTGCCAGTCAATATTAGGGAAGTTGAAATCACCCATTACTATAACCTAGAATTTCCCACACCATTCCAAAATCTGCCTTCTTATTTGCTCTTTGGTGTCCCAAGGGCTATTTGGTGATCTATAGACTACTCATAGCACAGTGATAATTCCCTTCCTATTTCTGACTTCCATCCATACTGACTCAGTGGACACTCCCTCTGCAGTATACTCCCTTTCTATAGCTGTATTATTGCCCCTGATCAGTAATGCTACTCCCCCCTCCCATTTTCTATCTCCCATCCTATACCCTTTTAAATCACCTAAACCCAGATACCTGCATCTGCCAATCCTGCCCTTCCTCCAGCCAAATTTCAGTAATGGCCATAACATTGTAGTTCCACATACTGATAAATGCTCCAAGTTCATCCCCTTTATCCCTAATACTCCTAACATTGAAGTAGAAACATTTCACACCCCCTAAAAGGCTACCTTTATGTTTTGTCCCCTGCCTGTCCAACCTCACCAATTCAGAACACATGGTATCATGCTTTTATCTTTCTACCTTAATCTCTGCCCCCACATTCTGATTCACACCCCGGTGCTAAAGTGGTTTAAATCCTCCCCAACAACTCTAGCAAACCTGCCCTTTCCCATTCTGTTCCCATTCAGATGCAGCCCATCTTTTTTATACAGGTCAGACCTTCCCCAGAAGAGATCCCAATGTTCCAGAAATCTGAACTCCTGCACCAACTCTTCAGCCACTCATCCACCTGCCACAACTTCCTGTTCCTACCCTCACTGGTGCATGACACAGGCAGCAATCCTGAGATTACCACCCTTGAGGTCCTGATTTTTAACTTGTTTGCTAACTTCCTATGTTCACTTTTCAGGACCTCATCCCTACTCCTACTTATGTCATTGGTCCCCACATGGACCACAACATCTGGCTGCTCACCCTCCCACTCCAGAATGCTATGAACTCGATGATGGACATCCTGACCCTGGCACCTGGGAGGCAACATACCACCCAGGTGCCTCCATCTCATTCACCAAACCTCCTATCTGCTCTCCTAATCAATGAGCCCTCAATTATTATAGCTCCCTCTTCCTTTCTGAACTGAGAGGCCAGCCTCTCTGACAGAGACATGACCACAATGTAGATCAGCCCCCCCGACAGTATCCAAAAGTGTAGACATTGTTGAAGGTAAAGGCCACAGGGGTGCTCTGCATTGTCTGCTTCTTCCTCTTCTCTCTCATAAGTCACCCAGTTACCTGTCTCCTGACTTTTAGAGGTGACTGTCTCACTGAAGCCCCTTCTATCACTGCCTCCGTCTCCTGTATGATCCTGGTTTCATCCAGCTCCCATTCTTCAACCTAGTCTCCCAAGAGCTGCAGCTGGATGCACCTCTCGCAGGTGTGGTCATCAGGGGCAACTGTGCTGCCCAGATTTCCCACATCCTGCAATCAGAGCATTTGACTGCGCCATAGCTGCTGATTCCATTAACTCAGAGGTTCTCAACCTTTTTATTTCCTCTCACATACCACTTTAAGTAAACCCTATGCATTTGGTGCTATCTAATTAGTAAGGGGTTGCTTAAGGTGGTATGTGAGTTGGAAAGGAAGGTTGAGAATCACTGCTTTAGACCCAATTGTTTCTGAAATATTTTGCTTGAGAAAAATTGTCATTGGCCCATTTCCTTTGGAGTTATGAAACCGTGCACATATCGAATCAATTGGGTATGATTAAAACACTGGTTTTCAATATTTTTCTTTCCACCCACATACCACCTTAAGCAATTGCTTACAGATCACAGAGCACCTATAGCCTAGGGAATACTTAAAGTGGCATGTGAGTGGAAAGAAGAAGGCTGAGAACCACTGTATAATGGTCAAGGAAGATTTGAGTCAAATTACACTTTTGACTGCATTATTTTAGCGGGGCATTGTTTTAAATGAACAGTTTAATATCTAAACTAACATTTAGAGGAATGTCATCTGATGTGTGATGTGTTTTTTTTAAACTAACATTGCAAAGAATATTACCTGGAGTTTAATTTTCATATATATTTTGCGCTTTCACTCATAATTAACAATATAATTATGATGAAGGTGTTGGTTCAAGAGACATTATTTGTCTGAGGATGAACTGTATAAATAATCTTTAACCAAAATGAGGAAAACATAATCAGAATATTTCATTTGCAATTTGCATGTTAGCTTTTCCCACGATCTACTCACCTCCCATTCCTAGATAAACAAAAATCCATTTTTGGATTTTCATTTTCTCAACCATGTTATAAACTTCCACATATCTAAAATGTGAAATAATACTACTGATGTAATTGAAATGGAACAAGCATAACTGATAAATATAAATGTAAGCTTTCAGTTGATCAACATAACTTGACCGACAATAATATTTGGCCAATTATTTTGCAGTAATTCATCTAATGTACAAGAGTCAATGGTTAACACTGTGCACTTTAGAAAACAATATAATCAGCAATTGATGGAACTGGTACAATTTCTCACCTTAATCTCGAGAAATAATGAAATGGCTGTAAAATGTCAATCCTAAATTCTGAAAGACTTTAAACTTGCACTAACAATTAATTGAACTTTTCATATTTATTTTGAATTCTGATGAGTAGAATAGATGATCATTTATTGTCGACTTTTATTAATTTATTTTAATTTCTCTGTTTTCAACATTCTTTAGGTTTGCAGTTATTGCCAGTAAATTAACAATCTCAAAGAATCTACATCAATAGTTAACATATGTTAATATGTTGTTTAAGCATATTACTACTAAAATGGTTTATTCCTGCAGTCTAACAAATTGATGTATTGATTTCCAAAATTGCTGCTAATTAGTCATTGCATGCTGCGAATGGCTTTTAATTAATTCCCTCTAAATGTCAGATAGAGAAACTGAACATGTAAAATGGATGAAATTTGATTAGTTAATAAGGGTTTATTGCTCAAACACAATGAGCTAAACAAATGTCAAGGAAACCTGTGAAAAATATATGACACTAGGCCTCTAAATTATTTCTTGGGGGAAAAAAAGAGGAAATCCAACTTTTATGCCAAACTTCGCATCCAATTTGATGGCTTCAACTGGCCATCCAATTATGTTTTATACCCACACTACATTGATGCTATGTGATCTATATTAAACTTTATTGACCCCCAAAAAATGTATTTTTCTCAAAATTAAATCCCAGCATAATATATGTGACTATCCCTGAGGACAAAAGTAGTGAATGTCATAGTCATTCAATTTGCCAGGGAGACCACACTTGAAGTATTGTCTGCACTTCTGGTATCTAGTGCTAAGTCACAGAGCAGCAGCAACAGAAATTCACCAAGAGATTTATTGTTTTTATTTTAAAACAATCTCTCTTTGGCTTGGCTTCGCGGACAAAGATTAATGGAGGGGTAATGTCCACGTCAGCTGCAGGCTCGTTTGTGGCTGACAAGTCCGATGCGGGACAGGCAGACACGGTTGCAGCAGTTGCAAGGGAAAATTGGTTGATTGGGGTTGGGTGTTGGGTTTTTCCTCCTTTGTTTTTTGTCAGTGAGGTGGGCTCTGTGGTCTTCTTCAAAGGAGGTTGCTGCCCACCGAACTGTGAGGCGCCAAGATGCACGGTTTGAGGTGATGTCAGCCCACTGGTGGTGGTCAATGTGGCAGGCACCAAGAGATTTCTTTAGGCAGTCCTTGTACCTCTTCTTTGGTGCACCTCTGTCTCGGTGGCCAGTGGAAAGCTCGCCATATAACACGATCTTGGGAAGGCGATGGTCCTCCATTCTGGAGACGTGACCTACCCAGCGCAGTTGGATCTTCAGCAGCGTGGATTCGATGCTGTCGGCCTATGCCATCTCAAGTACTTCGATGTTGATGATGAAGTCACTCCAATGAATGTTGAGGATGGAGCGGAGACAACGCTGGTGGAAGCGTTCTAGGAGCTGTAGGTGATGCCGGTAGAGGACCCATGATTTGGAGCCGAACAGGAGTGTGGGTATGACAATGGCACTGTATACGCTAATCTTTGTGAGGTTTTTCAGTTGGTTGTTTTTCCAGACTCTTTTGTGTAGTCTTCCAAAGATGCTATTTGCCTTGGCGAGTCTGTTGTCTATCTCGTTGTCGATCCTTGTAGCTTGTAGCAAATCACTAACAGCACTGAAGCCACATTCTACTAAATAAGACGATGGAAAATGTATCAATAGTTCCCTTAGTGGAGTATGGGTATTTCTTTTTGATCTAATTAGACAGCCATATCATGGTTCCTTTCACTTTGAACAGAGTTTTCATAGATTCATCTGTTGCAACTCAGATAACTCCTCTTGGTAGTTTCATTACTCTGGGTAACCAAGAGTGGGAGTTCGGTTCCTCATTTAATATTTTGGGCCACAGTTACAACATATTTTGGCAATGAGGACCTTGGATAATTGATTTTAGCAACAAATCTCAGTAACAATAGAACAGTTCAAGGCCATCCTCAAACAGCGGCAAGAGAGCTTTGAACTCATACAATAAAAATTAATGGACCAGCTAGCAGCAAAAATGTCCGTAGGAGCTTTAATCATTGAGGAAGGTGAGCCTGCACTTAAAGCAAATTCTGCAGATGCATTAATGAACTCTATCACTGAGTTTAATTATGACTCGGAGTCATGCACTTTTGAAACTTAGTATAGAAAGTATGAAGACTTGTTTTCAGTAGACTTTTCCAAGTTCAGTGAGGTGTGGAAGAATAGACTGCTTTTGAGGAAGTTAGGCACTCAAGAACACGAGCGTTACATAAACTTTATTCTGCCAAAAATTCCCTGTGAGCACAGTTTCAGGGAAACATTTGAGGTAATGGCAGAAATATTTGGTGAACAAATATCACTGTTCAACATTCAGTATCAGTGTTTAAAAATGACCATGACCAAGAGAGATACTGAAGATTTTGTGGCATACGCGAGTAGGGGAAATCGACAGTGCGAGTGTTTTAAACTCTCTACGCTGACTTAAGACCAGTTCAAGTGTCTATTCTTTGCAGCAGGAATGCTGTCACACTAAGATGTAGACCTCAGAACGCAGTTGCTGGTGAAGATTGAACAGGAATCTGACATGACCATTTGAAAATTAATCGCCGAATGCCAACACTTAATTAATTTGAAACGTGACGCAAAATGGTGGAAGCGGCACACTCATCTTCAAGCGTTGTACAGTCAGTCAAGTCAGCAGACCCCGCTAGACCAAATAAAGGTGTGACCTGCCCATCCAAATTGCCCAGCACCTGTTGGAACTGCAATGAGTGGCACTATGCTTGTGACTGCCCATACAGATGGCAATGTTGCAGTAAATGCAAGCATTGAGGACACAAACCAGAATGCTGCAGAGGGAAAACACCCATTAAGTTAGCTTCACACACAAAAGTGAAACCAATCAAAGCAACTTTTAAGGTGGCAACCACCAATGCAGGAAATATGCGAAGATGCACATAAGCAGCATTCCAGTGAGGCTGCAAATTGATATAGGGTCTGACATAACCCTTACATCAAAAAAAAATGTGGAAACAAATTGGTCAGCCAGAGGTGACTCCAACTGAAAACACAGCATGGAACACTTCTGAGGGGGATCCTGGAGTTGTTAGGTTCAGTTGACTGTTCCATCAGCTTAAACAGTGCAGAAGGGAGTGGATCATGTTATTTGCTAAAATGTCCTAACTCGATCTCATGGGCCTCAACTGGATTGAAAGGTTGAACCTACTTGACCGTCCACTTAATGATATTTGTCACATACCCCAACAGTGGCAAATACAGCACAAGAGTTGCTGATACAGCTAAAACAACGCCATGCACAGGTATTTTCTGAAGGCCTCGGATGGTGCACTAAAACAAAGGCAAATTCTGTCTTTTTCCAAATGTAAAACCGACTTTCAAGACTAAACGACCTGTCCCTTATGCAGCACTGCAAGAAGTGGAGCGTGAATTGGAATGGCTGCAACATGAAGGAGTGATTGAACTGGTTAACGACTCATCATGGGCTGCACCTATCGTGGTGGTGAAGAAATCTAATGGATCCATACATCTGTGTGCTGATTTTTCAGCTGGTTTGAATGCAGCACTGGATGACCATCAATACCCACTGCCATTGCCTGATGACCTTTTCGCAAAACTGAATGGGGGAAAATGCTTTGCGAAAATCAACTTAGCAGAGGCATATCTACAGGTGGAGATTGATGCATCAACGAATGTCATATTTGCTACTTGGAGTTGCTTCTTCAATGTACTTAGTTTCTCAAAAATGTCCATCAAGTAACTCACATAAGCTTTGCCATCTGTTTTTTAGCAAGAGTTTCATTTCAGGTTTGTCCTTCAAAAACTTTCTGAGGAGATCAAACAGTTCCATAAACGTGACGCAAAATGGTGGACTATTTCCCTTTGACAACCACCTTACTTCAGTGTGAAGCAATAATCTCATGTTCTGCATTTTTATCAGCACAAAACAGACTGGATTTGGCATTAGCTTTGATGGCATTGATACACTTGATCACAGAATGCAGTCTCTCATGTAGAACAGGGGAAACTTTCTTGGCAACTAAGTTTTCTTGGTGGATAACTCAATGAACAACCAACATGTTTGGATTTTCACCCATTAACTTTAAACATCCTGTTTTTTTGAAACTCGTCATAGCAGATGCACCATCTGCAGCACAAGATACAATGTTCCCTTTTGGTATTTCATTTTCATCCAAATAATTTTTGAGCTTGCTGTAGATATCGACTGCAGTAGTGGTTATTTCTAATGATTCACAAAACAACATCTCTTCTTAAAACACTTCCTGATCAATATATCTCACATATTCCAATTGCAGAGCCTCACTGTCTCATACAGTAGCTTCATCCAGTTGTATTGAGAATTTTCATGATTTCAACTTCTCAATTTGCAGTTTTTCAACATCTTGACCCATGTCATCGATTCTGATGCAGACAGCACTATTACTCAATGGCATTTCTCAGACATCTTTGTCATCCTTTTGCAAAATTGTTTTGAGAAACGATGATATTGCGGGTTTATTCAGTTCCTCTCCAGTTGTATGATTCTTCCCTTGTTTTGCTATCAGCAGAGAAATTTCATAGCTAGCTTCAAGGATACGATTCAGGGCTGTAGTTTGTGCAGTGAATAATGAAGTGATATTGATCTATTTTCAAACTTCTCTTTCAGTAATTTAAAATATTCCAATTTCATATTGACATGGTAAGGATGTTTTACCCTCAAATAAGCTTCAAGACGGCCTGCTTTCATTGATTCAGTTGTCAAAGTCTGTTGGCATAATGGGCAAAAAGGTACATGTTCATCATGTACAGCATGTATACAGAATATTGACGAGCCTTTTGCTTGCTTGGTCTAGTTATTTGGAAAAAACAACAGTGCAAACTCCTTGAAACAGATTAATACAACAGTGAGCACCCTGAAACAGATTAATTAATATTTTATTATGTCTTAGAATTGAAAAATGTAATAAAAGTAATGATTGAATCAAAGGAAGAATACTGACCCTAAAAAAAACTTGAAAAAAACACTAGTGCAGTTTCTGACATTTATTTCTCACAGAGAGTCCATCAAAACTGCACTAGCCTCATGCTTTACTTTCTGTGGTCCCTATTTTTTCTGATATTGACATCCCCTTCAGGCGGATCCCCCACACCCCATCAATATGCTAGTGCACAAATATACTGTTACAATTTTAGAGGACCCCAAAACCCAGCAGCAATAGAAATTCAACAAGACAAATAGTTACTTAAACAAAAGTTGCTTTTAATTATCTTAAAACATGAAAGCAGGATCAAACTCTAACTTATTAGTATTAACTTACTTAACCCCATTCTGACTCTAAGCGCACATGTATGAAATGTGTATATGTTCAGAAAGTTCTTTGCTTCAATAGTCCAGTTATTCACTTCTCTAAGTTCTAAGTGCATAGAATTTAACATGTATGAATTTTCACCAGGCTCTGATGCTTAAAGTTAAATGGTGATTGCCCAAGAAGGTTCTTGTCGGTTTCAGAGAGAGATATTTGTTGCTCGTTGGGGACAGACAACTGATTTCTTCTGATCAGTCATTTCAAAGCCAAAGAAACTTGCCCCATCATGGGTTTTCCAAACGATAATCTCTTCTTCAGGTCACCACAGAGTCCCTTTTTTTCCCTTCTTTCAGGAGAAATACTCTAGCCAGCTATTTCCTCTTGTAAGGACTACAAGGGTTTTTAACATGCTGAACTCAGAACTGGAGTTTTCAACAAGCCAGCTTGCCATGTTCCAGCCTCCAAAAGCTACTGCAGGACTGATCTCTCTCTCTCTCTCTCTCTATCTATCTAAAAGAGAAATCTCTTTTGGGTTTTTTTTCTCTCTCTCTGCAGAACACCTCCCCAAGGCTCCAAAACCCAATTCTTGAAAGATCTTATCAGCACATTGAGCCTGGACTGTTTCATTTGCACCTGCTTTTGAAATTCTTTGAAAAATCACTGGATTCTGAATGTCTAGCTATACATTGTTTTGCTGTTGCTATTGCAATACTTACAAATTTTTCTTGGTATTTGTCCAAATTCAATTTTATATCCTTTTCATAAATATCTCCAAGTAAAAATTCTTGCATCCTTTGCTATCTTTATCTTTATAATTTCCCCTAATAATAAACAGTTCATTCCAAAACCTTTCCACTTTTTCAGAAGACCACACTGAATGCAAAAAAGTCCCTATTTCTTTCGCACATTGTAAACACTTATTTGAATAATTAGGATTAAGTCCATTTAACTTGTGTGGAGTATAATACAATTGATGAAGAAAATTATATTGAACCATTTGATATCTAACATTTACTGTATTCATTACACTTTCAAAACATAATTTTGACCAAATTATCTTGTGATTTTTCTTCCAGAGGTGCATTTAAGAAAGTTCCCTTCTTTGGCTAAGGCTATTCTTTGTCACAAGCTATTCCTTATTTTGTTAATGCTGCAATCTTCCTATTTGGAACATGGCTGGTTGCAAATTGCTTCATGGTTTTTGAAAATGTTTTCTTGTAAATTACTTTCCTAACATATATTAATGACCAAAACAATTTAACATTTTTGCTTTTTAACTGGTTATTGCATGATATAAATAGTAAAATTAACAAGGCAGTCTCATGCTTGAATAATTTTGGTTCTGTAATCTTAAAATTGAAAACATCACAAAGGTTGGCAAGGTTTTCAAAATTAAATTTTGTTACTTTCCCAAAAAAATTATGTATTTTGTGATATCAATGAGTATTATTTTGAATCATGCCTTATAATGGAAGGACATCATTTTAAACATTAACTCAATCTATATAATGTTATTTTGGCTACCAGAAAGTGTGTGAACATCTCACCATAGCCACACCATTATTATATACTCTGCTGTCTGGCAGTGGTCTTCACATAAGTTCCTTTGTGTACTTTTTACCTATTTTTTAAAAACAGAAAAGATAGGCAAAGGGGATACAAGGTTGGGAAACTCAGTTCAAAGTGAAAATACTTCCAATAAACCCCACAGGATTATGGCCAAAACCTGTCTCAGGGTTACAATTTGCCCAAATTCTGTTGAGCACCAACTTCATCAGGATTTGTGTGGTTGAGTGTGTGCCCATGAGCACATACCAGGTGTAGTCCAAACAAAACCTGTGGATGAACCAGAGGATACTCAACCTGCTGAGGCCTAGGTCAATAGCATTTAAGACCAGTGATACTGATCTCTACAGGAAGTCCAGGTATGACCAACAGAAGGCCATCTGAACAGCAAAGCGGCAATTCTGTGTCTGTTAGAAACAGCATGAGCAACTTAAGATTCAAAATTATTCTGTTCTATTGTCAGAAAAATGTCACAGAATGTCAGAATGTCACAGAAAATGTGATATTAAACAAAATTCCTTTGGTCTACTATAAAGTAGACAAAGAAACTCTATCAGCAAAAATTGTCCAGTGCTCCTTACTGCCAGTGAAAGAGAAGCAAAAGAGAGTCACCCCTGAGTCATTGAATGTCTGTGGCTTTGCCTCCAGCACTCTTTAAGCCTCTGCAGCCAGACAGACTTCAGTCTGAACCATCAGCTCTGGATGCACACCTCTGACACAATCAGGAAGCCTCCAGTGACCTCTCGCAACCCGGTTCTGACACCTGGTACCCTTCAGCTAGTCTTGAGCCAGTCTCCAGCAGTCCATAGCCTGGTGTGAGTCCTTTGACCACAGTTTCCAGCAGCCTGCATCATATGGATACCTTGCCTCGCCAACAGCCCACCTCCTGTGTGTTCTTCAGCCTCAGAGCCCTCGCTGGTCCTCCACCAAAGTCATCATCCTGTGGGTTGTCTCCTCTGCTTTTCCTTTTCAAACAGAGGGTGGTCTCCCCATTTTCTGTTGCTCTGAGTCAGTCCTCCACTTCCCTGGAGTCTACAGCCACTTGTGGCATAGGTGCTGCCATCTTGGTCACAGAATTTAAAAATAAGCCACCATCTGCTCCTTTAACAGACTGTTTAAAGCCTGTACAGAGCCAATGAGCCAGTTGGACTCCACAGGGAAGACTCTGTGACCCTGCAGACCCACAGAGACTCTGCCCCAACCCCGCCCTCCCCCCCCCCCCCCCCCACTCTCTGTGGGTCTGCAGCATCAGCAGCACGAGCATTACAGCAGCTTTCTGGCCATTACATCCTACAAGATGAAGTCTAACATCATAAATGGCTGTGAAGCTTCACTCCTCGATGAGCTTAGATATCATAGAAAACTACAGCATGGAAAACAGGCCATTCAGCCCTTCTAGTCTGTGCTGAATCATCATTCCTCTAGTCCCACTGACCTGCACCAATTCCATAACCCTCCAGATAACTCCCATCCATGTATCTATCTAATTTATTTTTAATACTTAAAAGTGAACCCACATTTCCCACATCAGATGGCAGCTTGTTCCACACTCCCACCACTCTGAGTGAAGATGTTTCCCCTAATGTTCCCCCTAAACCTTTCACCCTAAAGCCATGTCCTCTGCATTTATCACTCCCAATCTAAGTGGAAACAGCCTGCTTGCATTTACTCTATCTCCCTCATCATTTTGTTAACCTTTATCAAATCTCCCTCATTCTTCTATGCTCTAAAGCAGTGTTTCTTAACCTTTTGCTTTCCACTCATATGTCACTTTAAGTAATCCCTATGCCATAGGTGCTCAGTGATTAGTAAGGGATTGCTTAAGGTGGTATGTGAGTGGGAAGGGAAGGTTGAGAATCACTGCTCTTATACCCAATTGTTACTAGAATATTTTGGTTGAGAAAATTGTCATTGGCCCATTTCCTTTGGAGTTATGAAACCGAGCACATAACGAGTCAATTAGGTACGATTAAAACAGTGCTTTTCAACCTTTTTCTTTCCACTCACATACCACCTTGAGCAATCATAGAGCACCGATCCCTGAGGCAGACTATTAATCACAGGCCTGCAGTCTGAGAAGTAATTATCTACTACCACTCCCTGTCTTCTCCCATTCAGCCAATTTCTAATCCATTTTACAACCTCTCCACTGATACCCAGTATTTGAACCTTCTGAACTAACCTCCCATGTGGGATCTTGTCAAAAGCCTTACTAAAGACCATGTAGACAATATCCACAGCCTTTTCATCATCTACTTTCTTGGTAACCTCCTTGAAAAACTCAAGAATCTTTAAACATGATCTACTACACACAAAGCTATGCCGACTATCCTTAATCTGCCCTTGGCTGTCCAAATACATGCATATCTTATCTCTCAGAACACCCTCCAATAATTTATTTATTACTGGCATCAGGCTCACCAGCCTGTAATTTCCTGGGTTACCGTTGGTGTCTTTTTTTAAACAATAGAACAATCCTCCAGCACCTCACCCATGGCTAAGGACGTTTTAAATATTTCTCACAGGGCCCCTGAGGATCCAAAGCAGATGCAATCTCACTGGCTCTACAATCAGCCCTGGAACCCTGGACAGACAGCAGCCTTCTTTTCATCAATACAGCTCATTTTTTAACACCATCATCCCTCAGTACTGGTTAGCAACATTACAAACCTGGGCCTCTGCACCCACATCTGCAATTGGATCCTTGACTTCGTCATCAAAAAAACACACGCAGTGCAGATCAGAAACAACATCTCCTCCTCACTGTCAATCAACACATATATACCTCAAGATTGAATGCTTAGCCCACTTCTCTACTCTCTCTACACCCATGACTGTGTAGCTAGACACAATTCAATCACCATCTACAAATTTGCTGATGGCACCATGGTTGTCGGCAGAATTCCAGATGGCAATGAGGAAGGATACAAGAGAGAGAGATCAGCTAGTTGAGTGGTATCACAACAACCGCCTTGCATTCAATGTTAGCAAAACTAAGGAGATAATTGTGGACTTCAGAAAGGGGAAACCAGGAGAACATGTACCAGTCCTCATCAAGGGGTCATCAGTGGAGAGGGTAAAGAACTCCAAATTTCTGAGTATCAACATCTCTGAAGATCCTTCATGGGGCCTCCATATCAATACAATCATGATGAAGGCTCATCAGCATCTATATTTCTTTAGGAGTTTGAAAAGATTAGGTATGATACCAAAGGTTTGCAAATGTCTACAGGTGGACTGTGGAGAGCATTTTGACTGGTTGCATCACTGTCTGGTATGGAGGTGCTAATGCACAGGACAAGAAAAGTCTATAGAGGGTCGTAAACTCATCCAGTGCCATCATAGGCATTAGAATTTACTCCATTAAGTATATATTTAAGAGGTGGTACCTCAAGTAATCAGCCTCTATCATGAAGTTCCCTCACCACCTTGGCCATACCCTTTTCTCACTGTTACCATCAAGAAGGAGGTACAAGAGTTTGAAGACTTACTACACCCAATGTTATATAAACAGCTTCTTCACCTTTGACATCAGATTTCTGAACAGAAAAGGAACCTATATACACTACCTAACTATTTTCCCTTTTTGCACTAATTATTTATTTTTAAATATTGTTCTTTTGGAATTGGAATTTATTGGAATTTTGCACCTGTAATGCACAAGACTCAATGCTGCAAAACAACAAATTGTGTTACACATGTTCATGACAATAAACCTGACCCTGATTCTGATTCTGATTATGTCTGGAAATATTTCTTTCAAATTGCAGTAATTACATGAAGCTACAAAATGTCCACACAGAAAAGTCTTACCCATTAATGAGTGGTTCATGGCTGAGGGGTAACAGATTTGCAATGTTGGTTAAAAGATCCAAAGATGATATATAGAAAAATGATAGATGGACACATGATAGAGGAATTAGGGGATATGGGGAGAAGGCAGGTAGGTGGTGTTAGGTCATAAATTAGATCAGCCATGATCTTATTGAGTGGCGGAGCAGGCTCGATGGGCCATTTTTGGCCTACTCCTGTTCCTACTTCCTGTTCCTAAGACTTTTTACTGTGAATATAAGTATGAGTTTATGCTTCAAATAAATGATCCTTCATTGCAACATCTGAAATATTAACACTGCCTATCTGTAACAAATATTGCCTAGCCTGGCATTATTCACTTCATTTTGTATTTTCAGCATCTGCTGTTTATTTTTGATTCCTTTAGAATATGTTTCACCTCATTTGGTCCTTTCATTTTGAATCTTTGAACTATATCTTCAAGCTGTTTCAGTGACCATGCCTTGTCATGGAAAATCTTGGTCGCCTCGCTTGAAAAATTGGCTGCTGAAACATCTGATCAACAAGATGTCTGTTCTCCCCCAAAAAAGAGAAACAGTACAATAAGATTTTACCTTCAGCATAAAGCCATCTGCTGGAACAACTCAGTGGGTTCCTGGATCTGTATCCTTTCATGTAGCTTCTGTGATTTTTTTTCAATAATTTTAGGGTTTTTGCCATCATTTGACAAACATCATCTATTGCACCAGATTATGCCAAAGCTAAAGTTTCTGCACAAAGAATAATTCAACTTCTTCAAAGGAAGCCATTAATTGACAGCTGCAGTGAAGAGAGAGAGAGAAAGTGGCAAGTACCAGATGTATTTACATATCTAAGCTGACTTGTTTACATCTTGATGCAATCGTTCTTGTTAAATAAATGATAATTAACTGTTCTTTAGCACAGATATTGTGGGCCGAAGGGCATGTTCTTGTGCTGAACTGTTCGATGTTCCATTAACATTCATGGGATGTTCATAATCTAAAATTAATATAATTCAGAAAACAATCAGAAAATAAATGTGGTGATTAATTTACCACTAGGTGTTAACGGTAAAACATATTGCCGTCTCCCAGACAACTTTTCAAAATGAGCCAAACAGTTAAGACCTTTGTTATACTTAACCCTGATTTGAGATAGAAAATCTCATATTGGCACCTCTTTATATTTTTAATAGTTATTATTTTCAATTAACAAAGACCTCAGCGCTGCAATTTCTTCCTTAAACACCTTCTCCTCTTCTCATTTATGATATGTTAAAATATATCCCTATTTAATGTCCACATGGCTCAAAATTGAATGTTAGTTGCACCTAAAACGTTTGTGTCGCATCCAGACCATCTGTGGGCTGAGTACCCTGGCACAATTAATTTTATCCAGAAAACTTACCTCATTATTGATGTATTTAAAACTTTATAAAACAGCATATGGGAATGGAGAAATGACAAAGACACAAATCCTAATCATCTAACTGTTCACTGGATACCTCTGGGTTTTCCCCATCTTTGGTGTGCTTGGGAAAACTCTCTTCCCTCTCATCAGCATATTTCACCTCTCATAACATGCATCCTCAATCTGACTAACATTCCAATTAGCTGTACCGCATAAATTGACAAACAATAGATAAGTTTATCTTCTGATTCGTGAACTTAAGGACATTAATTATTAATTATTTGAACTTAAGGACATTAAATATTAATTATTTGGACATTGAGTTCTTACAGTTCACAGACAAATATAACCTATTCCTATCAGTCTAATGAAGATTTGAACCAAAACCTTTATTTGATTAATGGTTCACTCAACATTTTAATGTTAATATTACGGTTTTCACAAACAAGATTGTTATTTCTGGAAGGAAAATATTTATCACATCCATTTAACACATCTCTGATGATTTAATTCATTTACAATTAATAGAATTTGCAATTTAAATCAATTTTGACTGGAAAAGTCAAAAGTGTTCAAATAAAGTGTTCAAATAAAGAAGTAGGAAAAGAGAAAATAAGAGTTAGGGTCTGCATCTTAACTGGTGGCTCAAATTGTTCGACTGAGTAACAGATGCTCAACAGCCTGCTGTTGCATTGCAATTGTAGTTTTCCCAGTGTTTAATTTTTGATTTTTGAAATGAAAAGGCACAAGGAAAGATTTGCAGTGAGAGAAGTGGAGGATTATAAGAGATACATGCTTATCCCAACTGAATCTTATAGATCTGAATAGGTAGAAACAATGTTAAATAAAAAATACTAGTTTTTATTAAACTATTAATAACATAACATTTCTTACTTATCTCTAAATTTAACCTTGCTATGCGCAAATGTAAATGTGATTGTGTGTGTGTGTGTGTGTGTGTGTGTGTGTGTGTGTGCGTGTGTGTGTGCGTGTGTGTGTGCGTGTGTGTGTGTTTGTGTGTGTGTGTGCGTGTGTGTGTGTGTGTGTGTGTGTGTGTGTGTGTGTGTGTGTGTGTGTGTGTGTGTGTATTTTAAAGACCAAAACCATTACAGTTTACCCTTGATTCTGAAAAAAATCTATTTTTAAAGTCCAGTTTCAGATATCTTGTTGTCTTCAGGATCCTTTTAAATCACAGTTCAGAAGTAATTATGAAACATTTTAAACATTATATTTTCAGATCTCTTTAAACTCGCATTTATGGATAAGCTGTTTTTCCAGAGAGATATTCTTCAAACAGGAGTGAGCATCTTCTGAGCACAAATAAGAAATGGTCTTACTTATTTAAAAGCCACTTCTGTTGTATTTCCTGTGAACAGGATAGTGCAAGCCTTGTCTTCCGAGGAGGTCAAGTTTTCTGTCTTCTTCAGTTTTCTTCCATGATGTGGCTGCACACTTTATTTTCAAAAAAGTAGTTGTAAAGTGGTCTTGTCTTTTGAAACCTACTTTTTCTGTATTCCCCTTTGATTAGGAGAAACACATAACAGCACATATTCCAGTTACTGTAATTCAACCCTGTTTTTCACAAGGGTCCAACTCCTGTATGTCCCACAGGGTCTTGACTTTTGAAATGATTCAAAGTGTCTGAATTTGCCAATATATTTCTCAAAATCATGTGACATTATTATCATCAATGAGACTATCTCAATTCTTGGAAATCATGTTCTGGAAAATTTAACAGTTTTAGTTTCATTTCTGAAAAACTTCTTGCCTCTTCCCAAAACCACTCCATATCCAAAGCAACTTCTGAACTTATCTCTATTCAAGAGCCTTAATTGTATTTAAGAGCCATATCTGGTACTTGAGTTTCAATTAAGAACACTTCTGTTCCATTATTGCTCTGCTTTCCAAATAAATTAACTCCAAAAATGAACTCTCTCTCTCTGAATATAATGGTTCTTTGTAAATGTGCTCTGACTTATGTGTGATCCTGCAGCAGCCCACAAGTAACTTTCTAAAAATACATATACAATATTTTAACTCTATTACAGACATTTTTATATGAAATATAGCTTAGCATTAACCTAAATATTGATATTAACACAGATCTATTACAGTAATGCACCATCATGTACTGTAAGAAAGGGGGAATTATGTCTGAGAATATCTATGTGATGTGCTTTGATGATGTACCTGACATGCTTGGAAAACTGGTTATATATGATAATTATGATAATACGAATGTGGGGGGAGGGTGTCTTGTAGAGTGGGTGCTACAATGTGAGGGTGTGATGGATCTTCGACTTGATTGAGATTGTTTGCAGTTCAATGATTAAGATATTATGGAGGAAGTCTATACCAATGGCTTCAAAGTAAAGACTATAGGATCATAAGACATAGGAGCTGGACTAGGCCATTTGGCCCATTAATTTCGACCTCACATTCCATCATGGGCTGATCCATTCTCCCATTCAGCCCCACTGCTTTTCATTCTCCCCATAACCTTTAATACCCTGACTGTTCAGATAGCTATCTATCTGACTCTGCTTTAAGTGCACCGACAACCTGGCCTCCACAGCAGTCCATGATAGCAAATACCAGAGGTTCACAACTCTCTGGCTAAAGAAAATCCTTCCAAACCCTATTTTAAATGGGCACTCTTCATTCCTGAAATTATGGCCTCTTGTCCTTGATTCCCTTACCATGGGAAATAACTTTCCACAACTATTCTGTCCAGGCCTTTCAGCATTCAAAATTCTTCTGCCCCTTCTCTTCTGAGCCAAATAAACAGACCCTTTGCCAGACATTTGACCACTAGAACTTTTCCCGAGAAGATCGCCCCCTCAACAATATCCAAAACAGTATATTTGTTGTTTATTGCCCACAGGGGTCCTCTGTACTGATTCCCTCAAGCAGTCGCCCAGTTACTTGCCTCTTGGGTGTGACTGGCTTCTCAGAACTTCTGTCTATCACCCCCTCTGCCACGCAAAGAAATAGTCATTGACCTAGCCTAGATGTGTGGCAGCACACTCTCTCGTGGCTAACTGGCCCCACTTGTAACACCACGTGGCAGGGCAGCCATGAGAAGATGTTGCCGCTGGAGGTGTCCCCCTCCATCGTGTTTCCAGCCCAGCGTGTGCCGGGGGCAGCAGTTATGACATCATCACGCACATGATGACTGAGCTCATGTCGCCCTTAAAGGGGCCGCACTAGATTTGAATTAAACAGTTATTAACAACATCTGACGTTGGCTGAAGGGGGAGGGGGGGGTGTTCTTTTCTTTTCGCTTTTTTTATATATATAAAAAACTAACATTCATGTTTATGGTTAATTGTTGTATATGTCATATATTATTTGTTTTTTGAATGAATAAATAAAGTTTTAAAAAAAGCAACATCTGACGTGGTGGCTGTGTATTTCTTAGCAGTAGCCTACGCTACATTGGTAACCCTGACAATCCCAGACATTTTTCTTAGCTTTGAACATGGATCCCGCTGAGATCAACACTGTGGCCATCAAACTTCCCCCCTTTTGGACACATTGCCAATGTATGTGGTTTGGGCAGGTGTAAGCGCAGTTCCGCCTCAGGAACATCTCCGCAGACACCACGATGTTTTACCACATTGTGAGCATCCTGGACGAGGAAACAGGAGCCAGGGTGGACAATTTCATCCACCACCCACCGGCCGAGGTTAAATATTGAGCCCTCAAGAACCTTCTTCTGGGCACCTTTGGTCTCTCTCCTCAACAGTGTGCCTCCAGACTCCTACACCTGGACGGGTTGGGAGACCACACACCATCGGCCCTCATGGACGAAATGCTAGCACTGGCAGAGGATCACAAACCCTGCTTCTTGTTCCGCCAGATCTTCCTGGAGCAAATGCCCGAGGACATTCAACTCCTTCTGGCAGGTGATGACTTCATGGACCCACGCCAAGTGGCAGCCTGGGAGGACACCCTCTGGCACACTAAGAGGGAGAATGAAGCTGCCCTCAGTCAGGTCACTCATCCAGGAACCAGCTGCCCGCAGCTCACCCCCCCTCCCAAGCACAAGTCAGAGGAGCACCATCCTACCTGGTACATCTACCATCAGCGCTGGGGGACACAAGCTCATAAGTGCAAGCTGAACAGCCTCCTTCATGTAACTGATAGATCCACTGACCAGCGTTTCCTGGTGGACACTGGAGCGGAGCTAAGAATCTTTCCCCTCACTGCCCTCGAGACATGTACCCAATCTCGTGGTCCCATCCTGCAGGCAGCCAACGGGTCCAGCATTAAAACCTTTGGCACCTGCAGGGCACAGATCCAGATTGGTAAAGAAAAATTCCACTGGAAGTTTGTGTTGGCCTCAGTGGATACTGAGTTGTTGAGGGCTGACTTCCTGAGAGCACATGGCATGCTAGTCGACATGAAGGGTAAGAGGCTGGTCAATACTCACATGTTCCACTCAGTTCGCCTAGACGCTACGGACGCCTGCAAACCCGAAATCGCCGCCATCACCGCTCCCAGGAACGAGTATTCGACTATACTGGATGAGTTCTCCACCATCCTGCAACCCTGGTTCAGTGCCACCTTGCCCCAGGATGGGGTATACCACCACATCTCCACCCAAGGCCCCCCTCTTCACGCCAAGACCCGACGACTTCCTCCTGAGAAGCTGCAACTGGCCAAGGAGGAGTTCTCTCACCTGCAGGAGTTGGACATCGTCTGCCGCTCGGACAGCACCTGGGCATCCCCCCTCCACATGGTCCCAAAATCCTCTGGGGGCTGGAGGCCACGCGGGGAATATTGCTGCCTGAACAACGCGACCACGCCGGACAGGTACCCGATTCCCCACATCTAAGAATTTACGGGTAATCTCCCTGGCGCCCAAGTCTTCTCCAAGGTCGGCCTGGTGAGGGGCTATCATCAGATTCCAGTCCACACCGAGGACATTGGTAAAATGGCAATCATCACCCCCCTTCGGCCTTTTTGAATTCCTGTGCATGCCTTTTGGGCTCAAGAACGCAGCCCAGACTTTTCAGCGCCTCATGATTGCAGTGGGTAGGGACTTGTACTTGTTTTTATTTACCTTGACGATGTCCTTATTGCCAGCCACGACCACAAGGAACACAAGGCCCACCTCCACACCCCATTTGCCCGCCTGGCAGAATTCGGCCTCATGGTCGTGCCAGCAGATGCTGCAGTTCCTAGGGCACACCATCTCGCCTGCAGGGGCTGCTCCAGCACCAGAAAAGGTCATGGCCATACGGCAGTTCCCCAAACCCGCCACCCTCAAGGGCCTGCAGGAATTCGTAGGGATGGTAAACTTTTATCATCAGTTCATCCCAGGTGCTGCCCGCATCATGCGGCCATTGTCTTCTTTGATCACTGTGAAAGATAAGATCCTGGCCTGGTCAGAGGAGGCAAAGAACACTTTTACAGCAACGAAAGACGCTCTAGCCAATGCCACCCTATTGGTTCACCTGCGCCCGGAGGCACACACTGCACTCTCGGTGGACACCTCAGCCAAGACCGTAGGGAGCGTACTTGAACAATGACTTAACGGACAGTGGCGCCTGCTGACCTTTTTTAGCAATCATCTTTATCCGCCAGAGCTCAAGTACAGCGCTTTTGACCGGGAGCTCCTGGCGCTGTACCTGGCCATCCGGCACTTCCGGTATTTCCTGGAATGCAGGTCATTCACTGTGTTCATGGACCATAAACCCCTCACACGGGCGTTTACCTGTGGTCAGCTCACCAGCAATGCCACCTCTCCTTTGTGTGGGAGTTCACAACTGACATCTGGCACAGAGCAGGCAAAGACAATGTCATGGCAGACGCGCTCTCCCGGCTGACAATCAACACCCTTTCCCCCGGCCTCGAGTACACCCAGCTGGCACAAGCACAAAAGTAGGACACAGAGACAAAGGCCCTCCAGACTGCCATCTGCAGCCTGGAATTCCAGGAAATTTAGTTGCCCAACAGCCTGGACACGCTGCTCTGTGATACCTCCACCTGCTCACCACGCCCGAAAGTCACACTGCAGTGGAGGTCGAGAGCCTTCAGTCTGGTCCATGACCTAGCACATCTTTCGGTGAAGATATCGGTGCATATAGTGGCAGAGTGATTCGTATAGCATGGGCTCAAAAAAGAGGTGGCCGAGATGGCAAAGACCTGTACCAAGTGCCAAGCCTCCAAGGTCCATCGGCATACACAGGCCCCGATCCAGTGGTTCGACCCGGCAGTGCGGAGGTTCCAACACATCAATGTCGCCATCGTAGGCCCCCTGCCAGTATCCAGGGAGACACGCTACCTGCTCGCGGTCATCGACTGCATCACGAGATGACCGAGAGCCATCCCCATTAGAGAGGCCTCTGCAGAGACATGCGCCTGGACTTTAGTCAACCACTGGATAGCCAGATTTGGAGTTCCGGCTCATATCACGAGCGACAGAGGCGCCCAGTTCACCTTCACACTCTGGTCGCAACTGGCGAGCCTTCTGGGGGTTAAAATCCATCACAACACAGCCTATCACCCAGAGGCAAACGGTCTTGTGGAGAGGTTCCATCACCACCTGAAACTGGCTCTCATGGCTCACCTCACTGCCCTGAGTCCTCCTTGGCATCAGAACAGCACCCAAGGAGGACCTACAAGCATCTTCTGCAGAGCCGGTCTATGGAGAGTGTTTTGACCCGGATACCAGTGCAACATCCGAGCATATGAACCTTTTGGTGGACCTTCGCAGAAAACTCTCCTCGCAACCCCCCTCCCCCCCGCCACCCATGCATCACGGTGCCCATTCAACCCATATCCCCAAGGAACTGGACATGGCGGAGTTCGTGTTTGTTTGGCATGGACTGCACACAGCACTGTTGCAGTGCCCATACGAGGATCCATATACGGTCCTCCAGTGGTCTGGCAAGACTTTTACTTTGGACATGGGGAGGGGGGGGGGAAACTTTTCACAGTAGATAAAGTTGGACCTATCACGGCCAGTGCAAATGGCTCTGTCCAAATGCCGGAGCTGCCCGCCCAAGCGGCGGGACATGTAGTCAGTTCTGGGGGGGGGGGGGTGGGTTTGTGTGGCGGCGCACTCTCTCATGGCGAACCGGACCTGCTTGTAACACCACATGGCGGGCAGCCAGGAGAAGATGGTGCCATCAGTGATGTCTCCCTCCATTGTATTTCTAGCCCAGCGCCCACCTGGGGCAGCAGTTATGACATCATCACACACGCAATAACTGAGCTCATGCTGCCTTTAAAGGGGTGTGCGCTAAAATTGAATAAAACAGTCATTGACATCATCTGATGTGGTGGCTGTGTATTTCTTAGCAGTAGCCCGCGCTACAGATGAATGATATAATTGTGGTGCCTTTGTCCTCAGGGTTTCGCTCCTTGTAATGATGTAACATCTCCAAAGAGAGCTATCTAGAGGACCTGCAAGTTCCTTGTGACCTTGTAGCCTCCTACCTGTTTTCCTGGCCTGATCCTCCAGTGCAAATTAAGAAAACTTGTAGCTTGATATTTCCCATCATGCCATCATTTTGCAGGACTCCAATGACTTCTACAGTTAAGTTGCACTTTCACTTGAAAATGATAAAAGCTGAGCTTAACTAGTTCACACGCAGTTTATATTTTAAATGTTCAAAGTTGCTTTTATTGTCATGTAATACTACATAAAAATATAATATTAATGACCACTGCCCAGCATCCCTAACAATAGGAGAAAGATTTACCTCCAGTGCTCTCGCAGCCTCTACAGTCAAACAAAGTCCAGTTTGATCCATTGGCAACCCAAACTCCAGATCCAGACCTCCAATATGATCATAAAGCCTTCTTCCTCTCAGCATCTTTAATCCAAGTTCTGATACCTGGTTCCAATAAGCCAGACTCCAACAGCCCGCAACCTGTGTGGGTCCTTCAACTACGTCACCAGCGCCCTACATCCTATGTGAGTTTTGCGGCTGTAGAGCCCCCTCACTGGTCCGCTGCTGTGGTCACTTTCCTTATGGGTAGTCTCGGATGCTTTTCTTTCTCAGTGGGGGTTGTTCACCCACATCTGGTGACCTGCACTGGTCCACTGCTCCCACAAAATCTGCAACCCCTCGAGGTTCGTTGCCCAGCACAGGTACCACCATATTGGCTACAGACCTCCATGCTTTTAAGATTTATTTTAAAAAATCCAGTTATCCCTTTTAATAGGTCATTTAAGACCTTTACCAGGCTGTTGAGAACAGGACTCAGCAGTAGGGACCCTGCGGAACAGAGCTGTTTCTTTGCTTCCCAGTTTCCTGGGTCTGCACTAGTGGTAGCACTGCCACTACAGCAGCTCAGGCAGCGCTGCCATTTTCTTTTTTCGGATCACTTGTAACAATGAGGAAAACCCTGGCTATTTGCAGCAATCATCTAAATAAGTGGACATTATAATACTTTTGCGCTACAAGTGAAAGTATTGTGATCCTCCTTATCCAGTTTTAAATAAGTTGAGTTCACATGAAAAGTTAAATATTACTTTGAGACATGATATATAAAATGTTTAGGAACCATAAGCCCTGTGGTGCAAATAATTCTGATGCCAAGTCCACAGACTGTACAACAGGCTTTAATCAGCTTAAACTTGTACATACCAGGTTTAGTATCTTTGCTGGCTCCACGTGTCTGACTGTCCCCTGAAGGGTCCGGCTCTTGACAGCCGTCAAGTGGGGCCAGCCTCCCAGGATGCCTACCTGCAGGTACAATGGTTGCCCCCTGCAGTAGGCTGGTAGGAGTATGGCCAGTGTAGTGGTTGTATCACCACAGGAACACAAAGAGCTGGTGGAAAATAAGATTTCTGTTTGACAAAGAAATTTGTGAAATTAAAAAGTGAACTTAAATTTAGATATTTGTGTTTATGTACTACCTTAAATTGTAATAAGCAGTGCCATGCACAAAATGAGGAATCATTAATCAAGCTGAGAGTAGAGTTCCAATCTTCATCTGAAAAAGATATATTCAAGTCTCTTTCCCAATCTCTTTTGATTCCCAGCCATTGGGACTGAATTTAAATGCATCCTATTAATCCACCATGAAAATAAAATCATATGTTAAAAATTGGCCTCTCTTATTGCTTCCATGGTGTCAATCATTCATGAAATCTAGGAGGGGGAGGTGGGGAACTTGATGAGAATGCGAGGAGAATTAATATGGTGTACTGTAAGATTAATTTAAATTGGTAGTGGATAGTTGGTGTGGATAGAAGGGCCTGTTTTCATGTTGCATGCTTCTATATCTTTCACAAAGCCAAATCCTTAATCTGATATTTCTGACAGGCGGGTGGGGTGTCCATTCCAAAGGAGGGCATGGTCATAGGATATCATATATTACTATATATCCCATTTCAAAATGTCCAGTCCCCTTCTCCTGATGCATCTGGCTAGGACACTCCCATCCCACCCACCGCATTAACATTGATCCAGTGCAATGAATTAATTATGATCCATAATTAATTATTATCTATAATTATGATATAAAAATCTGTGAATAAAACTAAATCAACAATATAACACCAAAAAAAACATAAACCTGAAGATTGTAGAAATCTACAATAATAAAATAGAAATATGCTGAGATAACAAATATGTGCATTATATTGGGAAATAATTTGAAGTTCAATAAAGTTGAACTCAATATTGGATCAAAAGAAAATCAGAAGAGATCCTCAGACAAATAAATAAACTTCATTTAATCCCTATTATTTGCACTGAGCGACTTTACTACAGCTTTGCAAAATCCAAAGTGCTGGCGAAACTCAGCAGGTCAGGCAGCATCCGTGGAGGGAAATGATCAGTTGATATTTCAGGTCAAAACATTGTTTCTGGACTAATAAAGGAAGGGGGGAAGAGGGCAGTATTAAAGTCAGGGGGAAGGGTTTTGACGCAATATGTTGACTCCTTGAATGCTGCCTAACGTGTTGAGTTCCCCCATAATTTTTGTGTACTGCACAGTTGTTACTGGTTGCTTGTTCTGTCAGGTTGCTTTCATGCCCCATTATTATAGATAGTCAAAGAAATTCTCACCATAAAGTTGCAGAATGAAAAATACTTCTTGAATATGTATCAGAGATCCATGTGTAATCAAAGTTAACAGTCAACCACAAGTATCCAAAGCAGCTTTTTTTAAATAATAAAGGAAAATATCCTTCTTCCATGACCAGTCTGTTTTAGCATACCTATTTTATTTTCAACTCATAATAATTTGAATGAATTTCCTTTCAGAGCAACTTTGAAGATAATAATGAGTTTCAAAACATGAAATTTGTGTATCCAACATGACCAGATGTTGAGGTGCTCCAAGATCTGGACATACAAATTAATACAGGACAAACTGTGGCACTTGTGGCAAGCAGTGGGTGTGGAAAGAGCACCTAGGTCCAATTTACTTGAGCAATTTTACAATGTTGGTGGACAAGAATCAGTTCATACAATAAAACTTACCTCAAGTAAAATTATGATGCAAGAGTTCAGTGGAAATGATGAGGGCTGAGTAAACTAATTTTTCTATTGGGTTCTGAGCTGGCCAATATCATGTAATCTTTCTATTTGTCTTGTGTGACAAGCCAGTTATGGCATTGTTCGCCCAGTACTCCCTTGCTCTTTCTCAGTTTTGTGTTCCAGCAAAAGCCCTATGTACTGATAAGAGGATAACAACTTGTTCATGAACTATTTGATCTTATTTAAATACTGTTAGCTGTACATAACTTGACTGATCTTCAAGCAGGAAAACAATTCTAACTCTTTTTCCGATATTTTCTAACTTCCATTCTTTAATTCTAATTCAAATTTCCATTTATTTACATCTCTGATGAAAAAATATATTAATTTGTTCAACAAATTAAGTTAAAGGCAAAAGGTAAATGAAAAAATAATCAATACAAAATGTAAAACAGGAAATACTCCCTTTTGAGCCATGTTTTTTTGAAGAGAGCGATTCATTAGTGAAGGCTTCCCAGCTTCATTTCAAAGTGCTGTGGAAACTCAGGCCACAGACCAGTAAAGGGTAACCAGCATTTCGGGTCTGACCCCTTCATCAAGGTGTAAGCAAAAAGCAGGCAGGCATCTGAATAAAAAGATGGGAGGAGGCACAGGGGAATCCCACAGGCAAAAGGTCATATGGATGGGAGGGCTTGAGGGAAAGAAACTGAGAAATATTAGGGGAAGGTGATAGGTCACTAAATGGAGAGGGAAGGGGATGGAGAGCTGGAGGAAAGAAGACAAGAGGGATGGGAAAGAGAGATCAAAGTTAATGCTGTCTGGTTGGAGAGTGCCAAGGTGGAATATTAGGTCTTGTTCCTTCAATTTTCAGGTAGCCTTGATTTGGCAGTTCATGAAGCTCTGGATAGACATGCTGGTGTGGGAATCATGTGGTCCCTGTTATTGCAGCAGACAGAGTGAGGGTGCTCAATGAAATGTCTTAGTCTTAGTCCAGTCTCTCCAACGTAGATGTAGAGGAGGCCACCAGGGGTTACAGTAGATGACCCTGCAGTTTCTCAAATGTTGCTTCACTTGGAAGAAATATTTGGGGCCTCAAATAGTGGTAAAGGAGCAGGTACAGCATTTCTTGAAATTAAAGGGGTAGGTACTGAGGGGACAATTAGTGGGAAGGGAGGAGTAGATGGTGGAATTCTGGAGGGAGTGGTCTCTGCAGAAAGCAGAGAGGGGATGAGAGGGGAAGATGCTTCAGGAGGTGTAGGGGGAAAAACATTTGCAGAGGATAATACGTTGTATGTGGAGATTGGTCGGGTGGTAGGTGATAATAAGAACTTAATTTCTTGTCCATTTGCAATGTTGTCAGCATGCTCGTGCTAAGAAATTTAAATTCAAATAGCAATCCAGTCCAGTTCTGGAGCAACAAATCCTGTTGGAAAGCATGTAGAGTTAAAATTGCGTGAGTGTGATATGGATCAGACTACACTGCAATTTTGGCTTGTAATCAAGTAGCTGATTGGTACTTAGAGATAAAGTATATTACAGGGACTTAGATTAGATAATGATGATATCTTGCAATTAGTGAACAAAACTCTAATTCAGGAGATGAAGTGGGGTGTGATTGGATGGGATGACTAAAAAAAGTCTCAAAAGTATTTATTTCATAAGTGTTGTTCAATATGTTGCAAATTGAACCAGGTGCTGGTCAGTGGGACTAGAAGGGTGGGGATTTGTTCCGGCATGGACTAGTTGGGCCAAACTGGCCTGTTCTGTGCTATGTATAGTTATATGGTTCTAGGAGCCGTAGGTGGTGCCGGTAGAGGACCCATGATTCGGAGCCGAACAGGAGTGTGGGTATGACAACGGCTCTGTATACGCTTATCTTTGTGAGGTTTTTCAGTTGGTTGTTTTTCCAGACTCTTTTGTGTAGTCTTCCAAAGGCGCTATTTGCCTTGGCGAGTCTGTTGTCTATCATCTGTATACGCTTATCTTTGTGAGGTTTTTCAGTTGGTTGTTTTTCCAGACTCTTTTGTGTAGTCTTCCAAAGGCGCTATTTGCCTTGGCGAGTCTGTTGTCTATCTCATTGTCGATCCTTGCATCTGATGAAATGGTGCAGCCGAGATAGGTAAACTGGTTGACCGTTTTGAGTTTTGTGTGCCCGATGGAGATGTGGGGGGGCTGGTAGTCATGGTGGGGAGCTGGCTGATGGAGGACCTCAGTTTTCTTCAGGCTGACTTCCAGGCCAAACATTTTGGCAGTTTCCGCAAGAACGCTTCCACCAGCGTTGTCTCCGCTCCATCCTCAACATCCATTGGAGCGCTCACACCCCTAACGTCGAGGTACTCGAGATGGCAGAGGTCGACAGCATCGAGTCCACGCTGCTGAAGATCCAGCTGCGCTGGATGGGTCACGTCTCCAGAATGGAGGACCATCGCCTTCCCAAGATCGTATTATATGGCGAGCTCTCCACTGGCCACCGTGACAGAGGTGCACCAAAGAAAAGGTACAAGGACTGCCTAAAGAAATCTCTTGGTGCCTGCCACATTGACCACCGCCAGTGGGCTGATAACGCCTCAAACCGTGCATCTTGGCGCCTCACAGTTTGGCGGGCAGCAGCCTCCTTTGAAGAAGACCGCAGAGCCCACCTCACTGACAAAAGGCAAAGGAGGAAAAACCCAACACCCAACCCCAACCAACCAATTTTCCCTTGCAACCGCTGCAATCGTGTCTGCCTGTCCCGCATCGGACTGGTCAGCCACAAACGAGCCTGCAGCTGACGTGGACTTTTTACCCCCTCCATAAATCTTCGTCCGCGAAGCCAAGCCAAAGATAGTTATATGGTTATATTGTTGGTTAACAATACTTGTCTGTGTGAAATAGTACAGTATGTAGTAGGGCTGCAAATATTTTAAATATTTCTTTGGAAATCATCGTAATTATCATCATTAACCTTTCCTTGTCATCTTTTCCAGTTAGTAGATTGGAAAGATACAAGAAGCCTCAATGTGTCATAGTTGAGGCAGCAATTTGGAATCATTTCCTAGGAGCCCATACTTTTGGTTATAGCAATATTGAAAATATTGAATGTGGTGACCATGTGGCGGCCCACCGCTGCAGCAAACGAGCCAGTGCGCTGGGCAGTGAGCACACCTAAAAGCCAGCAGACTGTGCAGCAGCACTGACCCTAGCAAGCAAACCGGCGAGCAAGTGGCAAGGGCCACTTAAGGCCCAGCAACCCCCAAATGGCACTGGCCCTGCTGCACAGCCAACAGACAGGGACAGCACACGGGGGAAAAGACATTGTTATGCAAGAGGGTACCTGTGCACGGGAAAACCCGCTTTTGTTATGCAGTTTGTTGCATCAGGAAAAAGGGGAAATGGCGGGAATGCGAGCAATATAAAAGTCGGGCCTGAGCCCCCAATAAAACACTGAGCTTAACCTGATTGCACTTGTGTGTGTGTGTGTGTGCGCGTGTGTGTGTGTGTGTGCGCGTGTGTGTGTGTGCGCGTGTGTGTGTGCGCGCGTGTGTGTGTGCGCGCGTGTGTGTGTGCGCGCGTGTGTGTGTGCGCGCGTGTGTGTGTGCGCGTGTGTGTGTGTGCGCGTGTGTGTGTGTGCGCGTGTGTGTGTGTGCGCGTGTGTGTGTGTGCGTGTGTGTGTGTGTGTGTCTTTCTTTCGAGTAGTGTACAGCTACAATTGGTGACCCCAATGGTTTAGACGGCATCTAAAGCCAACAATGAGCAAACCAGCAGCAGTCCACACAGTCGCTCTCAAGCTGCCGACCTGGACGAATCAGCCATGCATGTGCTTTGATCAGGCTGAGGCCCATTTTCAGATCCAGCAGATCACAGCAGAGTCCCCTCGGTGCTGCCACGTGGTGAGCACCTTGGACCAGGACATGGCAAGTCGGTGGCCAACTTCATCCAGGACCCCCCATCGGAAGGCACATACACTGCCTTCAAGGACTTGCTGATTGAGACCTTCAGGCTCTCACGGTGTGAGAGAAGGGCACATCTGTTCCACCTGGACAGGCTAGGGGGCAGGCCACCGCCGACTCTCAAGAATAAGATGCTGGCCCTCCTGGGCAAACATGGGCCCTGCATTATGTTCGAGCAGGCATTCCTGGAGCAACTGCCTGAGAATGTCTAACTGCTCCTGGCAGACTCCGACTTCAGCAACCCCAGAAAGTTGCAGCATGAGTGGATGTTCTGTGGAAATAGACAAGAGAGTGCTCGGTTGTCCATGGGTCTTGTCGCTAAACCCTGCAGCCAGACCTGTGCAGACTTGCCGAAGGAAAAGTAGTTCCACGGAGGTTGTGATCCCAATGACCAATGGTGTTTCTACCACCAGAGATGAGCTTCCAGAACCTGCTGGTGAAGACTGCCATGCACATTCCAGGGAAGCACTGGGGCCAGCAGTCGCTAATGGCCATGACGGCTGGCCAACAAAATATATTTGTTTGAGACCGCCAGTCTGGACGGCATTTCCTTGTGGACACAGGAGCAGAGATCAGCGACCTCCTCCCATCAGGACAAGACACCAGGAACAGCCAGTTGGGCCCCAAGTTGAGGGCTGACAACAACAGCACGATCCAGACCCGCAAAGTCCAACTGCAATTGGGAGACAGCCTTTTCTCGTGGGTGTTCATGCTGGCCGCAGTGGAACTGCCAGCTCTCAGGGCAGACTTTCTGCGCACCCATAGCTTGCTCGTGGACCTCAAGGGTCAGAGACAGAGACTGGTCCACTCAAGAACTTTCCAAACTTTCCCCCCCTTAAAGACGCCAAGCTTCCAGCACACCACCTGGACTCCATGCAGTGATCCACAGACGAATATGCCAAAGTCCTGGCTGAGTTCCTGGCAAGGCTCACCCCCAATTCACCATGGCGATGCCCCGGCATGGAGTACAGCACCATATCCTGATCCAGGGCCCGCCAGTCCACGCACGAGCAAGATGCCTCTCTCTGGAGAAGCTCCAGCTGGTGAAGAAGGAATTCAAGAAACTGGAGGAGCTCAGCATTGTATGGCAGCCGGACAGCCCACAGGCTTCTCACCTGCATATGATGCCTAAAGCCACTGGGAGTTGGAGACCATGCGGCAACTACCGTCGGCTCAATGAATCCACCATACTGGATTGATACCCCATGCCACACATCCAGGACTTTGTGGCTAACCTGCATGGGCAAGGATCTTTTCCAAAGTGGACCTCATGCGGGCATATAATCAGATCCTAGTGCACCCTGATGATATCCCCAATACCACCATAATCTCCCCTTCAGCCTGTTCAAGTTCCTGCTAGTGCTGGTTGGGTTGAAGAACACTGCACAAACCTTCCAGAGACTAATGAGCGCAGTGGGCCAAGACCTGGATGGCACCTTCGTGTACCTGGATGATATCATCGTGGTGAGCAAGAACTAACAAGAATATTTAACACTCTTCCGCAACCTCTACGCCAAACTAAGCAAGTTCGAACTGATGATCAACCCAGCCAAATGCCAGTTTGGTTTGGAGGCTATTGACTTCATTGGCCACAAGATAACCAGGGAAGAAGCCACACTGCTATCCAGCAAGGTGGAGGCCCATCCAGAAGTTTGCAAGGCCCAGCATGACCAGGGGACTACAGGAGTTTGTGGGGATGATCAACTTCAGCTCCCCCGATCATGTGGCCCTTGTTCACCCTAATGGCAGGCAATGCAAAGGACATTATATGAGACAAGGATTCAGTGGAGGCCTTTATGAAGGCAAAGAATCCCTGGCAGATACCATTCTTCTGGCACATCCCATGGCAGATGCTCCAACAGCCCTGATGGTGGATACTTCAGGAACAGTGATCGACGGAGTTCTAGAGCAGCAGATTGAAGGAAGTTGGTGGCCGCTTGCTTTCTTCAGCAAACATCTGCAACCTCTGGAACTGAAGTACAGTGTTTTCGACAGAGAGCTATTGGTGCTGTACTTGGCCATCCATTACTTCAGATACTGCCTAGAGGGCAGGTCTTTTATGGCCTTCACAGACACAAGCCGTTGACTTTCGCTTTGGCCAAGAACTTGGACCCCTGATCAGCCCACTAGCAGCGTCACCTGTCTTACATTTCGGAATACACCACAGATGTAAGGCATGTCTCAGGAAAGGACAACGTGGTGGCTGACGAACTGTCCAGACAGAGTATCCACGCCCTATCAAGGGGGGTGGATTTTGTGGCACTAGTGCAAGGTGCAGCAAGATGACCCAGAGATGCTACACGACAGCCGTATCAGGACTGCAGCCCCAGGATAACCCAGTCATCACCCTCCTGTGAGACATCAGGTCAGGTCAGACCGATTGTCCCGGCAGGTTGGAGACAGTAGATTTTCAATTCCATCCACGGGCTGGCTCACCTGTCCATCAAGACCATGTCCGGCTGGTGGCCAGCAAATACGTGTGGCATGGGTTGCGAAAATAGGTCAGTGGGTTGGTGGAGGTGTCCACGCAGTGCCAACCAGCCAAGGTACAGCAGCACACCAAGGACCCACCTCAGCACCTCGAGCCCACAGAGTAAAGGTTCGACCACATTCACATGGACATTGTGTGACCCTTACCAGCACCCCAGAGTTTCTGCTATTTGTTCCCAATGATCAACCGCTTTACCAGGTGGTTGGAAGCAGTCCGGCTGGCAGACATATCCACAACCTCATGCACCAGGACCTTCATCTCGTCCTGGGTAGCATGGTTCAGCTTACCATTCCACATCACATCGGACAGAGAGGCCCAGTTCACCACACAACTGCCTACCATCCACAGTCAAATGGACTGGTGGAGCACATCCACAGGCACCTCAACCACTCTCATGTCCAGACTCCAAAGACCTAACTGGGTGGATGAGCTACCCTGGGCTCTGTTGGGTATCTTCATGGCACTCAAGGAAGACCTCAACATCCTCTTTGGATGAACTCATCTACAAAGCTCCACTGGTGGTCCCAGGGGTATTTGTTCTGTCCCCAGGTGGACAGCAGGACGATGCGGCAGCTGAGGGAAAGAGTCGGTAACCTGGCCCTGACTCCACCTTCCAGGCACGAGCATGCAAGGACCAACGTACCCAAAGACCTACAGGATTGTGAGTATGTTTTCATTCGCAGAGTTCCGCATCTTCTACCACTGCAGAAGACCTTATGAAGGCCCATTCTGGGTCGTTCATAACAATGGAGCCATGTTTGAGCTGGAGGTCAGAGGAAAGATGGAGGTTTTCACCATGGACAAACTAATGCCAGCACATCTGGTCCCTGCATGCCCAGTCGATCCACCAGCACCAAGCAAAAGAGGCAGGCCATCAAAGCCTGCAGAGACTCCTTCTCCGGGCACCAAAGAAAATACTGCCAGTTCTTGGGGGCGGGGGGAGGGGGGTTATGTGGCGGCCTGCCACCACAGTGATCAAACTGGTGCTTCAAGCAGCGAGCGAAACTAAAAGCCAGCAGAACGTGGAGCAGCACGGGCCCTAGCAAGCGAACTGGCAGACAAACGGCAAGGACAGATTAAAGGCCAGCAACTCCATAATGGCGTTGGCCCCGCTGCACAGCCAACAGACAGGGACAGCACGCAGGGGAAGAAGAGATTGTTATGCAAGAGAGTACTTGCGCATGGGGAAACCCACTTTTGTTATGCGGGTCGTTGCATTAGGAAAAGGGGAAAACAGCAGGAACGTGAGCTGTATAAAAACCAGGTCTGAGCCCCCAATAAAACACAGAGCTTAACCTGACTACACTCGTGCGTGTGTGTGCGTGTGTGTGTGTGTGTGTGTGTGTGTGTGTGTGTGTGTGTGTGTGTGTGTGTGTGTGTGTGTGTGTGTGTGTGTGTGTGTGTGTGTGTGTGTGTGTGTGTGTGTGTGTGTGTGTTTCTTTTGAGTAGTACGCGGCTACAACACCTAAGCTGTAACTTGAGAAGAAATTGAAGAAGCAGCAAAAGCAGACAATATTCACCGCTTCATTGAAAGTCTACCTGAAGTAAGTCATCATTGTTCATTTCTCTTTTTAATAGGGAAATACTTTATGTCTCATTTGCAAGTGGTTATTTTGTGATAATTAGATGTAGAAACATTCATATATATGAAATATGTGAGCATATTTAAGATCGAAAACAAAAATTCTGTGTAATGCTTTTACTCGATCAGTTGTTTTATACTTTCAAAAATATTTTGTATCAAACTGTTTGAAAACTGATTTTTATGAATAGAAACTGGTGCAGGCTGTACCAGCATTAATATGAGCTGCTTGGCCATCTTTGAGGAAATATTATACACAATGACAAGCTTTCATGGTTTAGATTATGATTAACTACTAAAAGTGCTTTTACAGGGTCAATAAAAAGATAATTAATGGAATGGAAAGAATAAATGTGGACTATATTTAACTCACCTATATAAAATGAAAGAACACAATTTAAAACAATAAATAGCACATTTCGAACTGATATCATTAAACCTACACACAAAGAGTGATCAACATTTGGAATAGATTTCAAGAGATATTGATTGAGACAGGTTTTGCAATGAATTGAAAACAATTTATTACACTGAGGTTCAACCATATGAATAAATTGTTGGGCATCATGACTTTCTTCATCTATAAGTATCTTGTATCAAACAAGAATAAATTTTGAAAGCAATAATTGGTAGGATTGTTCTTATGTTCAGTACATTTAACCCACATTTCTACATAGGGGTACAACACAAAGGTCGATAAAGGAACGCAGCTTTCTGGTGGTCAGGGATAGAGAATAGCCATTGCCCGAGCACGTGTATGGAAGCCAAAGGTTCTGATCCTTGACGAAGTGACTTCTGCCCTAGACAGTGAACGTGAAAAGGTTACAAATCTTGATCTTACACTTGTGTTAAGTAAATAATATAACATTTTTGTAACATTTTCAACTGTATACAATTTGATCTAATTATGTAAGCCCAGGAAGCTTACAATCTCTTTGACATCAAGATTTGATGTTAAATTATTGTTTATATTTCAAAGATATCGTATGCAAAGTTTTATCACAGCATTTTAAAAAAACTTCATGTTGACTTTTATGTTTCCGAATTTAATGCTAAAATGGCAACATTCAGTAGAGGAAAGAAACTTCACTCTGGGCCAGATATCTGGTGATTAAAATCAGGGTTCTGATCCATAAATTGTATTGTTAAGTTAGTACATTTATGTTATGAATAAATTAAATAGTATTAAATATTACTAAAACTGCTGTTTGCCATATATTTGGTGCTGTGCTCATTTTGAATATTGACCCTCAATTTATCATATTTACACCTAAGTGTTTCACTTTATTGGATACTATACTCTTTGAAATGTGAAATACCATATTTATTAATATATATTTTGGAGCTGATAATATTGAGGATGCATATTGTAAAACATGTTTGCTCTTCTCACCTACAAATTTAACATTTAGTTTCTTTGCCTTTTTACAGATTGCACAGAGCACCTTGGATGAAGCTTGCTGGGACCGAATTATTATCACTGATTATCAACAATCCAAAATGCTGGCATCATAGTTGGTATACAGAATAGTAGCATTTCAGAAAAGGGAACTCACAACCAGCTCCTGGCAAAAGAAGGAGTCTATCATGCTCTGGTCTATGTACAGGTTCAAATTAATGTGAACTTGAACAGATTTACTTTTAACAGCATTGACATTGAAACAGAGAGGCTGCACAGAGTTAGATAGATTAAGAGAATGAGCAAAGAAATGGCAAATGAAGTAAAATGTTGGAAAGTGTACCATCATGCATTTCAGTGGAATGAGTAAAAGTGCAGACTAATATTTCGATATGGAGAAAATTCAAATTTGGTACTGCACAGAGACTTGGGAGTCCCTGTGTGCAGGATACCTTAAAGGTTCACGTAAAAAATACATGCACTGCCCAATTCTCCATCCTACCCCAGATCCACAAGCCCAATTTTTCCAGAAGACACATCATGTTTGCGTGGTCCTGCAAGACTGAACAGGTATTTGCTTACCTCACTTTGTGTTGCCCCCACTTATCCGGTCCCTTCCCATCTACATGCACGATACTTCATGTGCCCTTCATCAATTCAACAAATTCCAGTTTCCCTGAACTTGACCATCTCATCTTTACCATTAGCATCTAATCACTAAACACCTCCATCCTCTACACCGAAGGCCTCAGAGCCATTTGCTTCTTTCTCGACAACAGACCCAAACAATCCCCCCTCAACCACCACCCTCCTCTGGCTGGAAGAACTTGTTTTCACTCTCAATAATTTCTTCTTCCCACTTACTCCAAGCCAAAGGGGTAACCAGGGGAATTCACATGGGCTCCAGCTATGCCTGCCTTTTTGTTGGCAGTGTGGAGCAGTCCATGCTACAAGGCTACACAGGCAAGGCTTTTCAACTCTTCCTCTGCTACATTGAAATCTACTTTGGTGCTCCCTCATGAATCCACGATGAGTTCATCAAGTTTATCCACTTTGCTGCCAGCTTCCACCCTGAACTCAAATTCACTTGGTCCATCTCTGGCAACACTCTCCATTTTCTCACTCTCTCTATCTCAGGAGGCAAACACTCAACAGACATCTTCTCCAAGCCCACCAACTCCCACAGCGACCTCGACAACCCCTCTTCACAGCCCGTCCCCTGTAAGGATTCCATTCCTTTTTCTAAATTCCTCTGTCTGCTCCCTGGACAAGGTCTTCTATGCCAGATCATCAGAGATGTCCTCCTTTTTCAAACAATGTGGCCTCCTTGCTACCACCATCAACTTGGCCCTAACTGCATATTCTCCATTACTCACACTTCTGCCCTGGCCACCTCTCCTACACAGACAATAAGGACAGTCTTCTCCTACCACCTCCCCAGTCGCCACATCCATCATATTCTCTGCCATTTCCACCACCTACTATGTGATCCATTTACATCTTCTCTTCTCCTCCTCTGACTGACTTAACATACACATGTAAACAAATAAAAAATGTAAACAAACTGACTGTGTAATACAGAGAAAAATAAAAATCAATAAAGTGCAAAAGTAAGAGTTCTTAAATAAGTTCCTGATTGAGTTTATTATTGAGTCTGATGGTGCAGGGGTTGCAGTTGTTCCTAAACCTAGCAGTGCATCTTGTGGCACCTATACCTCTTTCCTGATTCCTGATGGTAACAGAAGAACAGAGCATGCGCTGGGTGGTGTGGATCCTTGATGATAGCTGCTGCTCTCTTACTTCAGTGTTTCCTGTCGACGTTTTCGATGGTGGGGAAGGTTTTCCCTGTGATGTACTGGGCTGTATCCACTACCTTTTTCAGGGCTTTCCACTCAGAGGTATTGGTGCCCCCATTCCGGGCTGAGATGCAGACGGTCAGCATCTTTCCATCACACATCTGTAGAATTTTGCCTGGATTTCTGACACTGTGCAAAACCTCTGCAAACTTTCTTCACAATACCATTGGTGTGTTGGGTCCAGGAAAGATCCTCCAAGATAGTGACTCACAAGAACTTAAGTTTGCTCACCCGCTCCACCTCTGATCCCCCAATGATCATTGGATTATTTACCTCTGGTTTTCCCTTCTTGAAGTCACAAAACAGCTCCTTGGTTTTGCAAGCTCGTTGTTGGTGCCCCATTTAGCCAAGTTTATTATCTCCCTGACTCATCGACCCTTTTGATGCAACCACTACCATGGCATCATCAGCAAATTTACATATAGTGTTGCTCTCATACCGAGGCAAACAGTCAAAGGTATAAAGTGAGTAGAGCAGGGGTTTAACAGCACAGCCATGAGGTGCTCCAGTATTGGTGGAGATTGTAGAGGAGATATTCTTACCAATTCTCACTGATTGTGGTCTGGAGGAAAGGAAATCCAGGATCCATTTACAGAATGGGGTGTTGAATCCCAGGTCTTGTAGTCTTTACCTCCTCCTCTGGATGCTGAGTTCTTCCAGCTTTTCTGTGTTTTTACTACAATCACAGTTCTGCCAGCCAGAGGAGGGTGGTGGTCGAGGGGGGATTGTTTGGGTCTGTTGTCGAGAAAGAAGCAAATGGCTTTGAGGCCCTAGAGGATGGAGGTGTTTAGTGATTGGATGTTAAGGGTAAAAATGAGATGGTCAAGTTCAGGGAAACTGGAGTTGTTGAATTGATGAAGGGCACATGAAGTATCGTGCATGTAGATGGGAAGGAACTGGATAAGTGGGGGAAACACGAAGTGAGGTAAGCAAATACCTGTTCAGTCTTGTCATCTTTACCTCCTCCTCTGGATGCTGCAACATGTGCTGAGTTCCTCCAGTTTTTCTGTGTTTTTACTACAATCACAGCATCTGGAGACTTTTGTGTTTTACACCTTAAAGGTTAACCTCCAAGTTGAGCTGGTGGTGAAGAAGGCAAATGCAATTTTGTCATTCGTATCTCAATGAGTGGAATATAAGAGCAGGGATGTGATGTCAAGGCTTTGTAAGGCAATGGTGAGACTTCACTTGAAGTTTGGAATACAGTTTTGGGCTGATTTAAGAAAGGATGTGCTAATATTGGAGAGGGTTCAGAGAAGATACACAAGAATGATTCCTGCAATAAAGGGATCAGAATAGGAGGAACATTTGGTGGCTCTTGGAGTTAAGAGAATGAGAGGGGAGCTCATAGAAGCATTTTTAATGTTGAAAAGCCTGGACCAGAGGTGTCCAAAGTGGTCGATATAGACCTCTTGGGTGAGAGGGGGTTAATGGGACCATCCAAGGGGACAATAAGTCCCAGGGGGTTGAATGTGGGTCAATATCACCAGGGAGAGGAGTCAATTGAACTTTTGTGGTGAAAGCAGGGGCAGATGAACAGAAAATAGAGCCTATGGCAGTGGTAACACCTCCCACCCCACCCCCCCCCCCAGGTCTGGCACTGCCATCCCATTGTCTGCCCCCCATCCCCTGTCCAGCACTGGGATTCGATGCCTTGGAGTCGATGAAGGACCAAGTATTCCATAAAGGGGTCGATAGTCTAAAAGGTTTGAGGACCCCTGGCCTGGATAGAGTAAACATGGCAAAGTTCTTTCCCATGGTAGGGGAGTCTTGGACAAAAAGGTACAATTTCAGGATAAAAACAGAGATGCATCAAAATTTCTTTAGCTGAAGAGTGGTAAACCTTGGGAATTTGCTAGCATGTCAACTGTAGCCATTAAAAAAAATGGCAGCATTGCCAGTGCGAACCCATGGAGAATGGGAAGCAGAGACACAGCACATGGGGTTCAACTGCCCAGTTCTCCTGCCGTCAGCTCCATACAGGCTTAAATGGCCTACCAAAGGAGCCGACAGTGGTTTTAATTAAAATACCACAACTGCAGGGTCTTCACCCAAGACGGCAGCACCTGCGATCAGCAGTAGCCACAAGGGGTTGCAGACTCCAGGGAAGTGGAGGACTGGTGAAGGGCACCAAAAAAACATGGAGACCACCCACACCCCATCTAAGAAGGAAAAGCAGAGGAGAAGGCCCATGGGATGAAGGCCATGGGACAAAATTGGCTGAAGGGATACCAGGTATTGGAACTGGGATGTGGGAGGGTGCTGAGGGCACTAATGGTTCTTAATCATATCAGAGATTTGGATCTGGAGCTCAGGTTGCCGATGGTTTGGATGGTGATTCTGTGGAGGTTGCGGGAGTGTTGGAGGCAATTCCATGGAAAATCGGTGATTCTGGAGTGACTCCCTTTTGCTTCTCTTTCTCTGATTGTAAAAGGCGCTTCAGGCAATTTCTGGCATTTCAAATCTGCCTATTTACAACCAACAAAAAGCAATTGTGAATAAAATGACACAGTTTTTATTACCTGACAACTTGAATCTTGAATATTGGTCATTGGATGTATTTAATGCAGGGATTGAGAGGTACCTGAATAATCAAGGTATCAATGGTTATGGGGAGAATGCAGGGTAGTAGGGCTGGGTGAGACAATGGATCAGCTCATGATGGAATGACAGAGTGACTCAATAAGCTGAATGGCCTACTTCTGCTCCTGTTTCTTATAATGTTATAGTCATGGATTTCCTCAAAGTTTCATCCATTGCACTACTGAAACCAAATCAAGTTCTCTGGAAAATGAACCATTTTATCATTTGAAGATATTAAAACTTCAATCTGGGTATTTAATCAGAGTTCGCTAGTATTTAAATAAATTACAATCTGATCACCTGGACTATTTGATTGCATGCTTTGAAACATCAATTAAAAGGCTCCAATATATTGTTTTCTTTTGCCTTGTAATGTTCTTGATTCACAGTCAGATGAGAAAGGAAGGTACAGGAATTAAGGCTGAATTTATAGATTATGCACCGCTGGGAAAGATTAAAAACTTTACTATATCTGGCCCAGTTTGTTCTGAATGATGGAGTCTGGGGTCTTATCATCCACATGCTGCCTGACTATATGAAACTGAACAGACAATGAGAAGCCAGAAGGATTCAATGGGTCAGGCTACATCTATGGAGAGAAATGGCCAGTCAAAATTTCAGATCAGGACTTGAATCAAGACTCAGTAAAATCCCAATCCAAAGTATTGACTGATTATTTCTTTCCATGGATGCTGACTCCCCAATGGAGTCTCTCCAGTTTTTCATTACTTGCTCAAGATTCAAGCAAATGCATTTTTTTAGTTCATTTGGAACTGAGACCTGAAGGGGTGGCATCATTAGCCTATTGGTTAGCACAACACTGTTACAGTGCCAGCAATCAGGACTGGGGTTCAAATCCCATGCTGTCTGTAAGGATTTTGTACATTTCCTCCATGTCTGCATGGGTTTTCCCTGGGGGCTCTGGTTTCCTTTCACAATTCAAAACATATCAGAGGTTGTAGGTCAATTGGGTGGCTCAGGTACGTGGGCTGAAAGGGCCTGAGCCATGCTGTATGTCTAAATCTAAAAATAAGATTTAATGAACCTTATCTTGAATCCATTGTATTCAATTGCTTTATTATAAACATCCTTCCTATGTAAAGTACGGTAGCTGGGTGTTTGACAGTTGGCATGAAATTGGTGGGCTGAGGAACATGCTGTATTACACTATAATTCCTCTGTCATGAACTCAAATAAATATTTTAAATATTTAAATTTTAAGTTAGACATGCAGCACGATAACAAGCTCTTCTGGCCGATGAACCTGTGCCACCCAAATACACAAATTTGTGTATTTGAAGTGTGGGAGGAAATGAGAACCTGCGCCAGATTTGAACCCAGTTTGCTGTCACTGTCATAGGGTTGTGCTAACCACTACACTAACCATTCCACCCTCTTTTCTTTTTTTTTTAAATTTTTTATTTTTCACACCATAAATCACATTAGCCATGATATACACTATTTCTTTTTCACACATATACAGTGACTTTTTCTCCCCCCCCACCTCCTCCCAAGCCACCCCCCACCCCCCCCTCTCATCCATTTTAGGTATACAATCTAGGTTGCATTAAGCCAGTCAGACAATGTTGTCATTCAACAAAAATACACCAGAAATTCTACTGAGTCCATTCTTTTCTTTCCTTCTCCTTCCATCAACTCCACCCTCTTGATGTTTATTGAGATATCACTTCTATTCACATGCCCAGCATCGGTTTGATGTGGATTTCTTTCTCACTGAATGTCCAACCACATGAATGGCATGTCTTTGACAATTTTGGCTCCTTTCAATTGTCTTCCCAAAGATGTTGGTGTTTCTGTTTCTCCCGGCATTTCAGTTGTTGGGACTAGAGTGCTAATTTGTCCACAGAACAGATGTTTGAAATAGCACATAAGTTAAACAATATGTTAAGCGTTGATCTTTGGGGATATCTTGTCAATTTAATAATTGATGTAATTATTCTACATTTCTATCTGAAAGAAACAATGCTATTCATATTACACTCTTAATATACATATACATTGGTATCATGTGAATTTATTTTATGTATTTACTGTTATAAGAAGTTCTTCAGAGGCTATAGAATACAAAACATCACTCAGTAAATGTTCCTTACAGAAATAAATACAGTGGAGGGTCAAGTGTGATGACTTGGCACATTGAGATTGACCAATTATATTTGTAAGAAATCAAATTCGTTTATTATCATCTGTACATATACAACCCAGCGAAACAGCATCTCTCCATAAACACACAATACATTCAACATAATGATCAAAATTATATATATATAATATTTGGGATGAATTTCAAGGTTATTATCAGTCTCAAAGCCTGTGGCAAGAAAAAAGCTATTCCACTTCTGTCATCCTCTTTCTCTCCTGAATCTTTCCCTCCGTTGTGTCCCATTTCTTCCACCTTTCCTCTCTTTCATTGCATTCTTTGGTCTCACCCTTGCCTCTTTCCCCAGTCCTTCTGTCAACATCTTCCTCTTCTCTAATGGTATGTGCATAAATGGGAACTAAATTGGATGAAGAAGTGGAGGGGAGGTTCAGGAGATTTGCAAATGATACAAAGATTGGAGGTGTTGTGGATAATGTGGAAGGTTGTCGTAGATTACAATAGGATATAGACATGATGCAGAGTTGGGCGGAAAAGTGGCAGATAGAGTTAAATCTGGAAAAGTATAACATGATACACTTTGGAACTAAAAGGCAGAGTATGTGGTATGATTTTTATCATTGTGGAGCGTCAAAGGGATCTGGAGTCAAAGTCTACCAATCCCTCAAGGTTGCTGCACAAGTTGTTAGGGTGGTTTAGAAGGCGTATGATGTGCTGGCCTCCATTAGTCAGGGGGTTGAGTTCAAGAATCATAACATAATATTGCAGCTCTATAAAACTCTCGTTATACTGCATTGTGAGTATTGTATTTATTTCTGGTCACCTTATTACATGAAGGATCAGAAGCTTTAGAATGGTTGCAGAGGAGATTCACCAGGTTGTTGACTGGATTGAAGAAACTGTCTTATGAGGCAAGTTTAATAGATCTAGGGCTTTTCTTTTTGAAGAGACCGTGGATGAAAGTCGAATTAATAAGTAAATATAAAATTATGAGAGGCATCTATTTCACAGAGCAGCAATGGCCAATATTAGAGGGCACCTATTTTGGGTGAGTGGAGGAATATTTAGAGAAGTTATCAGAAGTAGGTATTATACACAAGAGTGGAGAGTATCTGAAATACATTCTGTGGGGTGGTGCTAGAGGCTGATATGTCAGGGACGTTTAAATGCACAGAAAGCCACACAACTATAAACAAAAGGAGGATCATAGGCTGTGAGAAAGGAATAATGTAAAGTAAATTTACATAGATTGGCAGAACATCATGGGCCAAATGTAATATGTTTTAAATTAAAGACCAGTTTAACAACAGATTGCATTTGATTTTGTCATTTGTCTATCAGAATAGTACCAGGTTAATCATTGACAAGGAGTATATGCAACTGTAACATTTACTTACATTTTTATTGCAACTTGTCAGATTAGATCCTGTACATTTCATCATATGTAATAAGCTATGACACAGAGAGATCAGAAGTTTCTTATTGACTTTAAGTAAATAAGTAACAAAACTATTGTAAAACTGGGGAAGTGATACTAGCTGTGTAGTATGGTGAAAAGGTAAGTGAATTTTGCTCCGTTTGTACAGAAATGTTTGTATTATGGAGAGGCAGGAGAAACAATAATAGTTCCACAGAGCCAAGAAGACAAAAAGGTTTATTATTATTATTTAAAATTATGAAGGACTTGAGTACATAGAAAGTATTCTATTGGAGAAAGGCTTATAATCAGAGGATACGATCAGAGGTCATTGTCAAAGAGGCAGAAAAGAGATATGAATGTGTGTTTTATGATGCAGAAGTCTGTGATAAGAACATAAAAATAGGAGGAAGCCATCCGACCATCGAGCCTGCTTTGCCATTCAATGTGGTCATGGCTCATCTCTACCTACACGCCTTTCCCCCATATCCCTTAATTCTCCTACTGTGAAGAAATCTATCCAACATTGTCTTAAATATATTTATTGAGGTCACCTCCTCTGCTTCAATGGGCAATTTACTACCTTGAATCTTGACACTATGCTCCCTAGTTTTAATCTCACATACTAATGGCAACAATTTACCTTCCTCAATCTTATCTATACCTTTCATAATTTTATGTTTCTATAATATTCCCCTCTCATTCTTCTAAATTCCAGTGAGTACAGTCCAAGACAACTCAATCTCTCCTCATAGGCCAACCCCCTTCATCCCTGGAACCAACCTGGTGAACCTCCTCTGCACCACCCCCAAGCCAATATACCTTTCCTTATGTAAGGGGACCAGAACTGCACACATACTCAAGACGTGGTTTCACCAATACTTCGTACAGTTGCAGCATAACACTCCTCCTCTTAAATTCAATCCCTCTAGCAATGAAGGCCAACATTCCATTTGCCTTCTTGGTAGCCTGCTGCACCTGCAAAACAACCTTTTGTGATTCATGCACAAGCATTCCCAAGTCCTTCGGCACATCAGAATGGTTCAATCATTTGCCATTTAAATAATATTCTGATTTTCAATATTTCCTTCCAAAGTGGATAACCTCACATTTGCCATAATTGTTCTTTATCTTGCCAGACCTTGCCCACTCACTTAACCTCTCTATATCTCTCTGCAGACTCTCCGTATTGTGACAGATTATGTTATATTTTACATTGTATGTTTTAAAGAAAATAAATTGTGGCAGGTTTTTTTTATTGTAGGTCACATACAAACACATCAAAAGAGATCTCATTTAAAATGTCAGAGCTCTTCTTAAGCCATACAGTTCAGACTCTGAGTGCCTTTGTAAAAACTTTGAAGAATGCCTATAAGGACTTCACAAGTAGGTGCTTATTGGACCTGCTGTGGAATAATGGATTATTGTTTTGGAAAGCAACAGATGAACGAACTCAGAAGATTAGGTACGGAGCCGCAGTCTGTCTTAATGCAGTTGGCTATTCTCAGAGGGTCATGTAGTTTTCTGTGAATGAGAGAGAGAGAGAGAGAGAGAGAGAATTCAGTTCTACAGCTCAGCACCAGCAGCTGGGACTGGAACATGACAAGCTGGAAAGCTTGTGGAAAAATGCCATTTTGAAGATGGCTTGTGAGTTCAAAGCCCTTATGGTCCATACAAGAGTAGATGACTCTCTGGATAATGTTTTGCCTGAGATAAGGGAAACAGAAAAGGAACTCTGTGGTCACTTGAAAGAAAGAGATTATCATCTGGAAATCCCTGATGGGGCAATTTTCTTTGGCAAGACACTGGCTGATCAGAAGGAATCCGTTTGTGTATGTGCAACAAGCAACAAATCTCTCTGAAAACTGACAAAAACCTTCCTGAGCAGTTACCATTGACCTTTCAAGCACCAAAGCCTGGTGAAAATTCATAAATGTTAAATTCTGTGCACAGTATAAGAATTGCCTGATACCAATTAACTTGGAGGAGTGAGAAGTGAGATTGGACTGTGAATCAAAGAACTTTTCTGAATTTACACACAAATTACATATATGTGCGCTTAGAATTAGAAGGGGGTTAAGTTAATAGTAATAAATTAAAGTTTGATCCTGTTTTCATGTTTAAAGATCATTAAAAGCAACTTTTGTTTCAGTAACATTTTGTCTTGGTGAATTTTTATTGCTGGTGGGATTTTGGGTCCTCTGGGGCCATAACAGTATCCTCTACATAATTTGTTTTTCCACTCAATTTAGTGTCAACAGAAAACCTAGTAATATGTTGATTAATTGGAGTTTATATTTAATGGTATTAATATTAATTGATATTTTACCAAGCTATGAGTAGATTGCTTATAAAGTAATTAATGTGATTTTCATTCTTAATCTTAAAAAATAATTAATAATGAAAATGGGAAACTGTTAATCAGAGCATTTTTATCAGTTATGTGTACATTCTGATATTTCCTTCTGTTGTGTCAATGCAACATGTATATGAGATTATATTGAAGTCAATAAATATATTTTAGAAAGAAAATAAAACTTAGTTACACTACAAATTGTCCCCTCTTCCAGATAATTTATGTATAGATGAATAGTTCCGGGCCCTGCAATACCCCGCTCATGACCGACAACCAACCAGAAAAACATCCCTGTACCCTAGCTTATGCAGCACCTTATTGAACACCTTTGAAAATCGAGGTAAACAAAGTCCATCTGCTCCCTTCTATCTATCGCGTGCGTTATATCCTCAACTCCAGTAAATTTGTCAAACAGTACCTGTATTTGCTGCATCTGCCTGATGGATCCATTTCACTCCAGATGCCTGGCTATTTATTCTTTAATGACAGCTTCAAGCATTTTCCAACTACAGGTGTTAAATTAACTGTCCTGTAGGTCCTTGCCTTTTGCCAACATCCATTTTTGAATAATGGTATTACATCTTCTGATCCATCAGGACCTGCCCAATCCAGAGAATTTTGGTAAATTATAACCAAAGTCTTGACTATAAGTTATGCTATTTCTTTCAGTACCCTGGGATGAATTCCATCAGGGACAGGGGATCTATCTATTTTTTGACCCTCAATTTTTCGACCCTCTTTTTTTCTGAGTATGACACATTTAGTGATAGCTATTACATCCACATCTGCACTTCCCATCCCATCCATAATGTCTGTCTTTGGCGTGTTTGATGTGTCATCCACCGTGAATACTGACACAAAATAGTCATTCAAAGCCTTAGCCATTTCCTCATTATCCAATCTTCCAAGGGTCTAAATATCTCTATCGCCAGCCTTTTGCACTTTATAGAATTATAATAATGTTTACTCTCTGTTTTTATATTTTGTGCTCATAGTATCTCATAGTCTACCTTCCCTTTATTTATTGCCAGCTTTGCAGTTCTTTATTGCCTCTTAAATGTTTCCAATCTTCTGGTTTCTCACTGCACCTGGCGACTTTTACCACACAAGCTTTAGTTTGATATCTTACTTGATCTTAGTTATCCAAGGCTGTCTGCCCCCACCCTTACTCTCCTTGCTTTTATCTGGAATTTACTTTTGTTGAGCACCATGAAAAATTTATTTGAAAGTCCTCCACTGTTCCTCAACTGTCCCTCCATATAGCCTGTGTACCCAGTCTACCCTCGCCAACTCCTCCCTCATTCCCTTGTAGTTTTCCTGGTTTAGGCATAACACACTAGTTTTAGATCAAACTATTGTAGCCTCCATTTGTATGACAAACTCAACCATACTGTGATCACTCTTCCCAAGAGGATCCCTCACTGCAAGATTGCTAATTTTACCTGCATTATTGTGTAGGACCTGATCCAAGATAACATGTTCCCTTGTAGGTTCAGTTACATGCTCTTCAAGAAAGCAATACCATATGCATTCTATGATGTGCTTCTCAAGGTTTGCTTGAACAACCTGATTCACCCAATCCATATGATTTACACCTACAAAGATTAGGGAAGCTGTTTTAAGAGTAATATTTAAAATATAATTAAATAATTGAAAAGAATGGAAAAGACCTAGCGTTTGACAAAATTCACCATGGTAGGCTTATTCAGAAAGTCATGAACCATGGGATCCAAGTAACCTTGACTGATTGGATAAGGATCTGAAAAATTGCACCAAGGCTGTCACAGATTTTATCAAAACAGCTGTGGATGAGTGTATCCCCACCAAATTGTTTAGGGATTTCCCCAACCAGAAGCACTGGATGAACAATGAAATTCAAAACCTGCTGAGAGCCAGATCACAGGCATTTAAGTCCGAAGAACTAGATCAATATAAAATGACCTGCAAAAACCTATCTCCCTGGCACAGTGGAGATTATGGATGAAAATGGAAAAAAAAACAAGGGACACTTGACAACTGTGTCAGGGCCTAAATTCTATAACCTGCTATGAAACCAAATCTGGTGAAGTAGCAGACCGCAAAGCTTTGCTCCCAGAGGAACTCAATGTCTTCCACACCCAATTTGATGACAGTAACAGTGAAAAACCATCCTTTCGTACCACCACATCTCCTGATGATCCCATTTTGTCTGTGTCTGAGGATGACATGCGTACTGCTTCAGAATAGTGAATCCAAGGAAAGCATCTGGCCTGGATGGAGTTCCTGGTTGAGTATTAAAATTCTGTGCTGACCAACTTACCAATGATTCACTGATATCTTCAATATCTCGTTCCAGCAGGGCCTGGTACCCACCTATTTCAAACAGGTGCCCAAGAAACATGTAATAACCTATCTTAAACACTATATGCCAGTACTTACATTAACAGTGATGAATTGTTTTGAAAGGCTGGTGTTGAAGCATATCAGCTCCTGTCAAAGCAGTTACATGGAGATGGTCCAGTTTACCTATCTCACTGGTTCTATACAAAGCTCTGCAATACCTGGACAGAAAAGGTGAAGATTGTCTTTATTGGCATTTAATACCATCATCCCTAAAAACTGATCTGCAAGCTTCAAGACCTAGGACTCAACATCCCACTGTGTAATTGAATCATGGATTTACTCACCTCCAGGCCACAATCAATAAGGACTGGCAAGAACATTTCCTCTACAATCTCCATCAGTACTGGACCACCACAGGGTTGATACGACAATAATACCATCTACAAATTTGCTGACGATACCACTGTAGTGGGTTGTATAAGGAAAAGTGATGTGCCAGCATACAGGAGGGAAATTGAAAACTTGACTGAATGGTGCACCAACAACAACCTTGCACTTAATGTCACCAAAGCTAAGGAGCTGATTGTTGCCTTCAGGAAAGGAAAGCCAGAGGTATACGATCCAGTGATCAGTGGGGGATCAGAGGTGGAGAGGGTGAGCAAATTGGGAGTCTTTATCTCAGATGATATTTGCTGGACCCAACACACTAATGGCATCATGAAAAAAACACATCAGCACCTGCACTTCCTCAGGTGTTTGCAGAGGTTTGGAATGACACCAGAATCTCTCGCAAAATTCTACAGATATGTGGAGGACAGTGTGCTGACAGGCTGCATGACAATCTTGAATAGGGACACCAATGCCTTGAGTGAAAAGGTAGTGGACGCAGCCCAGGACATCACAGGCAAAACCCTCCCCACTATCAAGAACATCTACAGAGAAAGCTGCTGTTAGTGAATCTACACCACCCAGTACACGGTCTGTTCTCGCTGCTGACATCAGGTAAGAAGTATAGGTGCCACAAGACACGCACCACCAGGTTGAGGAATAGCTGCTACCCCTCCAGACTTCTCAACCACAAACTCAATCAGGGACTCATTTAAGGACTCTTACTTTATGAACTTTATTGATTTTTTTTATTCTCTCTGTATTGCACAGTTGTTTTTTTTTAAAATATTTATTATTTGTTTATAGTTCTTTATTTGTTTACATGTATATGCTTTTTACTGTTTTTTTTCTTGCACTACCAATAAGTGGTAATTCTCTTTCATCCACAGAAAGAAGAATCTCAGAGTTTTAAGTGATGTCATGTGGGTATTCTGACAATAAATCTGAAATCTAAGTCTGAATCTGCCTTAATAGCACTGTCAAATACTGCCTCAATATCAAGAAAGTCATTTTCATCTCACCTCTGGAATTTAGCTCTTTAGCTATGTTTGATCGAATGCAATGATGAAGTTTGAATTTGCGTAATCCTGGCAAAGCCCAAATCCTGGGAGGATAAAACTGTTAATAATAGCTCTGTCAGTTTGCAGATAACTGAGAGTTGGATGCTAATTAGCCAAATTGGACTGGATACTGTACCTGATCAAATCCACAAACTGCTATGTGAATGCCAGTGTTGTCCCTGAATTGGTAGAAGGACTCGGCCTGAAGTGTGGCTTTTTCATCATGTCCTGGGTGGTGTGGATCCTTGACAAATGTTGCTGCTGTTCTCCAACAGCAGTGCTCCATGTAGATTTTCATGATGGTGGGAAGAGTTTGCTGTGATGTACTGGGCTGTGTCGATTACCATTTGCAATACTTTTGTTCAGAGGTATTGGTGACCTCATACCACCCTCTGATGTAGCTGATCAGCACGCTTTCCACCTCTAGCATTGACCTTTTCGATTTTTCATGTCTTATTCTTATTCTGATCCATTTCCCAGGGCCTAGCACATCCTTAAATGTTTTGGCAATGATAAATTAACTGAGATTTTGATATTAATTCTATGGGCATTACCATATATGCTATTGCCTAGGACGATACCAAAACTTAAACTTTTCTCCTTAAAATTGGGGTCGTCCTATACAAAGGGTATACAATTCTTAACTTGATGATGAAGTTTCAACACCACTGCCATCGACGACACAATCTCACACATGCCCCAGTGCTTCTCCATGGGGTCCATCCACCCAATCCAAATGCAGTTGGCTCTGTACAGGCTTTAAAAGGCTAACAGTGGTTTGTTTCAAAATATCCAAATAAAATTTAAACCTTAAAATTATAATTTATTAAAATATTGGTATTTTCTTTTAATAGTATCCATTGGTCAGCAGTAATTGCCAGATTTGGGAGGGTCATCTTATTCAAAGTGTATCGCTCAAAACCAACATTTTAGGTGGAAATTCCAGGGTCATCCTATACAAAAGTCATCCTATATAATGGCCTCTATAGTACATTAAGTTGATAAAGTATGAATTCTTGTAAATTTCTTTCTTTATTGTAAATTTTACATTAGGTTAAATTTTGAACAGACAAAATAATGTCACCATAGGTTTGGAAAAATTCCTTTCTTCAAATCAAATTAATTATGAAATATAAAATACTTTGATTTGTTTTTTAGCTTTTTGTGTGATACATGGACTAAAATAGTCCAGTTATTCCATGTTGTGTATCTGCAGATCAACTCAAAGTTTAGATTTATTGTCAGAGTACATAAATGACATCTCATACAATGGCAGCACGGTTGGCATAGTGGTTAGTGGAATGCCTTTACAGCACCATCGATCAGGACTGGGGTTCGAATCCCACACTGTCTGCAAGGAGTACGTACATTCTCTCCATGTCTGCCTGGGTTTTCCCGGGGGCTCTGGGTTCTTCCACCATTTGAAACATACCCAGGGTTTAGGTTAATTGGGGGTACATTTGGCAGCACGAGCTTATGGACTGAAATTCCCTGCTATTATACTATATATCTAAATTTACAAATTTACAAAAAAAAATTACAACCCTGAGATTCTTTTTCCTGTGGGTGAGGCAGAATTAGCTCTTATTGATAGTGCAAAAAAAAATTGTATTCAACATACACAATAAAGAGAGAAAAAAAATCAAAAAAATGCAAAGGTAAGAGTCCCTAAATGAGCCCCTGGTTGAGTTTGTGGTTGAGGAGTCTGATGTTGGAGGGATAGCAGCTGGTGGTTCAAGTTTTGTGGCACCTATACCTCTTTCCTCATGGTAGTTGTGAGAACAGAGCGTGTGCTGGGTGGTGTGGATCTTTGATGATGACTGCTGCTCTCTGACAGCAGAATTCTCTGTAGATGTTCTCAATAGTGGGGAGGGTTTTGCCTGTAATGACCTTGGCTGTGTCCACTACCTTTTGCAGGGCTTTATGCTTGGGGATATTGGTTTCCCTAAACCAGACGTGATGCAGCTGGTCAGCACACTTTCTACCACATATCTGTAGAAACTTACCAGGGTTTCCAATGTCATAACCAAACCTCTGGAAACTCCTGCAGAATTAGAGGTGCTAATGATCTTTTAATCATAATACCATTAGTGTGTTGGGTCCAAGCAAGATGCTCTGAGATAGTGACTCCCAATAACTTAAATTCAGTCACCCACACCACCTCTGACCCCCCAGTGATCCCTAAATCGCGTACCTCTGGTTTTCCCTTCCTGAAGTCAACAATCAGATCCTTGGCTTTGGTGACATTGAGTGCAAGGTTGTTGTTGGTGCATCATTCAGCCAAGTTTTCAATCCCCCTCATGTTTTCTGACTCATATTTTTTTATACAATCCACTAACATGGTATAGTTGGTCACACAGTCATAGGTGTAAATTGAGAAGAACACTGGACTAAGAACACAGCACTGTGGTGCTCCAGTACTGATGGAGTACTGCGCTGGGTGGGTCACATCTCCAGAATGGAGGACCATCACCTTCCCAAGATCGTGTTATATGGCGAGCTCTCCACTGGCCACCGTGACAGAGGTGCACCAAAGAAAAGGTACAAAGACTGCCTAAAGAAATCTCTTGGTGCCTGCCACATTGACCACTGAGAGTGGGCTGATCTCGCCTCAAACCGTGCATCTTGGCGCCTCACAGTTCGGCGGGCAGCAACCTCCTTTGAAGAAGACCGCAGAGCCCACCTCACTGACAAAAGGCAAAGGAGGAAAAACCCAACACCCAACCCCAACCAACCAATTTTCCCCTGCAACCGCTGCAACCGTGTCTGCCTGTCCCGCATCAGACTTGTCAGCCACCAACGAGCCTGCAGCTGACGTGGACATTTACCCCCTCCATTAATCTTCATCCGCGAAGCCAAGCCAAAGAAAAGAAGAGTCTGGGTCTTTATTCATTGGAGCGTAGAAGGTTGAGGGGGGATTTGATAGAGGCATTTAAAATTATGAGGGGGATAGACAGAGTAGATGTGAATAGACTCTTCCCCTTGAGGGTAGGTGAGATTGGAACAAGGGGTCATAAGTTAAGGGTTAGGGGCCAAAAGTTTAGAAGTAATATTAGAGGAAGCTTCTTCACTCAGAGAGTGGTGGCTGAGTGGAATGATCTTCTGGAAGAGGTGGTTGCAGCAGGGTCAGTTTTGTCATTTAAGAGAAGGTTGGATAAGTGCATGGATGTGAGGGGATTGGAGGGTTATGGACAGGGAGCAGGTAGGTAGCACTAGAGGAGATCACTTAAATCGATGTGGACAAGAGAGGTCAGCCTGTTTCTGTACTGTACTTGTTATATGGTTTTATGGTTTATTAAATGAATATAAAAAAAGCTTAAACTGACTTAATAGATTTTACCAGTTCATTATGAAGATAAAGGGTTCTGACCCAAAACACTGACAGACCATCTTTACCCATAGATGCTGCCTGACTTACTGAGCAGCACATTGTTTCACATACTGCAGCTACCCATTTCAATATAAATCCAAAATTTAAAGACGTGAGATTGCAGTGGTCACACTATTTAAGAGTAGAACAAATCACTAAAAGGCATCTTCAGGAAATGAGGATGTGCATAATGATTCAAGGTTTCTTTGCAATATAAATCTGTGATTTAAGTGAAGCACAATCTCTTTTAGAAATTGTGAATAAACTAAAAGAGTGGAGGGAAGGAAGGACATGTCTGAAACTACCCATAATAGTTGGTCTGAGAAGAATGTTTAATAACTTTGTTTAATTTTTTTTGTCCTTACACTTCAATAAGTTAATGCTGATAAACTGGGATTAAAATTATAATGTAACTCTGTACATTGGGGTAAATCATCAGTTTCCAGGATAATGCTGCTGTAATGCTGTATTTGATGGCATATAGGACCTATAAGACACCCACTGCCCCCCCCCTCTCATTTTTAGTGCGAAATTTTAAGAAAAATTAGTTTTAGTGTATTTACAGGTAAAACCTGGACTGAACATGCAGCTAGGACATCAGTAAAACTTGCTTTAATAATAATGCTGCAGTAAATAACAAGAGAAAGCCTTTCATAAGAGGACATTAAAACAAGTAACTATCCTAAACAAAAATGCGATAAAACATCAATGTTCTGTAACAAAGACTTTAATCGTCTTCAGTGCCTAAACATCCATCAGCACCGTCACGGTCAAAGCCCAAAAACTCAGCATCACTACTGCTGGAATCACTGTCTTCTAATTATGTAACTCACCAAGCAATTCACATTTGGACTAATGTTCCTGAGAACATTGCTAAGAATCTGGCATCAGTAAAGTGAGAGAAGAAATGTGAGTCATGTTATTTTAAACTGAGTGATAAGTACATGAACGTGCTGCCAGGGAAGGTGGTCAAAGCATGTATGATAGCAATTTTTAAAAGGCATTTAGGCAGACATAAGAACAGGCAGGAAACAATGCTGGAGGAACTCAGTAGGTGGGGCAGCATTGATGGAAGGCAAAAGAGAGTCGACGATTCAGACCAAAACAGAGGGATGCAGAGCATGTGCAGGCCTATGGACTTACAGTTGGTGCAGTCATAATGAGTCAAGAGGCCTGTTCTTGTCCTTACTATGTTTGAAAACACCAACACCATCATTTTGGAAAGATACCTGTAGTTAAAAGAGAATGTTCAGTAGGGATTCATAAATTTTGGCGTGATAAACAAATTAGTGTTCAAAAATTGAAGTTGTATGGAACTGTTAATTAATAATTTGTTGTTATATCATACGTGATATTCACAAGGAGAATAAAGTAGTTAATCCATTTCATGAGTCATACTTATCTATTTAACATTCCTTTGTCAAGTAAGGTGATACATGTATGTACTTGGTTAGAGATCAGAAAACCCTTAAAGTACATACTGGCAACAAGGAAAAGATGTCAAAGAATCCCAGAATGGACATTGAGGTAGAGGGATCTTGATGTACAAGTCCATTGCTCCCTGAAAGTAGAAATATACAAGTGTATAGATTAATAAACAAAGCAACCAGCATTATTGGTTTCATCAGTTGGCACCAGCGTAAATATCGGGAAGTCATGTTGAGGCTGAATAAAACTATTTTTAAAATATTTTAATTTTCATAGACTCGTAAAATTTCAACGAACCGTGTATTTTTTTTTACATTCATGTAGCATACAGAGTCTATATTTATCACCCTCTCCCCACCTTCGTAGAACTGCAAGTACAGTCAATTAAATTACATTGATACAATGAATTTTTTTTAACTCAAAATGAAACAGAAAGAAACATGTCGTTTGCGCCTTGTCCCACTTTAACTTTTTTAATTTTTAAAAATTTTTCACACTATAAACCATCTCTGACCAAAATACATGCAGACATTTTTCTCTTGAATATATACAGTGTCATTTTCTCCCCTTTGTCCCCCCTCCCTTCCCTCCCTCCCTCTCCCCCCTTCCCATTTATTAAAAGTTGAATCTATAAGATACATTAAACCCATTAAACAATGTCATCACTTAATAAAAATAAACAAGAAATTTTTATCTTTTACTTTTATATACTGAGTCAGTTCATTTTGTTGTCTTCTCCTTCTGTCATTTTAGGCAGTGGAGGTCCATGGTAGGATTTCTCTATTGTATTTCATGTACAGTTCCCATATTTGTTTGAATATTGTGATGTTATTTCTTAAATTATATGTTATTTTTTCTAATGGAATACATTTATTTATTTCTATGTACCATTGTTGTATTCTCAAATTGTCTTCTAATTTCCAGGTTGACATTATACATTTTTTTGCTATAGCTAGGGCTATCATAATAAATCTATTTTGTGCTCCATCAAAATCGAGTCCAAATTCTTTATTTCTTATATTACTTAGGAGGAAGCTCTCTGGATTTTTTGGTATATTGCTTTTTGTGATTTTATTTAATATCTGGTTTAGATCTTCCCTTCTCACATGTCCAAATTGCATGTATTGCTGTTCCTGTTTCCTTTTTACAGCAAAAACATCTGTCTGATACTGTTAGGTCCCATTTATTTAACTTTTGGGGTATGATGTATAGCCTGTGTAACCAAATATATTGTATCATGCGTAACCTCGTGTTTATTGTATTCATAGTTCCGGAGCATAGCTTTTCCCATGTTTCATTCTTTATCTTTATGTTTAGATCTTGTTCCCATTTTTGTTTAGGTTTACAGTTTGTTTCCTCGTTCTCCTTTTCTTGCAGTTTGATGTACATGTTTGTTATAATTTTTTAAAATTATCATTGTGTCTGTAATCACATATTCAAAATTGCTTCCTTCTGGTAACCTCAGACTGTTTCCCAATTTGTCCTTCAAGTAGGTTTTCAGTTGGTGATATGCAAACCTTGTATCGTGAGTTACATTATATTTGTCCTTCATTTGTTCAAAAGATAATAATTTATTTCCTGAAAAACAATTTTCTATTCTTTTGATCCCTTTTCTCTCCCATTCTCTGAAGGAAAGGTTATTTATTGTGAAAGGGATTAGTTGATTTTGTGTGAATATTAATTTTGGTAGTTGATAATTTATTTTATTCCTTTCTATGTGAATCTTCTTCCAAATGTTGAGCAGATGGTGCAATACTGGTGAATTCCTACGTTGCACCAATTTTTCATCCCACTTATATAGTATATGTTCAGGTATCTTCTCCCCTATTTTATCTAGCTCTAATCTGGTTTTTCCCTTGTTTGATAAAAATCTAATAGGTATCTTAATTGTGCTGCTCTATAATAATTCTTAAAGCTTGGTAGTTGTAACCTCCTTGTTTGTACCGTTCTGTTAATTTATTTAGTGTTATCCTCGGTTTCCCCCCTTCCCATAAGAATTTCCTTATTATTTTCTTTAGCTCCTTGAAGAATTTCTCTGTTAGGTGAATTGGTAATGATTGAAATAGGTATTGTATCCTTGGGAAGATGTTCATTTTAATGCAGTTTATCCTTCCTATCAGTGTTAGTGGTAAGTCTTTCCAGTGCTCTACGTTGTCTTGTAATTTTTTTCAATAATGGCTGATAATTTAGTTCATATAGATGGCCGAGATTATTATTTATTTGTATACCAAGGCATCGAATTGCTTGTGTTTGCCATCTAAATGGTGATTCTTCCTTAAACTTTGTGAAATCCGCATTATTCATTGGCATTGCTTCACTTTTATTTGCATTGATCTTGTACCCTGATACTTCTCCATATTCCTTCAATTTCTTATGTAATTCTTTTATTGATATTTCTGGTTCTGTTAAGTATATTATAACACATTATATAGGTTTGCATAGCACCAACTGAAAACCTACTTGAAGGACAAATTGGGAAACAGTCTGAGGTTACCAGAAGGAAGCAATTTTGAATATGTGATTACAGACACAATGATAATTTAAAAATGTATAACAAACATGTACATCAAACTGCAAGAAAAGGAGAACGAGGAAACAAACTGTAAACCTATCTGCAAATAGACTGATTTTATATTCCTTCACTTTTATTTTCTGTTCTTATCAGTTCTGCTAGTGGTTCTACAGCTAACGTGAACAATGAGGGAGATAGTGGAATCCCTGCCTTGTTGATCTGCTTAATTTACATTGGTTTGATATATATCCATTTACTGTCACTTTCGCCAATGGTCCCTTATATAATGCTTTAATCCAATTAATATATTTCTCTGGTAGGTTGAATTTTTGTAGTACTTTGAATAAATAATTCCATTTTACTCTGTCAAAGGCTTTCTCTGCATCTAAAGCAACTGCTACTGTTAGAGTTTTGTTTCCTTGTACTGCATGGATTAAGTTAATGAATTTACAGATATTGTCCGTTGTTCGTCTTTTTTTAATAAATCCAGTGTGATCTAGTTTTACTATTTTTGGTACACAGTCAGCCAATCTGTTTGCTAATAGTTTAGCTATTATCTTATAATCTGTGTTAAGTAGAGATATTGGTCTATATGATGCTGGTGTTAGTGGATCTTTCCCCGTCTTTGGTATTACTGTAATTATTGCTGTTTTGCAAGAATCTGGTATGTTTTGTGTTTTTTCAATCTGGTTCATTATTTCCAGGAGAGGAGGAATTAATAAGTCTTTAAATATCTTATAGAATTCTACTGGGAGTCCATCCTCTCCCGGTGTTTTATTGTTTGGTAGTTTTTTAAATATCTCTAGAATGTGTTAGGTGCTTGGAACATGCTTCCAGGGGAAGTGGTGAAAACACATAAGATAATATTTAAAAGGCATTTTCACAGACACATGAAAAGACAGAGAATCGAGGGATATAGACCATGTGTAAACAGATATTTAAATTAGTTTGATAGTTAAAATTTTCTACTAGGTGATGTGTCAGCGTACAGGAGGGAAATTGAAAGTTTAGCTGAATGGTGTACCAATAGCAACCTTGCACTCAATGTCACCAAAGCTAAGGAGCTGATTGTTGACTTCAGGAAGGGAAAGCCAGAGATGTACAATCCAGTGATCATTCGGGGATCAGAGGTGGAGAGCGTGAGCAAATTTAAGTTCTTGGGAATCACTATCTCGGAGTATTTTCCTGGGCTCAACAAACTAATGGTATAATGAAGAAAGCATATCAACACCTCTACTTCCTCAGGAGTTTGCAGAGGTTTGGTCTGGCATCTGAAACCTTGGGAAATTTCTACAGATGTGTGGAGGACAGTGTGCTGGCTGGCTGCATCACCATCTGGTATGAGGACACCAATATCTATGAGCGTAAAGCCCTCTAAAAGGTAGTAGACACAGCCCAGGACATCACAGGCAAAACCTTCCCCACTATTGAGAACAGGGAATGCTGCTGTTGGAGAGCAGCAGTAATCATCAAGGATCCACACCATTAAGTTCTCTCTTTCTGCTGCCCTCAGGAAAGACTTATAGGTGCCACAAGACACACACGATCAGCTTGATGAACAGCTGCCTCCCCTATACCAACAGCCTTCTCAACCACAAACTTGACCAGGAACTCATTTAAGGACTTCAGTGCACTTTATTAATATTCTCTATATTGCATAATCAGCTTGTATCTCCTTACAGTTTTTATTTGTTTACATGTATATGCTGAGTACAGATTTTTTTTTTGCATTACTAATAAGTGGTAATTCTGTCTGGACCACAGGAAAAAGAATCTCAAGGTTGTATGTGATGTCATGCATATACTCTGACAATAAATCGGAAATCTGGTCAGCATAGACATCATAGACCTAAGAATTATATTGTTCCATATTCTATTTGAGAATTCTATCTTATGAGAAATGAAAACTTCCTACTGCGTGCAGCTTTTAGTTTTCTATCCAGAATGGAGACTGCACACAATTTTGATCGGGATGTTGTTAAATTGAAGTTCAATGCTGATTGGATGTATCTTTTTTTATGGGGTGCATAGATTTATTAGACTGCAAATCCAACTTTAAAATATACTAAATAAAGATGTGTTAGATTTGTATTTTTTCTATTGCACTTTTAACAAAAGTTAAATGATTTGGAAAGTACTTCAGTATATTCTAATATGAGGGGATTATTATTCTGTTCTGCTCACAATCTATGTCAGTGATGTGAATTAAGGGAGCAAATCTAACATCTGAATCATAAAATACTGCACAGAAGGAAAGAGAGTCCATTCAGTCCACACAAGCATAATGTGAAAGAAATATAGTTAACCTCACCACTTCCCTCTCCAAATGCTCTGGAAATCCTTTCCTTTCTCATACCAATCAGTTCCCTTTTGTATGTGACAATTGAATCTGCTTTCCTTCTGAAATACTGCATTCTAAATACCAACCATTTCCTTTGGGGGAAAAAAAAAAGATCTCCTTATCACTTTTAGTTCATTTGAGTGTCACCCTCATTTCCTGTCCTCCAGGTTCTTGATTTTTATTTCAATTAGAGCAATTTTTCTCTGGTATCTGTATTTTCCATGATCTTTATACCTTTAGGAGATGTTCTCAACCTCTTCTGTCTCAAGGAACAATCTCTACTTTTTCATTTTTCACATAACTACATTAATGATCTTCAAAATAACTTTAGTAAATCTTTCCTGTATTCTGTCCGAGGATTATGTGGAACCCAGATCTGGCCAATTGTGATCTCTACAGTTTCATCAGAACTTCCTACTCCGGCCCTCTATTCGTCCATTTGTATAACCCTGAACTAAATTTTCATCTATTTTGCAATCTTCCCTGCCACTTTCAATGACTGAGACACAAATTCCCTCAGATCTCACTGACTCTACAGTCCTCTCATTTAAATTTTCTCTCATATTTTGTAAACCAAAATGTATGACTTCACAATTCATGGCATTAAAGTTTAACTGCCACCTTTCTGATAATTTCACCAGCTTCTGTGTTTCTCCCCAGGTCCTTTTTTATTAGCACACATTTCACTGCACCTCCAAATTTTGTGTCATCTGCAAATTTGAAAATTATGAAAAGTAGTGTGCCTGGTACCAATCCCTGGGGAATTCCAAAAATTCTGAGAAATCTTTCCCGTTGCAGGTCAATATTTCCATGCTTGTGGTTACAGCCTCTTTTATTCTCCGACCATCAGCTTGATAAACCTATTGCAAGACTACTGATAAAATGCCTTTTCTAACTCCATATATAATCACATCAACTGAACTTCCCTTTCTCATTGATTTGGCTTTATCAAATCTGAATGGGGTTGTTAATAATAAATTTGCATTTCGTGTTACATTAAAAATTTCAAATCTCAAGGGCATGACCCTGCATTATAGATGTTTGATTATTTTAGGTGTTTACCATGGTATCCCCTCCTCTCAGCACCCCTGAATGCATCATGTTATAGCAGCTACTACAGTAGATGCTACTAAACAAAGGCAAGCACACACAAATGTAGTCAACTCAACTGGTTTATTGCAGACATACACAGTCCTTTTATTCCCTGCTTATTAATGAGCTCGTTAGTGAACAGCTGCTGGTCCACAGTACCAGAAGGTTAAAGCTATGAACCATTAGCCCCCCCCCCAACCCCTTTAGGCAGGGGTTTCATCTGATCCACTCGCTGTACTTTGGCACCCAGCACTGCTAGCCCATGATGTGTCAGGTAAGTCTGTGAATTCACGATGGTGGTTCGCAATACTGCGCTGTGCGCCTGCTACACCACCCCCCCCCCCCCAAGAATCGTCACAATAACTTAAGATGCCAGATATGCTTGACTTAGGTGGATGTCCACGTCGCCTGGGTTGAGGGCACTGAACTGGTGAAGTATGGGCGGGTTTAAGTATGTCTACGCAGAATAGCTGTGGATGCCCTCTGATGTCTAATGTAAATACCACTCCATCTTTCTTAATCACACGAAATGATCCTTCATATGGTTTTAGTAACGGTGCCCCTGCAACCTGTCTTCGTACAAATACAATTCAGTGTTTAATAGTGATTGGGGGACTAGTTGCCTAGGTTTGCCATGCCAGTTGGTAGAGGATAGTTTGCTGTTAGCAATATCCTTGCGGAGTTGTTGCAGGACATCCATGTCTGAATTGCTTGTGAAGTGAATATCTCCTGGAACCATAAGGGCTGTACCATACATCAATTCTGCAGATAATGCAGACAGATCTTTTGGAGCTGTTTGTGTTCCTAGTAGAACCCAAGCAGGTTCATTGACTCAGTTGGGGCCAGTGAGTCAGGCCTTCAGTGAAGATTTAAGTTGTCGATGGAAACATTCCACCAGGCCGTTGGACTGTGGATGGTATGCAGTAGTGTGGTGCAACTGTGTACCACAAAAACAAGCCGAGGAAGCCCATAACGCCAAAGTGAACTGTGGTCCACAGTCCAAAGTTATGTGTTTAGGTACTCCAAATCTAGCAATCCAATTTAAGATGAACGCTCAAACATATGCGTCAATATCACTGACTAGTAATGGAATGGCCTCTGGCCAGTATGTGAAGCGGTCTACTACCATGAGAATATACCTCATGTCCTGTGATACCAGATGGTCCAACCAGATCCATGCGCACATGCTCAAATCTTCTGCGTTTTGACGGGAAAGACTGCAGGGGTGCTTTGGTGTGGTGTTGAATTTTCACAGATTGGCAGGATATACATGTTCGAGCCCATTGCGCAACATATTTTTTCAGCCTTTGCCATATGTACTTGTTTGACATTATTTTGACTGAAGTCCTGATGGATGGGTGTGATAGATTATGAATGTCATCAAAAAGACACCGTCTCCAAGATAATGGGACCAATGGTCGAGGATAGCCCAACGATATATGACAAAGGAGTTCTGGACTACCTTGTTGTGGTGCCACCTGTTGAATGTCAAGTCTAGTAATAGCTATACTGTATACCTGTATATCCGGATCTGTGGATTGTGCCGCAGCTAGTTCTACCTTGAATATGGCACACACTTGATCTAGAGAGCACATCTGTGACCAGATTATCCTTTCCCAAAATATGACATATGTCTGTAGTAAACTCCAAAATGTACGACAAATGTCATTGTTGTCTTGCCAACCAAAGATCTGTGATTTTGTTAAAGGCAAAAATGAGCAGTTTATGGTCTGTTAATATGGTGAAATGTCGACATTCCAAGATATAATGAAAGTGTCTTATAGCCAGATAAAGTGCTAATAGTTCTCGATCAAAGGTGCTGCACTTCATTTCTGCTGGTCTTAGATGATGACTAAAGAAGGCAAGGGACTGATAATGGCCATTGACGTATTGTTCCAGAACTGCACCCACAGCTGTTCCTGAGGCATCTGTGCTGTGCGTCAAAGCAGCTTCAGGATTTGGATGCAGAAGCATTGCTGCTTTGGCTAATGCCTCTTTGGTGATCCAGGTAATATTTTTGTTTGGAGCAGAGATTATGTCAAACAGGGGTCGCAGGATGTCAGCAATCCAAGGAATAAATCTGTGATAAAAATTTATCATTCCCAAAAACTTCTGTAGCCCTTTGACGGTGACAGGTCTGGAGAATGTACAGATGTCATCTACCTTGCCTGATAACAGAGATATGGCGTCTGCTGTAATTTTATGCCCTAAGAATTCTATAATTGACTTGCCAAATTGACACTTGTCAAGGTTAATTGTCAGACCAAAGTCTTGGAGCCGTTGGAAAAGGTGGCGCAAATGCAGGCAGTGATCTTGCTCATTTTGACTTGCTACAAGGATGTCGTCCAAGTAAATATACGTAAAGTCCAAATCTCTGCCTAGAGCATCCATAAACTGCTGAAAAGTTTGTGTGGCATTCTTTAAGCCAAATGGCATTCTGAGGAATTCAAAAAGACCAAACGGCATAATAATTGTTGTCTTGTGTATAACATTCTCATGAATCGCTATCTGATGATATTGAAAATATGCCTCAATGATGCAGATGGGCAGTAAAATCCTGTATGTTTGGAATTGGGTATCTGTCAGGTGTAGTGACATCATTAAGCCTATGGTAGTTGCTGCAGGGTCTCCATCAGTCTGTTTTCTTGGGTACCTTGTGCAAAGGTAAGGCCCAAGGGCTGTTTGAGTGTCGGATGATACCCAATTCTTCCATTGCTTTAGATTCTGCCTTTGCTTGCCGCAATTTATCAGGCACCAGATGACGAGCCCTGGCATGGACCGGTGGGCCTGATGTGTCTAAGTAATGAGACACACCATGGCCTGTTCTTGAGGCATTGAAGTTAGGGGTGAGAATATGGGGACATTTGTTGAGTAGAACAGTATATGCTTCCTTGTGTAATGTATGTACTCCGAGCTGTGAAACTCTCCCCTTGATGCACGCCAGTGGATAGGTCTTAAAGGTGGTGGCGTGATCTAATTTTCTGTGTTTTACATCTACCAATAAGTTGTGGGAACGTAAAACATCTGCACCCAAAATAGGTTGAGCGACAGAGCGAGGACACAATTCCAATGGAACATGGTTCCACCTATTCCGATTGTGACTCATCTAGTGGCGAAACTTGGAATGGCAGTTCCATTCATTGCTCCCAGGTTCAAGTGGTATTTTTTTATGTGTCCTTTCAAAATAAGGCGGTGGGAGTAAACCAAGTTCAGCACCTGTGTCTACAAGGAATTTGCGCTTACCCACATCGTCCTGAAGATACAATAGGCCTGTATGTACGCCAGTTGCCAAGGACACTGCTGGCAGCCGGCTCTCTCATTTCCCGACTTCTTTTTGTAGTAGGTACATGGCTGGACACTATTATGGGCATTTGTTTCCCTAGCGGCAATGGTAAAAACACCACTCTCTATGTTCCTCTTTTTTTGATTGGACTGCAGATACAGGATGCGGGAGATGCTTCTTCTGCAAAAACTGGATGTATTCGGGCAGACTCTAGTGTAGGAGTACGATAGAGCCTGTCAGCCTCTCGAGCCACGTCGTGGGGATGGCGGAAATCCATGTTACCAATGGGTATGGCAAAGTGAGCTGGAAGATTTGACAGAAATAAGGGTTTGAAAAGCAGACAATGGGAATGACCATCAGACAATGCCAGCATCTCATTCATCAAGTCTGATAGATTCTTGTCACATAGGCCTTCCATGTTCAAAAGATGCATGCCACGCTCATGCCTAGTAAGTTCCAATGTGGCAAGAAGAAACTGTCAGAAACTGGTGTACTGGTCTTCTGCTGGAGGATGAGCAATAAATTTGCTTACTCGTGATGCAATGACCGTGTACAATATACTCACGACATGCCAGAATTTTGTGTCTTCTGCCATTATACCCCAAAGACGAAACTGGTTTCAGCTTGAGGAAACCAAATTTGAGGCTGATGTGTTCAGAAAGGAGACAAATGAACCCCAATTGCATTAACTGCCATGGTGGCAGCAGTTGTCGCTGTTGTTGAAATTTCCTCCTTCTCCATAATGATTCAAATTCATTAAATCTTAACTTCAGGGTCACCAATTTATAGCAGATACTACTAAATAAAGACAAAGATAGTCAACTCAAGACTGGTTTATTGCAGACCTTTTATTCCCTGCCTTTTAATGAGCTCGTTAGTGAACAACTGCTGGTCCACAGGACCAGAAGGTTAAAGCTATGAACCATTAGCCCCCCCACCCCTTTAGGCAGGGGTTTATCTGATCCACTCACTGTACTTTAGTGCCCAGCACTGCTTGCCCACGATGTGTCAGGTAAGTCTGAGAACTGACGGTGGCAGTTCGCAATACCGCGCCGTGCACCCGCTACAACGTGATGTATTTAATTTAAATATCATTTCATCTTGTATTCATGTGCATCACATGGATGAAGGTAAAGGTTCTTTACTTTAAAATTGTTGTAAGCAGCACCATGAGGTTGCAAGTCTCCAATACAAATCTGCATACATTGAGTCATCCTCCTGCTGGCAGCCAAGTCTAATCAAACAGTAAAGCATTGCTAGTTGCATTGCAACCATGATCTCCCTTTCAATCATTACATCTCCCTTTCTTAAAACAAAAGTAGTTTACTTTTAACTAAAATATTTTCTTTGTATAACTCTGCAATTTTAACTTTAACACCAAGAACTTACATTTTCATTATTATCAACATTCTTAAACTTCTTTTGTGTGTTCACATTTACATACACTAAAACTTGAAGAGCAAATAAGATAGCACTACTTCATTCTATAACAGGAATCTTTAAATTTGCTTAATGAGACTCTTAGGAGGATTGACGTGTCTTGACAATCTCCTGATTGATAGACCTTGAATCTGAGTTGTTGCCTCAGACAATGTCTTCTTCGATGTACATTCAGGTTGTTCAACAATATCTGTATTTCCATCTACTGTGGCTGGTCCCATTTGAAGATCTCAACCATTTCTTCGTAGAACAGCACCTTCATCTGTCTGAATTGTGTATGATCTTGGCTAAACTTCACTAAGGAAAGTTCTCTTCTGAGTCTATAAGTTTGTTTCATCTTTTAGCCTTACTTGGTCACCAGTATTGAGTTCTGGTAGTTTTTTTGTTCCTCTGTCAAAGAAATACTTTTGCTTTTCTTTCTGTTGTTCTTTGAACTTCATCACTTTCTCCCCTTCTTTTGTTTTTAGAAGGTTCTCATGAATGGGTAGGTTTAATCTTAGGTTACGTCCCATAAGGAGTTGTGCTGGTGACATACCACACTCGAGTGGCATTGCGCGGTATACTAGCATGCTCTGGTAGAAGTCTGTTCCACTGTCTTTTGCCTTGTTCATCAGTCTTTTCACTGTCTGTACTGATTTTTCCACTAGACCATTGGACTGTGGAAAATGAGGCCTTGATGTGGTGTGTACGAAGTTCCATTCTTTGGCAAACTGTCGGAACTTTAAATTGCAAAACTGGGGTCCATTGTCTGTGAAGACCTCGCTTGCCACACCATGTCTGGAGAATATGGCTTTTGTAAATGTTATTACAGCATTTGCAGTGGTGGTGTTCAGTCTACACTCCTCTGGATACAGGGAGTCTGTGACTACAAGATAGTCCTTCCCTTGACATTCGAATAGGTCAGCGCCTACCTTCTAGTAAGGTCTGTATGGTGCTGGGGGTGGCATTAGTGGTTCTTCAGGATTTCTTGCTTGATATTTCCAGCATATTGTACAGTTTGACACTTCATTTATTATATCATTGTTGATTCTTGGCCAGTACATCACCTCTCATGCTCTTTTCTTACACTTTTCTATTCCGAGATATCCTCCATGAATCCTTTTTAGCATTTCTTTTCTCAGACTCTTTGGGATAAGGATTTTACTTCTTTGTAGATCATGTCTTCAACCACTGATAGTTCCGCCCTGCAGTTCCAGTACTCTGAAACATCAGGTGAGCAGTCCTGCTTCATGTTGGGCCATCCATCCAAGATGATTTTTCTCAGTTGTCTCACTGTTTCATTTTTGTTTGTCTCTGAGTTTATGAGCTCCATTTTTGCATCTGATATGGATAGTGCACTTGTGATCATGTCCACGAAGGCATTCACGTCTTCATCCATTTTGGTGTTTGTGGGCTCTCTCTCATGTCAACAGCTCTAGACATCATGTCTGCTGTGTACATTAGCTTACACAGAGTGTACATCACATTCAGTGTATAGCTTTGCAGCCTAACCATCATTCTTTGTATTCTAAGTGGACATTCATTAAATAGCTTTTGGAACAATGCAATCAAGGTCTTATGGTCAGACTCTGCACTGACTGCTTGTCATGACAAAAAATAATGAAATCTTTCACAGGCGTATGTGATGCTGAGCACCTCATTTTCAATTTGAGTGTATTGCGTTTCCGCATCTGTCATTGAGCATGATGCAAATGCAATGGGTTGCCAGTCATCATATTTTTGCAGAAGAACTGCACCAAGCCCACTATGTGATGCATCTGATGATATCTCGATGGGTCTCGCTGGGTCGTAAAACCTCAGAACTGGTTCCTCTGTGAGCAGTTTCTTTAGTTCCCTCCATGACTTTTCATGCTCATGATTCCACTCCCATTCAATGTTCTTTTCTGTTTGTCTTCTCAATGGAGCCATCTTTTCTGAGAGGTTAAATTGAATATACCTGTAGAATTTATCATTCCATTAAACCTCTGTACATCCTTTTTACATTGTGGCCTTGGCATGTTCCCAATGGTGGACATCTTTCTGGGATCTGGTTTGATGCCCTCACTAGAAAAATAATATCTCCTACAAATGTTAGTACTGTCACCCTGAGCTGGCATTTTTCTCTATTCAGCTTCAAGTTTGATTTCCTTCTTCTTGCTAGGACTTTCCTTAGTCTTTCATCATGCTCCATACTCATGGTTCCCCATACTATAATGTCATCCATTGAGGTATCAATTCTGTCCAGGTGCTCATACACCATATGGATAGTTTTGTGATGCATTTCAGGAGCTGAGGTAATTCCAAATGGTAACCTTAGGAACCTGTATCTGCCAAACGGACTATTGAATGTGCACAGTCTTGAACTTGCTTCATCCAACTTTAACTGCCAAAATCCTGATGATGCATCTAACTTGCTGAAAAACTTTGCATTTGCAAACTGTGACATGATTTATTCATGCGTTGGAGGCTTAAAGTGTTCTCTCTTTATGGCTCTGTTTAGATCTCTTGGATCCAGGCAAATTCTAAGCTCTCCATTCTTTTTGTCCACAACAATGAGTGAACTCCCCCACTCTGTTGGCTCATCTATCTTCTGAATCACATTCAGACTTTCCAACCTGTCCAACTCTGCTTTTAGTTGCTTTTGAAGCACAAATGGAACTTTTCTGCATGGATGTATTATCTGTGGCACACGTTTATCCACTCTGATCATATGTTCTCCTGGAAGGCAGCTTAGACCCTGAAATAGGTCATTATACACTTTCATGAGTTCATCATAGACTGTCTCTCCTTCACTTTCCACAATGAAGACTCTTTTTACCAGGCTGTTATACCTAGTATGGCCTGTAGATCCTTTGGTACCTCGATGAATACTAGCATGTGCTCTTTGTCCTTGTGTTTCATTTTGACTATGCATTCTCTTTACACTGGTATATCAGTCCCAGAATATCCGGTCACCTTCACTTTTGTTCCATATATCTTTGGTCTGGGTCTAATCTTCTTAAAATCAGTCTCTGATATTACATTAATTTGTGCTCCAGTATCCAATTTAACTGAAATGTATATGTCATTCACTTTTAATCTCCGCATCCAGTCTCTGTTTTCTTTCTTGTTTTCAATCCCAACATCTACATAGAATTCCTCTATCTCCCTTTCATCTACTGGATGAACCTTGCTTTGTTGCACTTGGTTCCGACAACAATGGGCATAATGGTTGTTTTTGTTGCCCATATAGCATGTTTTACCAAATGCTGGACACTTTTTTTGGTAGGTGTTGTGTACTGCATTGATGACATGGCTTTCGATTGTCCTTTTCATTTTTGTTTGTTGACCACACTTCTCTTTCCACTTTGGCATGCTTTTAGTTAAATTGTTTACGTCTGTTTTTTCTCACTGCATCCACATTGCAGCTAGTTTCACTGAACAGTTCTTTTGCCTGCAAGTTTACAGTTTCTGCAGTTCTACATGGCTTTTCCCAGGTCTAGATTTTACACTCTTAGCAATCTTACCCTTTGACTATTATCTGGAATACCACACATAAATCTGTCTTTTATCAGCGAGTCAGTCAATCCACCAAATTCATGCATTTTGCTTCTGTTTTCTGTACACATGTGAAAAATCTGTGCCTCTCAAACATCATGTTACATTTAGGTATACAGTATACCTTAAACTGTTCCATTATTTTTTCCAATTTCATTTTGTCTCCTTCTGCAGCAAATGTGAAGTTATTATACACATCCAAGGCTTCATCACCCATGACATGTAAGGAAACTGTCACTTTTACTTTATCATTTTTTCTTATCGGCTCCAACTGTTTAAATCTCTTCCAATTTTCAGCAACATTACCTGTCAGCTGAAGTTTCACTGGTGGATGTAATCCTTCCATTTTTCACTGTGTTAACTCCTCTTCACTGATCAGTTGTGGAATTTAGATTTTACTTTTTAAAGTATTTCCTTCTAATTTCCTTTATCCCACTTCTGACACCATGTTTTATCTTGTATTCGTATGTGTGTGTTCTTAAGACAACACATGGATGAAGGAAAAGTTTCTTTACTTTAAAGTTGATGTAAATAGTGCCATGAGGCAGGCCGTGAGGCTGCAAACCTCCATAACAGATAGTGCATACTGTGTGTCAGCCCCCTGCTGGCTACCAAGTCTAATCAAACAGTAAGGCATTGTTAGTTGCATTACAACTATCATTGCAAATATTAGCTGTTCTGATACTTCCTCTTCCTCAATTTCTAGCTCATCTGGAATCTCAACTCCATTTTTTTCTTCACGACAACTTCAGTAAGCATCTTTCTTCTCTGCTCTTTCCTCTCTTCCTGTTTCTATGCCAAAAAAATATTTATGTTGTTGTGTTTAGATTTGCTGGTCATTTTTTTCATGCTATCAGTTTGTCTCTCATTTATCTTTTCTTCCTCACTTTGAAATTTTTATAATCAGTCTATTGTTATCAACTTGGTAACTGTCAATTGCTCTGAATTTATCTCAGTCTTTTTGAGCATCCATTTTAGTTAATACTTATTGTCAGAATACATATGACATCATCTAAAGCCCTGAGATTCTTTTTTCCTGCGGGCAATGTGGAATTACTATTTATTGGACGTGCAAAAAAACTGTACTTGATTTACACATGTAAACAAATAAATAAAATGTAACAAACCAAATGTGCAATGCAGAGAGAAAAAAAAAATAAAGTGCAAAAATAAGAGTCCATAAATTAGTCCTTGATTGAGTTTGTTGTTGAGGAGTCTGATGATGAAGGGGTAGCAGCTGTTACTGAACCTGGTGGTGCAGATCTTGAGGCATCTATACCTCCTTCCTGATGGCAGTCGCAAGAACAGTGCGTGTGCAGGGTCATGTGGATCCTTGATCTATGCTGGCTGCTTTCTGATGGCAGTGTTCCCTGTAGATGTTCTCCAAGATAGGGAGGGTGCTGCCTGTGATGTCCTAGGCTATGTTCACTATCTTTTTCAGGGCTTTCCACTCAGTGGTATGGCATTCCCACACCAGACTGTGATGCAGCACATTTTCCACTACCCATCTGTAAAAATTTGCCAGGGTTTCCTATATCATAACACCTGAGGAAGTTGAGGTGCTGACTTGCTTTCTTCATGATGCCATTGGTGTGTTGGGTCCAGAAAAGATCCTCCAAGATAGTGACACCCAAGATCTTAAATTTGCTCACCTTCTCCACCTCTGATCCCCAATGATCACTGGGTTATACACTGTTGTGTTCCGAATAGGTTCAACGGGTTCAAAGAGAATAAAATCTGGATATGTAATGAACAAACCGTGTTATTTTTTTTTTACACACGCAGGGGAATTCACAAAAAAGCACACATTAACATAGCACATGTCACACAAGCATGTTATACGAAGATATGATGGGTTTAACTTCTTCAGCATCCATGACCCATAGACATTGTGCATTGTATAACTAAACAGGTACATACACATGAACCTGATTTCAGTGTCACCGTTGCTCAGGATGAAGGATGTGACCATTGCAGTCATCCCTCCAGAGTTGCCTATGGCTCACAGCCTGGAGGTCAGCAATGGTAATGCTAACAAACACATATACAGCAATAATACAGAAATAACTGCACATCAGGTGTGAATAAATCGTTTCTAAACATTCTCAACTCCCGATTGGGAGTTCGAAGGTTAAACACATTATCTCTATCTCTAGCAGGTACAGCACTCTAACAAACAGGAAATTAATTACGTCTAACAAGTATAGCAAATGAACATGGTCTCTAGGATTGCCCAAGGCTCAGGATCCAGGACAAGCACACTGCCCATGGAGCTGCCCATGGCCTGGAGTTCAGTGATGATCTCCATGCAGCAGGAAGATCAGAGAGAGGCTGAGCTAGTGACTGAACTTGCTCAGCTTTTTCAGTGCAGGACCTGTGCACATGGCCGCCTCACCTATAGGCAGATCTAACCCATGATTGGCACCTGGAGGGCAAATCACACATCAGCCGTACAGGTGGGCAGATCTAATTCTTGATTGGCAGGTGAGGTGACCTCTGAATAGGCTCCAGCTGGAGAGGTCACATGACTATCCATAATCCACATTCCAACCATATTCCAGATGGAGAGGCTACATGATCCTCCACAATCTACATTACATACACTTCTGTCTTTCCCTTCCTGAAGTCAACAATCAGGTCCTTAGTATTAGTGGCATTTAGTATGGGGTGTTGTTGGTGTCAGCCATGTTTTTAATCTCCCTGGTGAATGCTGACTCATCACCCCTTTTTATACAACTGTGAGGACCCCATAAATAGAGTGACCCCACCATTGCCAGGGGTGGGTGTTATCGGTTCTTGGGACTTGAGCCATCAATCAACTAATCCTGTCATATGTATGCGAGATGCTTCGCGAGAGTTCCCTAGGGACCAAGGGAATTGTAAATACTATAAAGAGTTCTCTAATTTTAAATAAAAGGGTTCATTCATTGGATTTGGGAAAATACTGGACTCTGGAATGAGGTGGAAGCTTGATTTCCATACAATGTGTACACAGCACAATCAATCAGCACATTTACAATATTTTGGCAATGAGGTAACAATGTCAGTGACAATGGAACAGCAGTAGGTTGTCCTCAAGCAGCAGCAGTAAAACTTTGAAGAAATACCAATGAGGCTTATTGACCTGTTGGTAGAGAAAAGTCCATTTGGGACTCAGCCGATGTAGAAGGTTGGTTTTCTTTCTGTTCAATCAATTTCAAAGATGCCTTAATGAGCTCTATCATCGAGTTATCATTTGATCCAGAGTCAAGTGCATTAGAAATTTGGTTCAAAAAGTATGAAGACTTATTTGCGGTCGACTTTGCCAAGTTCACTGATGCGTGGAAAATTTGGCTGTTGTTGTAGAAGTTAGGCACTTGAGGACACCAATACAACACAAACTTCATTCTGCCAAAACTTCCCCATGAGATCAGGGAAACACTTAGCATGTTGGTAGAGATATTCGGTGAGCAAACATCACTGTTCAACATTCAGTATCAATACCTCAAAATGACTAAGAAAGATACCGAAGATTTAGTGATATACACAGGTATGATGAATCGAGAGTGTGAGCATTTTAAATTCCCTACACTGATTGAAGATCAGTTTAAGGGCATAGTCTTTGTAGTGAGAATGCAGTCACATGAAGATACTGACCTCAGAACGTGTTTGCTATCGAAGATTGAGTAGGAGTTAAATATGACTCTTCAAAGATTAACAGCTGAATGCCAATGCTTAATTAATCTGAAACATGAGAGCAAAATGGTGGAAGCATCACACCCATCTTCAAGCAGTTGTGTCCAGTCAAATCAGCAGACCCCATTAGACAAAAATGTGTCCCACCCAGCCAAACTGCCTAGCACCTGTTGGAACTGCAATGAGTGGCACTAAGATCGTGACTGCCTGTACAGACATGAACGCTGCAGTAAATGCAAGTGCCTGTGGCATAAAGCAGAATACGGTAGAGCCAAATACAAGAAATATGTGAAAGTGCACATTAACGGCATCCCAGTGAGGCTTCAAATTGATAAAAGGTCAGACATTATCCTTATATCAAAGAAACTGTGGAAACTAATTGGGCAGCCACAGGTGACTCCAATCAAAAATACACATGGAACACTTCCGGGGGGATTAGGTTCAGCTGACTGTTCTATCAGCTTAAATGGTGCAGAAGAAAATGGAACATGTTATCTGGTAAAATGTCCTAACCTCGACCTCATGGGTCTTGACTGGATTGAAAGGTTGAATCTTCTTGACCTGCCTCTCAATAATATTTGCCACAAGTTGCAAGTGGCACAGACCTAACAAGCAGAAAATACCCCACAAATGTTGCTGGTACAGCTAAAGCAATGCCATGCAATGGTACTTCCCGAAGGCCTTGGATGTTGCAGTAAAACTATGGCAAAACTCTGTCCTCTCCCGACTTTCAAGCCAAAACAACCTGTCCCATGCACAGTACTGCAAGAAGTGGAGCAAGATTTGGAATAGCTGCAACATGAAAGAGTAATTGAACAGGTCAACTACTCATCATAGGCTGCAACTTTCATGGTGGTGAAAAAATTGAATGGCTCCATACGTCTGTATGCTGATTCTCAACTAATCTCAATGCAACATTGGACACCCATCAATACCCACTGCCATTGCCTGATGACCTCTTTGCTAAGCTGAATGGTGGCAAATGCTTTGCAAAGGTCGACTTAGCAGAGGCATATCTAGAGGTGGAAGTTGATGACAAATCTAAAGAGTTGCTAACCATCAACTTGCACCGTGGACTGTTCAGATACACGTCTACCATTCGGAGTGAAGACTGCTCCATCTTTTCCAGCCTTCAACTAATTAAGGCCATTGCTGAGTGCCTAAACACTCTGCCTTTCATTTCATCCTGCTCAAGACACACTCTCAGTCTGAACTACTACCATTGAAGGGCCCACTGGTTTTCTATTATAAATATCAATTTAAAATAATGAATGAACAATTTAAATACTTAGGTATTATTATAACCAAGAACATTAAAAAATCTTTTCAAATAAAATTTTGCAGTCTGGATAAATTCAAGCAAGTTTTAGATATCAACTCACTCTGTGATAAATGTAAAATGTGCGACGCCTCTTTGATACCAATGTTTCGATCATGCCCTAACTTGCAAAAGTATTGGACTGAAATTTTTAGAGCTTTTTCGACCATTTTTGGGATTACTTTGGATCCATGTCCGGTAATTGCAATGTTTGGCTTTTCCAGAGACAGAAAAATAAACTCTCCTCTAATTAAAGACAGGTTTTAGCATTCTCCACCCTACTAGGAAGAAGCACAATATTATTAAATTGGAAAGAGTAGTTTCTACCCACTCACAGACAATGGCTATTAGACATTACGTCCATTATAAATTTGGAGAAAATTAGGCATAATGGCACGCAAATCAATATTTCCTTTGATAGGACCTGGAGTCCATTTATTAATTACTTTCACAATTGGACTAATTCGGCGTGATGATGGTTGTTACAGGGCGTGCTTTGTTCGGATCTCCTGAGGCTGTTGGTTGATGTTATCTCTATTACAATATGAATTACTACCTTGGTTGGCATTGGGTTAGATTTTTTTTTCCTTTTCCTTTTTTCTTTTTCTTTACCTCTGATTTAACTCTATGTATAAATACATAATGGATTAGGATTTAAGTCCAAGTACTGTTGTCACTATAGTATATGCTATTATCTTAAATGTGCAAGCCAAAGAAAAGTAATAGTTTCAATGCAATGGATTTTCTAAACATTTGTTTTCTCTTCCAATAAAACAATAAAAATAACTTTAAAAGAAACACCAGGAAATTTGATTGAATGTGGATTTTTAAGAAAGCTACTTTTTTTTTTTAAATTTTTTATTTTTCACACCATAAATCACATTAGCCATGATACACACTTTTTCTTTTTCACACATTTACAGTGACTTTCCCCCCCCCCCTCCCTCCTCCCAAGCCAACCCCCCACCCCCCCCCCCCTCTCATCCATTTTAGGTATACAATCTAGGTTGCATTAATTCAGTCAGACAATGTTGTCATTCAACAAAGATACACCAGAAATTCTACAGAGTTGATGAATGATCTCAGGCATCTTATTTGGCAAATGAAAGCAAATGGAATGAGAGTCAGCAGCAAGTATGGAATTAGTACTGATTAATTAAAAGTATAAGTGAAAGAAAGAGTGTTTAAAGTGATTTGTTCTGTAAGTTAATGCTAGATCCATTTTTGGTCTAAATATATAGAGGTAATAGGGTTCTTGTTATATGAATCACAGAATTATACTGACTGCTACCAGTGTATCTGATTCAGCAATTGGTGTTCAGTCTATGAAGCTGCAGTGACTCCTGACCCTGTGAAATGTGGTCGTCCTAGACCCATTGATAGATTTGTCAGGCTGCAGACCAATTTGCTCCATTGCTGGATTCCTCACAAAAGTCCAGTCTTGTTGAGATTCTCCAGTTTAAATATCTTATTACTGTGTTGCCGGAGAATCTGTGCTATTCAGACCTTAAAGAATTGTGATGGGTGGGAGGGATAAGGCGGTGGGTGTGATGGGCATGAGATAGGCCCTCCGCAGTGTGAGGATGACATGCAATGATTCTGGACAAGAATTAGGGCCATTGTGAACTAGCCCAATTTAAACATTTTCTGAAGATACAAAAATATCTTTAGTAGTTGAATAGGGCACAGTTAGCATGGAGGTTAGCCCAATGCTATTATAGTGCCAGTGACCCATGTTCGAATCCAGTGCTGTCTTTAAGGGGTTTGCACACTTTCCCCATGTCTGCACAGGCTTCTTCGGGTGCTCTGTTTCCTCCCACCCTTCAAAAGGGTATGGGGTTTGTAGGTTAATTGGTGTATTTACATGGCACGGGCTTGTGGGTTGGAAGGCCTGGTTACCAGGTTGTATGTCTACATTTTAAAAAAAAAATTAAAAAGCTGTAAGCGATTTCAAGAGAAAATTAATTTTAAAAATTAGAATGTGTAGAAAGTTGATACATTTGTTCAATGTGGATAGGTGCAGAGTGATCCATTTTGGAGACAAAATGTACTTAATAGATGCAAAGGCAAGAGCAAATATATTTTCATAAATTATGATTATTCTGACTCTGTCTCCTGTAGAATACATCTATACTTTTTATATCAGCCACTTTTACTCTGCAATTTAGCTACGCCTTCTCATGACTGTACTGTCCAGTTAAATTCTTTATGAACTAATTTTTTGTTGATGGTTTCAATTTATTCCTCCTGACAAGTTAAAACACTCTTGCTTAGTTCATCCCCATTCAGCAGTGTTTAAAATGCCACATGATAGCTTCCGAAACAGAAAGTTGCCTTCAATTGAACCACTAAAGTGTGTTTTCAGTACTACAATTGAAAATAAATATTAACCCAGTTTGTTCATCCTTTTCTTATTGAATGTTTTTCTTTGATTCCAAAGTCTAAACTACAGACAGCAGTTCATGAGTAGTTTTTGCATTTGACCTTGGACTCTCTTCTACCAACTCCCACACTAAATTCCTGGCTTTTGCTGCCATTTCAAGGTACAAATTCAAGTCAGCAGAGTGGTAAACGTATTAAAATGTGAGTAGTGTGTTGTGTTTCGTATACACAAAATATTTAACAGTGATTAACAGGAAAATTTTCATAGTAACCTGTTTCTGCTGCATTCAGAAAGCCATGTACATTTTTTTGTGTGGCCATTACATAAATAACATTAAAACCATACACTTTCTACACCATTGATAGAAACTAAGGATGAAGAAAGCATAAGATCCAAGGGTATTTTCTATGGAACAAAGAAGCCAATGAGATTTAAAGGAAATTTTTTAAATGACTTGAATGTCTTGTGGAATATGAAATTTTTTGCCAGGTGGAGACAATGGAATTTCTAAGGCATTTTTTTTTAAACCATGGAAGTTAAAAGGCTACGGGAAGAGAATGTATTGGTTGGATGAGATTTAGGCTGCCCAACTGGCATAATCAAGGGATTACTTGAGGGATGACAAAGTGGGACATCTACTCACACTACCTGTGCAGTCTTTGTGGAGTTTGCACATTTTCCCTGTAACTGTATGGGTTTCTTCTTTTAAATTTATAATTTTTAGACTTCCAGCACAGTAACAGGCCCTTTCCGCACATGAGCCCATGCTTCCCAATTACACCGAATTGACCTACAACCTCCAGTAAGTTTTTGAATGGTGGAGGACATGGGGAGAATGTTTAAACTCCTTACCGACAGTGTGGGATTTGAACCCTGGTTCCATTGACTGGCACTGAAATAGTATTGTTCTAACCACTATGCTAACCATTCTGCCTTTCTAAGTATTCTGATTTACTCCCATGTCCCAAAGACATGCAAACTTATAGGTTCATTTGGTATTGTATATTGTCCCTATTATGTAGATGACTGGAAGAATGTAGGAGATTTAATTGGGTAGGAGAATAAAATGGGATTTGTAGCAGACAAGTGTTTGCTGGTTAGTGTTGACGAGATGATCTGAAGTCAACATTAGGCAGAAACTATTTATAAGCCTTTGATTTACCTTGTCATTATCCCGTAAAATTAAATTTCATCAATCTCTGACGTTAAAAGTCTTAGGTTCATTATACATTTATAATGTATAACAGCATAGTATAATATTAATGCTTGGATTAACCTTGATCTGGGTGTGGCTATAATTGCAAAAGCAGATAAAATGATTGGATTGCATGACAATAATTAAGTTCCAGTTATGGTGTGTCATGTGATTTTATATTACAATTCACAAAGAGGAATTGTCAGGTTCAACTACCTGTGATACATCAAAGACCAATATTCTACAGAGTTCCTGTTATTTGGGCTGTATTTTGCTGAACAGAACATTCTGAGAAGTAAGTCGTAATGTTTTATTCTGCTTAAACAATTTTTGTACTTTAATTTGCTGGAAGTATGGATTGATTATGGGAGGAAAATAGAGCTTCTGGGGCCTTGGTGAAAGCTGAGATAAGCAACATATTTCCAAGAATTGCCAAAGAAACAGAGAAAGTGGAAGAAGGACAAATAAAGGATTAGGAATAAGAGAATTCAGAATTTGAAACTTTTTCATAATTTCCTATAACAAATAGATAATATAGAGCATTTAAATAAACTCAGGAACTGAAATTGATTGCATTCCTGAAGTTTTAGCCAAAACATTACATTTCTAAGTTTCTTAGAGAATTTTGTGGGGAACTAATGTAAAAGTTTGGGTAGATCTTTACCTGTAACTTCTGATAATTTTCTTGCACATGACACATCAATAACTCTAAAGAGTCATTGAGGACTTTGAAGCTATCTTATTAAAAGAAACAAATAGTGTATTTGAGGATAAAGCAGGCAATATTAAAAAGGATAACAAACCCTAAAATAGAATCTATGCTATAATTTAGAGTTTATATTTTTTCAAATGTAAATTTAATCTTGTTTATCACTTCAAGAAGTTAAAATGTTAAGGAATATAAAATGTTTACTGACATAAATCACAGTTTTGTTTTCTAGTTATTTCACTTTACAATGGAATTGAATGGTTCAAATGTGAGCAAAGGTGATTTTAACAAAGGGAAATACAATGAATCACCCTTGGAAGAGCCATCAGAGATTGAAGTACAAAGGTAGGTGGGAATGATGCTATGATTGTAGTAATAACACAAAAATGCTGGAGGAACTTAACAGATCTCTCAGTATCCGCAGGAGGTAAATATATTATTTTTCACTAAAAAATAGATTTTATTCACAATAAATTATTTACAAAAGGAAAACCTTTCAAAGTCTCTTGCCACCCTTTGTTCCATATCCATACATTTCCATCACTATACATTGTTACATTCATTTCTATTCACACCATTACCAACACTGTGGCATGTTATCTGTTGTTTGAGGGGCTTCCCCTTGGTCTCAATGTCCAGATTTAAGGAGAAGTAATGCAGTGTCCCAAAACAGAGACCACGTGACCAATAGATTAAGACTGAGTATGCAAATTTGCTAAGGGGCCATTTTAAGGAGACCGCACAGGAGCAAACGATGCTTGGAAGAAATATTGTGTTCAATTGGCCTCATGTGTGGATATAGACAAACTGTCTGATTTCCACCTGTCTGTTACAGAGGAATGAGAATAGAGACCATCTGTCTGAATACCACCTGTCTGTGCTAAAGCAATGAGAATACTTCTCTGTGACCAAAAGAGTGAAGGTCACCTTTGTTTGACTGACCCACAGAAAGGGTTCTGAAGGCAGAAGATACACTGTGCTTGGCTGGTGATCAGAGTGAGAGTCACTTGAGTTTGGTTGATCCATGGAAAGGGTTCTAGAAGTTTTGTGAACATCACTTGCATCATGTCCCTGATGCCAAAGAAGAGGAGAGTTTTGGTTGGCACTCGTCTAAAGAGAACATTTCACTGGAAGCACCTCAAGAAGGGTTTCATGAGTTGTACACATTCTGTCAGCCCTGGTCTCTTTCACTCCCTTCGTGAACTGCTAATTTTATATAAAGCCTGTGTGTCTCACCCATCTGAGGCCTGAATGCCTCATCAATTTCAAGCCTAATGCCAACACTGAATTTCCAAAACAACTTTGAATTGGGTTTTGAGCTGTAGTGGCTTGGAGTATTCCGTATATACACACCAGTATATTTGCAAATAGTTGGGGGTTAAGTTAGAGAAGTGTAGATAAGTTTAGATAAATGTAAATAAGTTAGATAAGGTGTTATATCATTGTTTATTAATAATTAAAAATGTTATTTTAAACATAACACCATCTGGACTGATTTCTATTGCTGCTGCCTGGTATGTAACACCTAGCCAGAACCATGCAAGTTTGATCTGGGGGATCATATGCTCCAGAGCAGACAATGCGATTGTCAGTGGTTTTGGACAGCATTTTGTTGTCAATGTTTGACAATGATAAGGGTGTCTAATTCCCGATATCCTCTGTTTGAAGATGAGGCTGATGATGCCCTTCCTCGTGGACTCTTTCATACTGAATGCTGGGAGCATAACATTGAATACTTCAGGAAAGTCTGGACCATTCCGGTACCACAGAGTTATGTGGGACTCAGACCATAAGCCGTCACTCCTGGGAGCTTTAACCGATCTAAAGGAATGGATGGAGTCCATCAGCTGCCCAAAGGTAATTGGCTGGTTCTGAGTTTCCCACTTGCTGTTGTCTAAAACCTCCATGATAGAAGACAGGAAGATTTTGGAGGCCATTCACTCTGTAGCTTTCATGTCATACAGTTCATCATGAAAGGATTTGCTGATCCTCTTTAAGCCCATCTGCAGGGACATGACTGAGCCATCATCTTGAGACTGTGCATCACAGAGCTCCCTCTGTGGACCTTTTGAAATAAGAAGCATGAGCTCGTCTCATCCTGCTCCACTCTGAAGACTGGATTGGAAGATGACCTTAGAGAAGTGTGAGGTGAATAGCACAGGTTGCTGGCTCCTCACCTCTTGGAGTTCCTATCTTACATCCATCCCTCTTGACTGCAGAAGGATTCGCTACTGCAGGCCAGTTTGATGTTGGCTTAGTTCCCTCTGCCTTGCTCTCAAAATACCCTTGAGGATTAAAAAAAAACCTTATTTATTGTTCATACATGACATCACATGTAACCCTGAGATTCCTTTTCCTGAAGGTGTGGCCAAATTATCATTAATTAACAATGCAAAAAAATAAACTGTACAGAGCGTAAAACATATAAACAAAGAACTGTAAACAAACTGACTATGGAGTACAGAAAGGACACAAAGAAAATCAATAAAGTGCAAAAATAAGAGTCCTTAAATGTCTCTGAGCTTGTCATTGAGGAGTCTAATGGTGCTGGGCTACCAGCTGTTTCTGAACCTGGTGGTGTGAGTCTTGTGGCACCTATGTCTCTTTTCTGACGGCAGCAGCAAGAACAGAGCATGTGCTGGGTAGTGTAGATCTTTGATGATGGCTGCTACTCTCCAATAGCAGCGCTCCCTGTAGATGTGCTCAATAGATGGAGGGTTTTAACTGTGATGTCCTAGGCTGTGTCCATTACTTTTTGGGGGGGCTTCACACTCAGAGGCAGCCGATCAGCACACCTCTGTAGAAATTTGCCAGGGTTTCTGATGTCATACCAAACCTCCACAAACCCCTGAGGAAGTAGAGGTGCTGATGTGCTTTCTTCACAATGCCATTGGTGTGTTGAGTCCAGGAAAGATCCTCCAAGATGGTGACTCCCAAGAATTTAAATTTACTCACCCCCTCCACCTCCGATACTTCCTGAGGTGTGATAGCAAACATTCTTGTATGAAAGTCACATCTGCCTTGACTTTAGAAAGGCATTACAAGGTGTTTGCACATCACATTATGTGTTTGCAATTTTAATTTCCATTGTTGTTCAATGGAGACCCCAGTGTCGATCAGCCTGTCCTCATTACCCACTGCTTTGGTGCATTGCAGTGCTGATTTTGGGCTCATGAACAGGGGGTGATCTTCCTCTGGGAGGGGAATATCCTTGATAAAAGCTGATGATGTCATGGGGGGTGGAGGGGAATCCAGCAGTGCTCTTGATTTTCCATCCTCCTTGCTGGCTTGTAGTCTTCTCCCTTAATTGGCTAGCAATGGCCTCTATACTACTCCTGGTATCCATAGCATTCTCCATTGGCCATCAAAATAGATCCACCCATGCATCAACATGCCACCTCACACCAGATGATCTCTTCTGCTCCAATAATCCTCTCAAGGGCCTTCCTCTTCTTTCCACTTCCTTCTTGATGCTACAGCCTCTCATGGATCCAGTTGATCAGCTCAAAGTAGATCTTGATCTTAAGCCAAAAGGCTGAGTAGCAATCAACATTTCAGGCCTGAACCTTTTGTCAAGCAGGCAGGCATCTGAGTAAAAAGGCTGGAGGAGGAAGGAAGAAAGAGCAGGGGAAGAACCACAAGCCAACAGACAAAAGGTGGTAATTGGACATTGAAAGGCAGACAGGAGAGGAATGGTAAGAATTGATTGGGGGAGTGGTGGCTTAATAAATGCAGAGCTGGAGGAAAGGCAACAGAGGGAAAGAGACAATCATAGCTAAAGGAGCTGCATTTCCACCATTTGGGACCCTAAACAACCCTTTCAAGTTAAACAACTCTTCACGTGAATCTGCAGAAGTCATCGACCTCCATTGTAGTCTCCTCTACATTGGAGAGACTGGATGCAGACTGGGAGATCACTTCATTCAGCATCTTAGCTCTATCCACCGCAATAGCGGGGATCTGCCTGTACTAACCTATTTCAGTTCCCTGCCCCATTCACATGCTGACATGTCTGTCCAGGGTCTTATGCACTGCCAGACAAATTGAAGGATCAACACCTCGTATTTCTTCTATGAACCTCCCAACTGGATGGCATTAATATTGGTTTCTCTGTTTTTTTGTTACCTCCCCCCCCCCCCTTTGCCATTTCTATTTCTCTTTTCCTCTAGCTCTGTCTCTTGTATTTTCCCTTTCCCTCTCTGTCCTTTCCTCCAGATCTGCATTCACAGAGTCAGTTCCCTCCCCAAATCAATTCTTACTTTCCTCTCCTGTCCAATTATCACTTTTGATCAGGCACAAAACTTTTGTAATATACCCAATGAGACCTGCTGTGTTCCTCCAGTCGTTCTGTGTTTTTATTATCACCTTTTGTCTATTGGCCTGTGCTGCTCCCCTATCTTTCTCCCCCTTATCCCCTTGCCTTTAATTCAGACACATGCCTGAATTTGCTCATATCTTGATGGCGGGCTCAGCCCTGAAATGTTGGTTGTATATCTTTACCTTCTATGGACACTGCAAGAACTGGTGACTTCCTCCATCATTTTTGTATTTTTACTGAAGGTGGGTGAGATGTTAGTTAAATATTAAAATTATACAAAGAATCCAAATTTATGGATATAAAAGGAATGCATTGCTCTGACAAAACATTAACATCCTTAACATCACAGACATTTTTAATACAACATACAGGACTTTATAATCTATGATCAACTATTATTCTACCTAGCCTCACTGACCTGTACCCAGACTATATCCCCTCATACTCCTTCAAACCATCTACCTATCCAATTTTTTTTAAATTTCAGAATTCACCAATTCACCTGGCAACTCATTCCACACTCCCACCACTGTGTGAAGAAATTCCCCTTAATGTACACTTTAAAATTTTCCCCTTCAGCTCTTAACCCGTGTCCTCTAATTTTTAACTCACCTAATCTCAGTGGAAAGGCCTGCTTGCATTTACTCAATCTATACCCATCATAATTTTGTATACTTCTATTAAATCTCCCTCATTCTTCTACTTGCAAAGGAATAAAGTCCTAACCTGTTTAACTTTTGGTACTCAGTCTTCAAGACCCAGCAACATCCTTGTGAATCCCCTCTGCACACTTTCAATCTTATTGATATCTTTCCTGTGGTTAGGTGAATAAAATTGCTAATAAAATTTATGACGCTATCTACCTGTGATGTCACTTTCAGGGAATTATATACCTGTATTCCCAGATCCCTCTGTTCAGCCATCATCCTCAGTATCTACTATTATGTATGTCCTACTTTGATTTGTCCTTCCAAAGTGTAAAACCTCACACTTGTCTGCATTAAATTCCATCTCCCATTTACAACCCATTTTCCAGCTGTTCTAGATCCCTCAGCAGTTTTTGTAATCCTTCTTGTTACGTACCAGGACAGCAGCAATAGAAATTAGCCAAGACAGTATTATATTTAAAATAATATTTTAATTATGAATTAACAATAATATAACACCTTATCTAATTTATCTAAAATAATCTACTTAACTCCAAAATATGGACAAGGGTATGTGTGTGTGGAATACCCCAAGCCACTACAGCTCAGGCATAATTCTCGAAAGGTAGATAAAGTTCAGTCTCAGAAAATCCAGTGTTGACACGTACGCTTTAAATTGATGCAAAGAAGTTCACAAGGTAGGTGGGCGAGACCAGGGTGTCAGACTGCTTATAAACTCACAAAATCCTTGTTGAGTGCTTCCAGAGAAATGAACTTTTCAGACAAGTGGCACACAAAGCTCCCCTTCTCTTTTCCTAGGGGACAAGAAGCATGATTCCCACAAAGCTTCCAGAATCCTTTTGTGGGTTAGCTGAAATGCAGTATTTCTTCTGCTTGCACACTTTCATGGGTCAGCCATTCCAAGTGACATTCACAATGGTCACAATCCAACTGTAAAATTCCTCTGCTTCCAGAAACCTTTCATGGGTCAGCCATTGAAAGTGACCTTCCCTTTTTGGTCACAGTGTGGCATACTCATTCCCCTATAACACAGAGAAATCAGACAAATTGTCTTACCATGAGGCCACTTCAACACTGCATTACTTTTAAGAGCTTTGCTCCAAAGTGCTGTCACCTTAAAATGGCCCCTGAGCAAATAGTGCACTGTTGCTTTATTCTGTTGGTCTTATGGTCTCTGCACCTGTGTTCTTGGAACCTCCTCTCTCTTGAGAAGTATTGAATTGAGTACTCGATGTCCTAGACTGTTAGCTCACACTCTCTCAAACTTGCAGCTTGAATTGTTCTCTTAAATAGGAGCATGTAATATTTCCTCAATTTCCATAATGCCTCAAATCTTGGTGTCATCTGCAAACTTGCTGATCCAATTATCATCCAGATCATTGATAGAGATGACAAAGAACAGTAGATCCAGCACCAGTCATTGAGGCATACCATTAATCATAGGCTTCCATTCAGAAAGGCAATCGTCCACTACCGCTCTCTTGCTTCTTCTGTAAAGCCAACATCTTATCAAATTTACTAACATACCATGAATACTGAGTGGCTGAACCTTCTTGACTAACCTTCCATTCAGAACCTTGTCATAGGCCTTACTAAAGACCAGGTATGCTACATCAATGGCTTTTATTTCATCAACTTTTCTGGTAACCTTTTGAACAACTCGATAAAATTAGTTAAACAAAACGTGCCTTGCATAATATGAAATCAGTCCTCAACTATCAAAATACTTGCATATCCTGAAATAGGTTAGAACACCATGCAACATTTTGTTCTACTCCTGCCTTCAGGTTCAATGGCATATCATTTCCCAGATTACTTTTAGATTTTTTTTGAGCTACTTTCCAATCTTCCAGCACCTCACCTGTGGATAAGGATGTTTTATCTTGTATTTGTATGTGTGAGACAAAACATGGATGATGGAAAAGGTTCTTTACTTTAAAGTTGTTGTAAACAACACCATGAGGCATGCAATGAGGCTGCAAGCCTCCATTACAGATCTTCTTTCTGCAGCCTCTTGCTCTGGTCAGCCCCCTGCTGGCAGCCAAGCCTAATCAAACAGGAACTATAATCAAGGCCTTGCTAGTGGCCATGCAAACTTTATCTGTAAGGGGCCCTGCAATTTCTCTACTAGGCTCCATCAAGATTCAAGGGAATACCTTGTCAGGGCCTGGGATTAATCCACCATTATTTGCCTGAAGAGGCAAGCATCTCCTCCTCTTTAATTTATATAGTTACCATGACATCACTGTGTTTGCATCACTTGCATAGACTCTGTCCCAGTTTCCTGAGTAAATGCAGATGCACAAAAAAACAATTTAAGATCTACTCCATCTCTTTTCGCTCCATACATAGCCAACCACTCTGATCTTCAAGAGGACCAAATTATCCCTTACTGTCCTTTTGTATGCCAAAGCAAACTCGTGTCTTCTTTTATCCCTCCTTAAGTATTTTCTTGGGTTTTTTTTTCATTTGCTCCTTGTTGCCTAAACCTGCTATCCACCTCTCTTCTTCTTAACCAGATCCCCAATATCCCACCAAATCTAAGTTCCCTATGCCTGCTAATTTTGCCTTTAATCCTGACAGGAACATACAAACTCTGTTCTCTCAAGATTTGAAATCCTCCCACTTACCAAGTACATCCTTGCCAGAAAGCAACCTGTCCACAAATCCACACTTTCTAGATCCTTTCTCATTTTTTTCAAAATTAGGCATTCTCCAATTTAGAAAGTCAACCTGAGAACCAGATATTTCTTTGTCCATGATTATCTTAAAACTAATGGGATTATGATAGCTGGGCCCAAAAGTTTCTCCTATACACACTTCCGTCAACTGTTCTTTTTTATTCCCGTACTCTCTCGTTGGCAGCTCTATAAATTGATTTAGGAAAACTTTTCTAAACATATATGGTAAACACTACTCCATCTAGCCCTTTTACTGTATGAGAGTCCCAATTATGTGCAAAGTTGAAATCACCTGCTATCACAACTTTGTTTCCTGCAGCTGTCTGCTATCTCTCTGCAGATGTGCTCCTCCAATTCTTGCTGACTATTGGATAGTTTATAGTATAATCCCATTAATGTGGTCATTCCTTTTCCATTCCTCAGATCCACCCATACAGCGTAAATAGAAGACGCTTTTCGACTAACCTGTCTGAGCACTGCCTTGATGTGTTTCATCACTTAGCAATGCCACACCACCCCTTTTCATCCCTCCATCTTTATCCCTTTAAATTGGAGACCCGTGGCCAGTGTTGTGCCCCAGGGATTTTTACTGGATTTATTAATGATGACCATATATATTAGTGATGTGGAATGGAATATAGGTGGCATTTTTAATAAGTTTACAGATGACACCAAATTCAGTGGTGTTAGAGAGTAATGAAGTAGTTTGTATAAATTTATAACAGTAGGTGGACCAGCTAGGAAAATGCACAAAGAAATAGCAGATGGAATTTAACTTAGACAAGTGTGAAATAATATTATTGGGAAGTTAAGACAAGTCAGGACATACAAAGTGAATGGCAGGCACCAGGAGAGTGTTATTGAACAGTGTAGAGCTCGTCGAAAGAACCAAAGACTTGTTGATCCAAACCAAGGCTTTTATTAGCAAAAGACAGGAGCTCTTCACAGGTGCCCGACCAGTCCGGAATGATCCGACCTGGCTAGGGACACAACCCTTTAAGGCCCAGACAATAGGCGTGGCTTAGCTCTCAGCCAATCGTTGTAAGCACAGTCTAGATACAGTAACTATATACACTATGTACATTGGTAATAGATCTGTACTATCACAAACAGTGAGATCTTGGGGCACAGATGCATAGTACCTTGAAAACTAGAACTCAGGGTGACAGAATGGAGTGGAAGGTATATGACATACTTGTCTTCATTGGCTGTGGCACTGAGTACAAGAGTTGGGACATCATACTGAAGTTGCCAAACCTTTGATTAGGGTCAGATTTGCATGTAATTCTGATCACCACACTGCAGAACAATGAGATTAAATGAGAGAGAGGGCAGAAAAGTTTCACAAGAATGTTGTCTGGGTTGGGAAACTGCTTCATTATCTGTTTTCCTAGAGTGAAGGAGAATGTGACTGATGGATATAAAATTATGAGGGTAACAGATAGGGTAGATAACCAGTGTCCGTTTCCTGCAATAAAGGTATCTAAAGGGTGTTAACATTAAAATGAGAGGAAAAAGTTTTACAGAGGAACTGAGGAGCAATAATTTTCACACAAAGATTAGTTAGTATCTAGAATAAGCTGCCAGAGGAGTTGGTGGTGACTAAAACAGCAAAAATATTTAAGAATCAGAATTCGAATTAAAACACGTCATGAAATTTGATGTTTTGTGGCAGCATCATAGCGCAAACATTCATTTTATAACCATCTTACAACATACTAGAATTTTTTTTAAAGTACACAAAAGTAAGGCAGTGGCTTTGGTTTATTGATTATTCAGGAATCTGGTGGCAGCAGGGAAGAAGCTGTCCTTGTGCCGCTGAGTGCTCGTCTTTAGGCTCCTGTACTTTTTCTCCCAATGGTAGCAGAGTGAAGAGGGCATGGCCTGGGTGGTGGAGGTCTTTGAGGATAGATGCTGCTTTTTTAAGTCACCGCTTCGTGTAGATAACTTCGATGGAGTGGTCTGGTGCCTGTGATGTCTCAGGCTGAGTTAACAACCCTCTGGAGTTTATTCTTGGCCTGAGACTTGGCTCCTCCATACCTGGCAGTGATGTAACCAGCTAGAATGCTCTCCACAGCACACCTGTAGAAGCCTTCAAGAGCTTTTTGTGGCCTACTAAATCTCCTCAGACTCCTGAGGAGAGCCTTCTTTGAAATTGTATCAACATGGAGGCTCCAGGACAGATTCTTGGAGATACTGACACTAAGGAATTTGTAGTTGTTGACACTTTCAACTACTGAGCCCTCAATGAGGACTGGGTCGTGTTCCCCTGAATTCCTTCTGAAGTCCACAATCATCTCTTTAGCTTTGCTATCATTGAGCATAATGTTGTTGTCGGTACACCATTCAATGAGCTGATGAATCCCCCTCCTGTTCACTTCCTCATTGCTGTTTCTGATTATGGCAACAACTGTGGTGTCATTTTCCAACTTGTAGATGGCATTGGAATTGTGCCTGGATGCATAATGAGTAGAGCAGTTTGCTAAGCACACATCCTTGGGGCGCTTCTGTGTTGATGATCAGTGAGGCGGAGACGTTGTTTCCAATTTGAACTGACTGTGGTCTTTTGGCGAGAAAGTCAAGGATCCCATTGCAGAGGGGTACAGAGGCCTAGAGTTTGTAGCTTCTTGACGCGCACTGAGGGAAAATTGGTATTGAAGGCTGAGCCATAATCAATTAAAAAGCAGCCACATACATGAATCTTGATAAGCATTTGAATGAGCAGGGCGGAGAGGGATATAGAATTCATACAGACACCTGTAGTTAATATAGAAAAGCATAATCCTGGGAATAGGCACAGTAGGCCAAAGGATCTTTTTCTCTGTGGTATTTCTCTATGATTCTGAGGGGAGTTAAAGCCAGCACAAATTGGCCTTGATAGAATACTCCTGCTCCTAGTTATTTTGGTTGTGTCTTCCTGTGTTTTGAAATGATGAAGATCGTAAAACTTTAAAAGGAGGAATTTGTGAGAGACAATCTGGGAGAGAGGAAAGAGAAATGAAAGCTTTGGAAAGGAGAGTGAAGAGTATCAACTGTTAACTGAAGAATATAGACAAGAAAGATACTAATATTATCCAGATTTTAGACTTCATATTTCAGATTTATTGTCAGAGTACATACACGATGTCACATACAACCCTGAGATTCTTTTTTTCTGTGAGTGAGGCAGAGTTACCACCTATGGGCAGTGCAAAAAGAACTGTACACAATGTACACATGAGAAAAAAAATAAAGAAATGTAAAGAATTGTGCAATACAGAGAGGAAAAAAGCACCAAACAATCTTGTAGAAAAGTAAGAGTTCTTCAGTGGGTCCCTGATTGAGTTTTTGGTGGAGTTTTTGCTGTTCCTGAACATGGTCTAGGTTCTGTGGCACCTAGACCACTTTCCTCATGGCAACAGCAAGAACAGAGCATGTGCTTTTGTGTGGGTCTTTGATGATTGCTGCTGCTTTCTGATGGCAGTGTTCCCCATAGATTTTTTTCATTGGTGGGGAGGGTTTTGCCAGTGATCTTATGAGCCTTGTCCGCTACCTTCTGGAGGGCTTTGTGCTCAAGGGTACCTGTGTCCCCATACCAGATCTTGATGCAGCTGGTCAGCACATCTTTGTAGAAATTTGCCAGAGTTCTTGGTGTCATGCCAAACTACTGAGGAAGTAGAGCTGCTGATGGTCTTTCTTCACAATGCCATTAGTGCGTTGGGAAAATTAATCCAAGGGAAAAGTAGAAAGAATTGTAACTGATGTCAATTGAGGCAGCAAATATTTGGATGAATTGTAAATAGAGGGACATCTAATTCATAAATTAGATCAGCCATGATCGTATTGAATGGCGGAGCAGGCTCAATGGGCCATTTTTGGCCTACTTCTGTTCCTACTTCCTATGTTCCTACGTTCCTATGACAAAGAGAGGAAGGAAAAAAAAATTGGGAAGTGGAACTGGCTTGAGTTCAAAGAGAAGAAAACTGCAACTGGAATCTGGGATTTGATTGCAAGCAGGAGAGGAAGACAGAATGGGGAGGAAGCTTCACAGGGGTTCTTTGCTGGTCGGCCACAGTGAAGGAGTTAGAGACTTGCTGAAAAACTTTGCAAACAGTGTGATAGTACAGATCTACCACCAATGTACATAGTGTATATAGTTACTGTATCTAGACTGTGCTTACAGCGATTGGCTGAGAGCTAAGCCACGCCTATTGTCTCGGCCTTAAAGGGTTGTGTCCCTAGCCAGGTCGGATCATTCCGGACTGGTCGGCCACCTGTGAAGAGCTCCTGTCTTTTGCTAATAAAAAGCCTTGGTTTGGATCAACAAGTCTTTGGTTCTTTCGACGAGCTCTACAATTTTATTAGCAAAAGGTTCTTTTGTGGAGAACTAAAGGGAAACAAAACCACCTGTGGTAGTCGGCCAAATCTGCCATCCCAAAAAGTAACATAGCATACTAGTTTGTAAAATTATTATACCTTAGGTTTTTTGCTGCACTCATGGTCAAACTGTTTAGAGTCTTTAAGTTGGCCAACAGCTCAGAAGTGCCTGGTGGGATGGTGGGCGTAGCAGGCGCTACGTGCAGGGTGCTGGTCAGTTACTCCAGGCGTGGTGGGTGTAATCCGAGCCAGGCAGCTTGAAGCCATACTTGTCCATGCACCAACACAGGCCTCTCCGCTTCCCCTTCGAGGGCTTGCACTGCTTGCTTTTATAGAGTCCCTTGCGGTCACAGTTGGGGATGTACAAGTCGAGGGGGCTGAGAAAGACCGCCTTGTTCAGGCTCTGGAGCACCACGTCCATCTGTCTGCAGCACGGACCCAGCTCGGACTCGTGCTTGTGACCGGTCTGATGCCGATCGTGGGCCGTGTTCTCCGAGAATGAGATGACCTTGGACACCCGCAGTCTCTTCTCCCGGTCCTTCTTCAGTGCCTCCACCTTGTGGTTGGACAGACACATGTGCTTCTTCACCATGGGGATGTAAACATCCTCTGGTGCTTCTGGTGTTGCCAGCTCATCAAACGCTGGAGGTCCCTTCCTTGGCATGGGCTCGGGGTTGGGTGGGGTCTTGGCCGTGCTACACACACCGCGGCCATGGAGCAAGGCGTGTAGCGGCTTCTCCTCCTGTAGCTTCGGCAGACACTTGAGTCCCGCGGCGCAAAGCTCGGTGTAAACGCCGCAGCTCCAACCCTCGTCCAGGGCGCACGTCAGGCAGCAGCCGCAGCCCAGCTCCTTGACCAGCTGACAGCCGCCCGGAGGGGCCGAGCACACCAAGGTGACCTTGACATCGCACGGCGGGCAGTGGACCTGTGGACCCAGCGCCAGGCAGTAGAAGCCCCCTGACAACAGCAGCAGAGCTGGAAGGCAGCCCACCATGTTGAGAGGGTCTGGAGAACCCGCCTCCTCCCGCGGCTTGGACACTACACCAATTGCTTATTTGACTCTGGGTCAACTGATAGTTTGATCCAGCCAGATCTGGCCCTCCGTTGGGGACTTGACATTATCCCCACTACCCAGAGGATCTCATTAGCGACGAGGTCGCACTCGACCGGGATAAAGGGGTATTGCATCGCCACACTGGAAGTACAGGGCGTAACGGTCACCCACTTCAAATTATTCGTCTTTCCCCATTTGAGCGCCCCAGTGTTGCTGGGTTTAGACTTTGTGTCAGTTCCGAATGGTGTCCCTGCACTTTGGGGGACCCCACGCCCCCCTCTCGGTCTGCCATTGCCCCACCCCCGAAGCACCCGTGCAACCCGCCCCCGTGCCCCGGGGCCAATCCTGCGGCCTTTCCACACTCCGGATTGCGCCGCCAGCACTCTTCGCAAACCTCACCCCTGGCTGGAAGCCTGTGGCCACCAAAAGTCGGCAATATAGTTACAAAAACAGGCAATTCATTAGGAGTGAGGTGCGTAGATTGCTGGATGAGGGCATCATCGAACCCAGTTCAAGCCCCTGGAGAGCCCAGGTGGTGGTTGTCAAGAATGGGGAAAAACTACGGATGGTGGTCGACTATAGCCAGACCATTAACCGCTTCACCCTCCTGGATGCGTACCCCCTGCCATGCATCACGGATGTGGTGAACCAGATCACCCAATACCGCATATTCTCCACCATTGACCTACGTTCGGCCTACCACCAGCTCCCGATCTGCTGCAAGGACTGACCATTCACAGCCTTTGAAGTGAATGGGCGGCTATATCAATTTCTTAGAGTACTATTCGGGGTCACGAATGGTGTCGCGGTCTTCCAGCGGGAAATGGACCGGATGGTGGACCAGAACGGGCTAACTGCTACCTTCCTGTATCTGGACAATATCACCATCTGCGGCCATGACACGCAGGACCACAACGCCAACCTAGACAAATTTCTTCAAACTGCCCGTCAGCTGAACCTGACTTACAATTTGGACAAGTGTGTCTTCCGGACCACACGACTCGCTATTCTAGATTGCGTGGTGGAGAACGGGATAGTCATGCCAGATCCTGACCACATGCATCCCCTAATGGACTTACCCTCCCCCGGTACCCAGAAAGCTCTCAAATGCTACCTGGGCCTTTTCTCGTATTTCGCCCAATAGGTTCCACACTACGCCAACAAGGCGCGTTCTCTTATCAAGACCACCTCCTTTCCCCTCTCGACCGAAGCCAGAGAGGCTTTCGATCGAATCAAATCCGACATTGCTGCTGCGACGCTGCACGCGATCGATGAGTCTGTCCCATTTCAAGTCAAGAGCGATGCATCCGACTTCGCCCTGGCAGCCACCTTGAACCAGGCGGGTCGGCCTGCAGCCTTCTTCTCCAGAACCCTCCAGGGTCCGGAGAGTAGACACTCCTCGATCGAGAGAGGAGGCCCAGGCCATAGTTGAAGCGGTGCGTCGTTAGAGACATTACCTCGCTGGGAGGCGCTTTACACTGTTGACTGATCAATGCGCGGTCTCCTTCATGTTCAGCAACATCCAGCGTGGTAAGATAAAAAACGACAAAATCGCCAGATGGAGAATCGAACTCTCCACCTTTAACTATGACATCCTGTACCAGCCTGGTAAGCTCAACGACCCACCTGACGCGCTCTCCAGGGGGACATGCGCCAGCATACAGATGGACAGACTACAGAAACTCCATGAGGCGCTCTGACATCCAGGGGTCACTAAGTTTGCCCACTTTGTGAAGGCGCACAACCTACCCTACACAGTCGAGGAGATCCGCTCCATGACCCGAGCCTGTTCGGTGTGCGCTGAATGCAAGCCCAACTTCTTCCATCTGGATAACTCCCATGTTATCAAAGCCACCCGCACCTTCGAGCGTCTTAGCGTAGACTTTAAGGGGCCCCTACTGTCGACCAATCGTAATACCTATATCCTTACGGCCATCGACGAGTACTCCCGCTTCCCGTTCACTGTGCCCTGCCCAGACACCACTGCCACCTCAGTGATACAGGCCCTTCACAGTATTTTCGCCATCTTCGGATACCCCAATTCCATCCACAGTGATAGGAGGTCCTCATTCATGAGCGCAGAGCTGCAACAGTACCTTCTGGAGTGTGGTATCACTTCAAGCAGGACCACGAGCTATAACCCACGCGGTAACGGCCAGGTCAAGAGGGAAAATGCCACCATATGGAGAGCGGTTACACTGGCTCTCCAGTCTAAAGGTCTCCCCACCTCTCACTGGCAGGAGGTTCTCACTAGTGCCTTACACTTCATCTGCTCCCTCCTATGTACTGCAACAAATGCCACCCCCCACGAAAGGATGTTCCTTTTCCTGAGGAAATCCGAATCAGGAACCACTGTACCGGCATGGCTCACCGTCCCTGGCCCCGTCCTTTTGCGATGCCACGTCCGGCACTCAAAGAATGACCCCTTGGTCGACTGAGTGACTCTACTCCACGCGAACCCACATTATGCCTACGTTGAGTTCCCAGACGGGTGGGAGGACACTGTTTTGGTGCGGGATCTAGCTTAGGACACAGTAAACCCAGCAAACCCCCCCCAACCCAACCTTCCCCAACTCTTTATTCCCCAGGCCTCGTGCCGCAAAAGAAGGACCAACAGCACCCCAACGACCCGGGCCACCCTGCCGATAACACGACTGGGGAATTGAGCGACGGAGCAGTCGCACCTGATGAGCCCGCTGGCGACACCACCCCAGCGACCCCAATCCTGGCACCACGGCGGTCATGCCGGATGGTCAGACCCCCTGACTGCTACAGTCCTTGACCTACCCCTTCCTTTCATTCTCTCCCTCATTTTTTGTTTTTTTTTCCAGGGTCAGTTCTCCAAGAAGGGTTGAATGTGATAGTACAGATCTATCACCAATGTACATAGTGTATATAGTTATTGTATCTAGACTGTGCTTACAGCGATTGGCTGAGAGCTAAGCCACGCCTATTGTCTGGGCCTTAAAGGGTTGTGTCCCTAGCCAGGTCGGATCATTTCGGACTGGTCGGCCACCTGTGAAGAGCTCCTGTCTTTTGCTAATAAAAGCCTTGGTTTGGATCAACAAGTCTTTGGTTCTTTCGACGAGCTCTACAAACAGCATCTATAGTAAATCAGTCTGATTGTATTGATCAATAGTCGCTTGGCATTTTTCCATGCTGCAACCTGTTGATGAAATTATGTCAGATTGTCTATAGTTTATTGAGAGCAGGTGGAGTGCTGATCATTTGAAAACATTTCAAGTTGGTGAAAGCAAAGACAGAGGCTGTTTTTTTTTTAAGCACCTTTTCCAAATTCCTTTAGTATCCAATTACAAAATATATTGTTCACCCAAATTATAAAATTACTTTAATAAATATGATTTCACTCCCACAATGATACCCTTAAATTTGTCAGGCAATGAAATTGTAATTATCAGTCACATTTTGTGGGCTAAAAGTGTTGCCTGTGGCAAGTACAGTAGCATTCCTTTCCTCTAACATAAGAATTATTTTTTTAGGAAGCACAAAGATAAAAAGAAATCTCAAAAAATGTCATCAGTTGGCTCTCTTCAGATGGTATGTGAATTATTTTTGAAAATGAAAGTTCATTGCTCCATAGTTTCCAGGTGAGACAAAATTTGAGTTTTGCAAAATAGCAGCAAATGTTTGCAAAGTGGCATTGGCCTTCAGGACTAGAGACTGTACACAAAGGCTTGATGCGTTTTCAGAATTGTTTCCCTCTAATTACTTGATCGTGTTGTAAAAGATAAATTTATGTTCTACACTTGGGAACTTTATTTTCTTTACTCAAATTGTGAACAAAATGATATACTGTCTGCCTTTTGGGAGTCTTTCCAATTTTGACCAAGGTGACAAAATATTTATGTTAATCAATATATTTACCTTTTTCTGGCCAACATTATGAACTCTCATCATCAAAAGGGAGAGGAAAAAAAGCAACACATCGCAGTAGCAATTATTTTAAGTAGGGAAGCACATTGAGAAAGTAGTGGGATAAATGGATAAAGTACAGGTCTGATAATCCAACTGAATTTTTTGGTGAACTGGTCATTTGTTTAAAAAAAACAGCCCAGTAGCAACAGCAAATCACTTGCATCAATCTTTAAACAACAACAAACAACAAGGGAAGGCTTTATAAGCATTAAAATGTTTAATTCTCACCAAAAAATTGCTGGCCACCACCAACCCCCAACACGTCCCCAACGTCGCCGCTGATCACCAAAACCTCACAACCGCTGCTGCAATTCCCCAACAATGTACCCACCTCAGCCGTTGATCCCCAGGGAGGCTTCCAGGGCCAGTGAAACACTTAATGGAAAGTTGGCAGGCTCCTGCCTTCCTGTCGGCTTGTTCCAGCATGGGCTGTTCCAGTTTCTCACCCTGTTTCTTGATGTTGGAGGCTGACACAGACCCAGTCTTCACCTACACACACTCCCTCTCCCAACCGCCACCGTTGATCACTGACACCTCCCCGCCAATGTCACGCTCCTGCCCTGGAGCCCGAGGTCCTGCTCCTGCCCATGAGACTGCTCTCCTTGATGACGCCGACTTGCGGCTGGGAGATAGTGGCACACAGTTTGAAAGGCAAAGTTGGAAAGAAAAGGCAATAGGGGTAGGTAAAGAAGAAATTGAAAGAGAGAGAGGAGGGAGTTACCTGAAACAAGAACAATCGTTCTAATTTCATGTTGGATTAAATTCATTTCAACCTGTGAGGATTTTGGATAACTGAGGATTTCTGATTGTTTTGGATATTCTCATTTATCCAAATTTTTCTGAGGCAAATAATTGTCACTTCCTGGTCCAAAAAAATTTCAGATAAATGAGGATTTTTAATAATCCTATTTTAGATAAATGGATCTGTACTCTAGTTATACCTTCCTGCACTTCTGTTTGACATAATATGCCTGCATTTCATTTTGGTATTTTGCCTGACTGTTTTTACATAACTTAAACAAGGAAAAATTGAAAACTCATCTCTTTCACATGTCTTCTCAGTTTCGTTTTGCAGATAGCAAGGACATTTTATTAATGATAGTTGGACTCATAGCTGCAGTGGCTCATGGAATGTGCCTTCCACTATTATCAATTGTTTTTGGTGATATGACAAATGGCTTTATATGCCAGGCACAGTCTGCCAATACATCATGTGAGTAGATGGTCCTTTTTGTGGGTTTCTTGGGTGGTGCTGTCTTTGTTGTCAATCATAAGATTAGAAATAATTAAAGAAAATTAAGTGTTGAACGAAAAGCGGGTCAAATGATATAACTACTATGTTTACAACCCTGTTAACTTAGTGGTAAAGTCATTACTACAAAATGAGTAGTTAATTATTTCAAATATGCTAAATTAAAATTCAGAATGCTACCAAAAAAAATTAATTGGATAGGACTTCAAACTCCAAAAGAACAATGGACATGAATAATTTACTGAGGAAAAAAATGTTTTAAGAATGAAATAGAATATTGGATGTACTAACACAAAGAGAATTGAGAGTCCCTGGGATTAGTTTATCATTGAGGATGAATAAGTTATGTTCTTCAATCTTGAAATTTCACTTTAAAATTCCAATGCTGAATTATATCAGCTTCACCCCATTTACTGTATAATTATGGCATGTTAGATAACAAGCAGTATATTATTTGTACAAAAGCATGACAGGTTTATTCCATGAGGTGTTTTCTGCAATAAACATCAAATTGATTAATCATGAACATTTTCTCTTTAAAATATTTTAATTCAGTTTAACATATAAACTTACATACAAAGTTTTAAGGAAAACACAAAGCAAGTCATTTCATATACATACAAGGACAAAAAAAGGTGGATGGAACTACATGAGACAATTCCTTGATCCTCATGAGAAACAAGAAATTGACAATGTTTAACAATGTTAAATCCATATTTGCCAAATTAATCCAAATAAAGATTGATAAAAAGAAAAAAAGAGAAGAAAACAAACAAAAAAAACCCTAAAAACTAAATCTAATTTACCCCCCTCCCTCTAATCAAGGTAACCTTTGTAAAAGAAAAGGGATATTGTGGAACAGATAGTGACCTCTAGACATCGGACAGAGAATCTCCAAAACATTCAAAATTCTTAATTCTTAATTCTTCCAAACATGAATAGCCCCACATCTTTACAAATTGAAACTTTCTATCTTTAACATTGAATCTAATTTAATCCAAGCTTAAATAGCATATTGCATAATGTAAACACTGTGTATGAGTAGGAAGGATCTTTCCATTTCAATAAAATTGCTTGTCTGGCTATCAGTGTGGTAAAAGCTAAAACTTTCTCTTGAGTTTTAGGTAGAGGTATATCTGACTCATGTAAAAAACCAAACAAAGCAATTAATGAACATGGTTCTATTTTAATCTTAAAAATAGTTGTTAAAGTTTTGAAAATGTCTTTCCAAAATCTTTCTAGATTTGGGCACTCCCAAAATATATGGATCAGTGAAGCTTCAAAAATTTTATATTTTTCACATAGTGGATCAATATCTGCTTTAAAAAATAAGATTGTTTAAGTTTGGATGTATGTGTTCTATATACCACTTTAAATTGTAATAAGCATTACCTTGCACAAAATGAGGAATCATTAACCAAGCTAAGAGGAGAGTACCAATCTTCCTCTGGAAAATGCTATGTTCAAATCTCGTTCCCAGTTGTTCTTAATCCCAGCCATTGAGTCTGATCTTAAATCCAATAAATCATTATAAATATTTGATATTAATCCACTGTGGGGAAAAAAAAACATGTTAAATAATGAATCAAGAATATTAGTATTTGAGATTCAAAGAAAATCAGAAAGCTTGGACTGAACAAAATGTCTAATTTGTAAATATCTAAAAATTATCTGTTAGAAAGATTAAATTTGGCTGATAATTGTTCAAAATAGGCAAAGTTATCTCGAATACAAAGATCCTTATAACTTTGGATACCTAATCTATACTATTCCTAGAAATCTACGTCCAGCAGCAACGGCTGAAAAAGATGATTATCTGTAATGGGAATAGCCAGGGAAAAACTAATAAACCCCAAGAATTTTCTAAATTGAGTCCATATTCTCAATCTATTTCTTATTAATGGATTATGTGTTAATTTAGAAAAGGAAAATGGTAAAACAAAATGCTAAAGTTGCCAACATAGAAGTTTTTTTAAGCCTAAACATTTTTGATTGTTGTAAATTACATCAAATTGAAGCCATAGGGCATGAATATAACAATTTAATCCATTTAATGAAGTCTGGACGAAAATTACATTTTTCTTAGATAGCAAATAGATATTCCCATTTCTCCTGATCGAACACATTATCAGCATCTAATGAAAGAACACATTCTGTCACTGGGGTGGAGAATAAATATAAAATATTCAATGGTCGATGTTCGTGATGATAAGAATAGCAATTTACCCAATTAAAATCAATAGTCATTGATTTTGGGAGGCAATTTTAACAGTTGTTTGGATTCAGTTTTAGACTGTTCTTCTTCTAGATTAGCAACCCTTTCTAAATCTGCAGCTGTAATGCATTCCTTTCTAGCAAATTTTAGTATTACAGATGTTTGGTGCTTTTTAAATCCTACCAGCAGAGAATAATCTTTTTTAAATCTAATGTGCATTATTCTTATACCAGGATTGATTATTTTTTTAATTGGCAACCAATTAACCTCCTTGACCAAATCATGTGAACACTGAGGAATAGTTATATCTAATCATCCCCCAGTCATCTTATCTTTGAATTCTTATGACATTCTGTTTACAAAAAATGGTAATGGAAATTTAATACTACTCTCCTTGCAGATAAAGAATTTTTTAAATTTTCTGTAGAAACAAATACAGTTTTTCTTTTCTACTAACTCCTCCAACTTGATTGTTTGGGACACAATTAAAGCAAATTATTTCTTACACTGCTAACATTAAGAAGACTAACAAAGAAAGGTTAGAATGAATCAATCAGATCAAGCAAATTGATTTACAATTTTCTTAAAATAAAAATCAGGAATGACACAAAAGAAAAGTAGAACTTCACACTAAATTTGATCTTCTTTCGACCTATCCAATTGAACAGCAATTGTTAAGAAGTAAAGTCTTCTTTATATGCATGGAGGAAAAAAATCTAGTAAGTTATTAGCTGGACAATTAAAAGGAATTTCATCTTTAAAAAAAAACAAATAAATAAGATTTGGAAGAGAGATAATAAAATTTCAACAGATTATTTCAAAATAAATGATCCTATAAGAGAATTTTACTCTTGTAGCGACTACTCCAGTAGAACTACTTAATGAATACAGCATACAAAGTGTTGGTCAACAAAGAACCTTTATTTAAATTTGCCTCCTCTTTTGAATCCCTTCCGGCCCGGACACCCGGGACTGGAAGTGACATCACTCCATGCCTGCCACTCACCTGCAGGGTGCATGTCTCAAAGTAAAGACGACATGAGCCCTGCGCCATCTTGAAGGTGAGCACCCAACTCTCCAATGCACCGTGATCCACCCCGCAGCACCGCACGCATCCCCTCCCCCGGCCAGGTGACTGAGCGGTAACCAGGCCCGCGGCGCTGCATAGCTGCTCAGTGAGCTGCACAGGCGACAGTTGAGCCCACTGCAATACGTGGCTGCTCACCCCATTACATTTTAACCTTTATACCTCTGAATTTGACAATGATTTTGTTTCAATGTCAGAATTCCTAAATCAGTTGAATTTACCTGTGCTTTCTCAAGACAGACATGCAAGTCTGGAGAAACCTATTTCACAGGATGATATAGCTATGGCTATTTCCTCATTATAGTCTGGTAAATCTCCAGGACAAAATGGGTTTCCTGCTGAATTTTATAAATCTCTCTCCAAATGGCTTTTACCCACTTAAGCTTGGTGTTGGCAACTCAGTTAAAGATGAGAAGTTTCCCTTATTTAATGTGGCTTGTATTTTCCTTATCCTAAAAAAAAGAGAGCCAATGGAAAGAACATCTTTTTTATTACTTAATGTTGATATGAAAATTGTATCTAAAATTTTAGTGTATAGATTAGAAAATATTCTACCAGTAATTATCAACTCTGACCCAAGTGGTTTGATTATAAATTAAAAACTTTATCAAACATTCATCAAACAGAACATGACATTTATGTCTGGCTGTAAATATATTATAGCATGTGTGGTAAACAGTGTGACGTAAGAATCACACACACACACAAATTTGAGTCAAAGTCAAAGACTGATTTATTGCTCTTCCAACTCTGCTTATATTGACTCCCTGACTCTGATGACAGGAGTGACGTAATTGCAGTGCCGGCGTCCAACTGGCCAGCGTTCCTATGGGATGGAAGGTCACGCGGGACGATGGCCATTGATCCCAGTGGAGCCCTCGTGATTACCGCATTCTCCAGCCATTTTGTGAACCGGGTTGTGACTTGGTTTGAGGGTTATGTGCCAGACGAATCTGGTGCCCACCATCTTTACCATAGTCTCGATGGCTGGATGCACCAGGTTGCCATGTTGCCAGTAGGATCAGGTGGGGTTTGCTAGTGAAGACATCGCAGAGGAGCATCTGGTTTCTGCAGGTGATGACAAAATCCTCCAGCTGCAGCCTGGAACACGCCATCTTGTATACCAGGATCTCAAAGTCTTCATGTTTCCCTTGCAAGGGCTTAATAGTCTATGCCTTACGATAGGGCATGGAAGTACTCGAAGGCAGGACAAGAGGGTGCATTGGCCACCATGTCATTCTTGCCAGTTATGTGTTGGATGTTCATTGTGAATTTGGACACATAGGAAAGGTGCCTCTGCTGCCAGGACGACCACAGGCCAGACACTTTATGGAAGGTGAAGGTTAGTGGTCTGAACGGACCTTGAATTGCCTGCCTTCCAGGAAGTATCGGAAGTGCCTGACCACCAGGTACAGCACAAATAGCTCCCAGTCAAAAGTGCCGTATTTAAGTTCAGAAGGCCAAAGGTGCCTGCTAAATAAGGCCAGGGGCTGTCACTGTCTGTCGATTAGCTGTTTGAGGTCCCCTCTGACTGCTGTGCTGGAGGTGTCCACCATGAGGGCAGTCGGCGTCTCCAGTGTGGGGTGAATCAAAAGGGTGGCATTAGCCAGAGTATCCTTCGCCTTCTGGAATGCCTCCAAGCCCTTCTTGTCCCAGGCAGCATCTTTATTTTTCCCCACTGTGAGCATTATCCAAGCTGCTGCCAGTATGAATCAATGGTAGAAATTAATCATACTGGTGAATCGCTGCAGTCCCTTCATGATGCAAGGTTTTGTGAACATCCAAAGGACTTCCACCTTCTCGGGGAGTGGTTTTACCCTGTACCTGTCCATCAGATGCCCTATGAGTTAATCATGTCCTGCCCGAAGTGACACTTGGCAGGGTTGATGATCAGCCCGAACTCCTGCTGGTGGGTGAATAGTTGTCTGAGGTGAACCGTATGCACTGAATGGTTGTGGCTGGCAATAAGAATATCATCCAAGTAGATGAATACGAATAGGATGTCCCCACCACCATGTCCATCAGCTGCTGAAATGTCTGAGCAGCATTCTTAAGGCTGAAAGTTATTCTCATGAATTCGAACAAGCCAAAGGGGGTGAAATTGGCGGTTTTGGATGCGTCCTTGGGGTACACTGGGATTTGATAATGACCCCTGATTAAATTGACCTTTGAAAACACCCATGCCCCTTGTAAGTTGGGGATCAAGCCCTGGATATGGGGCACAGGGTATTTGTCCACTGTGGTGGTCTCATGAGGCATTGGTAATCACCAAATGGCCTCCACCCTCCTACTGACTTTGGGTCCATGTGCAGGGGGGAAAGCTCAGGGGCTGTCCAACCACACTATCCCCAACACTTCAACACATGTTCTGACATGTACCAAGTGCTGCCCTTTTAAGTCTGCCTGCAGGCAATGGGCACACAGGAAATTGGCTCCCAGGAGTGGTTGTGCCACTGCCACAACAGTGAAAGTCCACTTAACCCAATGGCCAGTAGACCATAGGGGATGGCGCAGGTGCCATAAGTTTGTATTGAGGTGCTGTTCACTGTCCTCAGTGCTGGGCCTGGCTTGGCGTTCCAGGTGTCGTAGGCCATGGGGGTGGGGGGGGCGGGGAGGACACTTATTTTGGCACCGCTGTCCATGAGGAACTGCCTTTCTGACAGAGAGTCTGAAACATGGAGGAGGCTGTCACAATGGCCAACCACCACAGCCATTAATGACGGCTGGCTGTGGCATTTCCCAGAAACGAGCAGAGTGGGCAGGATCGACGGGCTGCTGCACCCCATCATTGATGGTAATAACAATATGGCTGGGTAGGGGGTGTCCACTTGCCTCTCTGTCTGCTGTGCCCTTGTTGCCAGCTGGGGTCAGTGCTTGGCGAGCTGTTCCACTGAGGTGCCATTTTCTTTCTTCACTCCACAGCACCACCACCTGGGCTGCGACTTTCCTCGGGTCACTGAAGTCCTTGTCAGTGAGCAAGAGTCAGATATCCTCGGGCAGCTGCTCCAAGAAGATCTGCTCAAAGAGCAGGCAAGGCTTGTAGCCCTCGGCGAGTGCAAGCATTTCGCTTATGAGGGTGGAAGAGGCCCTTCCCCCAAACTGTCTACATGCAGCAAATGGGTGGTATGTTGGTGTCGTGATAGCCTGAAAGTGCAGGTTAGTAGCTCTTTGAGGACACCATATTTGCCATATTTGCCTTGTTCTGGAGGCTGCCGTAGGAAATTGACAACTCTCGCTCCCATGTCCTGGTCAAATGAGCTCACTATGTAGTAGTAGCAGATGTCATCATCAGTGATCTGTCGAAGGTGGAACTGGGCCTCACCCTGTTCGAACCACGTGTATGGCTGTGTCACTCAAAATGTTGGTAGCTTGAGTGAGTCTGCATGGAGAGCTGCTTGGTTTGTCAGTTGGACCAGCTGGCATCACCATTGTAGTGGTGATGACATGTGCGCTATGCGAAGTGTGGAGTAAGAACAACACATACACAGTCAATTCGAGGTTGAAGACTGATTTATTGCACTGCCAGCTCTGCTTATATTCACTCCCTGCCTCTGACGACAGGAGAGACGATATTGCAGTGCCGGCCTCCGACTGTCCGGCATTCCCATTGTTTCCCACCGTGTGGGAAGTCACATGGGGCGACGGCTGTTGGTCCATGTGGGGTCCTCCCAATCACCGCATTCTCCAGCCATTTTGTTGAGCCAGGTCGCAACTCAGTTGCAGGCTACTACAATATGACTCATTGATGAGTAACAAAATGCTCAGTGAACTACGATTCATGAAATGGCAAATATTATAAAAATGAAAAAATAAATGTGTTTTATAACATTTTATTGAAATAGGTTTTGTGATTCCTGATGCCTTTCCATGAGTAGATGTCGGAACATTTACTTACAATGGATGGATTGTTTATTTTCTAGCCTGCAATACTTTAACCTTCTCCAATCTCCTCCAAGCTGATTGATTCCATTCCTTGAACTTTTATTTTGGCTTCAGTTTGCCCTTGATTTCTAATTTCTGAATCCAAAGTTCAATTGTACTTTTGGTCCTTGACCACTACTTCACCAATTCTATGGGTAATATCAGTGTGAATAAGCAAAATAAAATAGCTTCTCTGCAATAATAATGTTTTTCTTAATGATTTATTACAGTAAATCAAACAAACTGTGATGAGACACCCTTTGAACAACAAATGGCTGTGTAAGTATCATCACAGGAATTTCACATTCAAATGATTGCATAGTGGGCAGATACATCATTTCCTCAATTATTGCATAAAACCTTCAAAGCTGTTCTGAGAGATTCGTTTACACTCATTATCAAAGATTACATCCTCACTCCACAAGATAGCAAGATTAAAAAAACACTTTGCATACTACTATCTCTATAAATGAGAATCTTTAGCTGATATGGAAATAATATTAATTGTTTCCTTTCTAGATTTTCCTATTACTATGTCATAATTGGAGCAGGTGCACTGCTGTGCGCTTACATTCAAGTTTCCTTTTGGGTTCTCAGTTCAGCAAGGCAGACACGAAAACTCCGAAAAACATTCTTTCATGCTCTACTGAGAAAGGATATTGGCTGGTTTGATGTTAATCCAGTTGGACAACTCAGCACACGTCTAACAGCGTGAGAATGATATATTTTTAGACTGTTTTTTTATTTGTTGTGAAGTGCCTTCTTGTAATTCACATTTTAACTGGAATGCAATATATTGTGCTCTTTCATTGATCAGTGACATCAACAAGATAAATGAAGGAATCGGTGATAAGATTGGACTATTGTTCCAGTATCTGGCAACATTTGTAGGAGGCATCATCGTGGGTTTTGCTAAAGGATGGAAGCTGACTCTAGTAATTCTGGCCGCCAGTCCCCTCCTTGCATTATCAGCTGTGCTGTGGTCCAAGGTTGGTTTGAAATGACAAAATAATTTTTTTAAATGTTTTGTATAAAGAGTGCTGTACAGAAGGCAAATAAAATATTTTGAATCTACTTATGATATGATACAAACAATAAATAAATACTCAGTTTGTTACTTTCATGGCTTCTCACCTTTTTGATTTTTTTAATTTTTAGTATCAGCATCTTCTCTAAGGGGGGACACCACAACTCCTATAATAAGGATGATTATTATTTTGCATTTCTTCTCCACGTATACTTCTGTAGATTCAATATTTTTCCAGGGAATCATTACTCCCTCTATTGGTCCCAATATTATACCGTGCAATTTGTGTTGAACTTCCCTTCCTCTCCATACTTAGTAAATCTATATTTAGATTAGTCTTCAGTCTCCCCTAAGTACAACGTATGTCATTGCCACAGAGGGCAGTAGAGGCAGGTTCATTAAATATATTTAAGAGGGAATTAGATATATTTCTTCAGTATAAGGGTATTAAAGGTTATGGAGAGAAGGCGGGGACCGGGTACTGAACTTTAAGATCAGCATTGATCTCGTTGAATGGCGGAGCAGGCTCGAAGGGTCGAATGACCTACTCCTGCTCCTATCTTCTATGTTTCTATGTTTGAGTCAGATAACCTATTTCCATTGATTAATCAGTAACACAAAACTCTAGCATATGAAGCACCACTCCTATCTCAAATAGCTCCCAATCAATGTTATTGTTTCAGCAATGGGCCATCTTTTACTGTGTGACTGCATGTTTTCTGCACGTTATTTGACAGGCAATAGGATTAAATAAATTAAATAGGGTCAAAAATTCAGCAAGCTGTTCAAAAAGTTCTGAGGAGCAATATTGCCCTATTTTAAAATAGATTTGCAAACAAATTACTAATTGAGAAGAATAAAGCAATTTAAAATATATATATTTGAGTTAAAGAAGAAAAAAAGTCACAAATTAAGAAGAATGTACATTTATATGGAGTGTTCAGGTCCTGAGGATATCTGAGAATTTATAGCCAAACCGAGTGAGGAAATTGGAGCTGGAGTTGGATCAGCTCCAGATCATTTGGGAGGCAGAGGGGGTGATAGACAGGAGTTACAGGAATGATGTCACACCTAGGAGGCAGGAGGAAGATAGATGGGTGACAGTCAGGAAAGGGAACAGGAACCTACAGTCAGTGCATGGCACCTCTGTGGCCAGTTCCCTCAAATCCCAAGACTAGTGAGTTTAACATCAGTAGTAAATAAGTTATTGGATGGTGTTCTAAGAGATTGGATATACAGGTATTAGGATAGCCAGGGACTGATTAGATATAATTAATATGGAAGGTTGAGTTTAACTAAAATTATAGACTTTTTTCAAGGAGGTTACCAGGAAAATAGATGAAAGAAAAGCTGTGGATGTTGTCTACTTGGACTTTAGTAAGGCCATTGACAAGGTCCCACAGGGGAGTTTAGTCAGAAAGGTTCAGTTACTAGGTATTTATGGGGAGGTAGTCAACTAGATTTGACATTGATGACATGGGAGAAGCCAGAGAGTAGTGGTGGATGATTGCTTCTCAGACTAGAGGCCTGTGAATAGTGGTGTGCCTCAGGGATGGCTGGGACTGGGACTGTTATTATTTGTCATCTATATCAATAATCTGTATGATAATATGGTAAATTGGACAAATTTTTAGATGACAAAAAAGATAGGATGTGTTGTGGACAGTGAGGAGGGCTTTCAAATCTTGTGAAGGGATCTGGACTAGCTGGAAAAATAGGCTGCAAAAATGGCAGATGGAATTTAATGCAGACAAGTGTGAGGTGTTGCATTTTTTTTTTGAAGGACAAGTCAAGAAAGGCCATACACAGTAAATGGTAGGGTACTGAGTAGTGTAATAAAACAGGGATTTGGAATACAGATACATACTTCTCTGAAAGTAGTGTCATAGATGGATAAGGTTGTAAAGAGAGCTTTTGGCATATTGGCCTACATAAATCAAAGTATTAGGCACTGGAATTGGGATGCTATGGTAAAAGTTGTATAAGTCTTTAATGAGGCCAAATTTGGACCATTGTGTGAAGTTTTGGTTACCCAACTACAGGAAAGATATCAAAAAGAGAAGATTAACTAGGATGTTCTCCAAACTTCAGGAACTGAGTTACAGTGAAAGATTAAACAGGTTAGGACTTTATTTCCTGGAGTGCATAAGAATGAAGGAAGACTTGAATGAGGCATTTAAAATTGTGAGGGGTATAGACAGAGTAAATGTAGGTAGATTTTTTCCATTGAGGGTAGGTGAGATACAAACTAGAGGTCATGGATTCAGGGTGAAAGGGGAAAAGTTTAGGGGGAACATTAGGGGAAACTTCATCACACAGAGAGTGGTTGGAATATAAAATGTGCTGCAGCTGAAGTGGTGAATATGGGCTTAATTTTAATATTCAAAAAGAATTTGGACAGGTACCTGGATGGAAGAGATATGGAGGACTATGACTGGGTGCAGGTCAGTGGGACCAGGTTTGGCATGGACTAGAAAGACTTAAGGGATTGCTTCTGGGCTGCAATGTTCTATGGTTCTAATTAACTCTATCAAAATAGTCATTGTTAAAATATAAGCAAACTTAACACTAACTTTGTGCAAAGCACTGATGCAAAAATATTGAAATAAAAATAACTAATTAGTCATGGTAATATTAGATTAGAGTTATGTGTAATGCACTAAAAGTGTCCCCTGCTCTTTATTTAAAAATGGGCATGGATCTTTTACAATTGAATAGGGAAGATGAAACCAGGATAGACATGTCCTTGAACTAAAATGGGTCTTCATACTAGATAAGGAGCTCCAAACAAACTCACACTTCTGCTTCTCAGCAGTGGGGCCCAATTATTAGTTTGATCATTAAAACAAATTTTCCATTCTTCATCCATCATTTTGCTGCAGTTTGATGTTATGCTTGGAGAATAAGCACACCTCTGACAACTCTTAATAAGTATGTGCTTTCCTCTCCTGGGATAGGTAGTCATTATGAAATGTCATTGTTTGTCCGCTTTGAGCAAATGTGGGTTTTTAAAAAAAAAAAAAATTCCTGTTGGGGTGCCTGATGTAATCTAACGTATCTATTCATTTGAAACATTAAATAATGACAACACTTTGTAAAATGAAAATATTTATTTATTAATATAGATGACTTAACTTCTTAAATGAAACAGGTAGATGTCAAATGAACAGTTATCCATTCATATTTTCCAATTATTATAAGGTATGATTTGTATTGCTGCACAGTGTTCATACATGGTCTGTATATTGGGTACCACATTCACCTCGGGTGATGTAGATTGGACATGAAGGGGATTCTATGAATTTATTAGAATTATATTAAGCTTTAAACTTTAGTTAATTAAACTGTAAGGACAGGTTAAATAGATTAGATTGTGTTTGTTTTTTTTTCTTTTCTTTTTTTCTTTTTTTTTAAAGGGATGGGATAGATCTAAGATTAGATTGTATTTGTGATGAGAAAATCAAACCATATTTTACATGAGATATTTCATAAAATTGATTGATTTGTGAAGATAGATACTATTGATCTGATGGGGAGCAAAGAAGAAGAAAGCGTCACTTTTAATCTGAGGACCTGACTTTTCAGGATGATGACCAGAACCAGTTCTGCACACAAATCTTTCAGATGAAGAAATGTTTTAATTTAAATATTTAGATTGACAGGTTTTATTTGTGAAGGATTTAAGAGGAAGCTGGCAAGGGAGTAATTTGATAAAACTGATTAGCTCTGAACACCTAAAATGGCAAGAAATAGTGACAGTTGAGGCCCGATGCTGTCCATCTATGTACTGAAATTTTAAACATTTTGAATATTGGAGCAGTGAAGTTGTTTTCAATGATCCAATCCTGTTCCTTAAATTTGGAAGGATGGTGTTCAGATTGTTAGCATGCAGGTTATCAATTTGATTATTTCAATATAACATTATCTTCAGAATTATTTACAATTTATGACAAGATGAATATTGTCAGACAAAAGCTAGTTTCAATATTTTCTATGTTCAGCTCACAGTCTCATTCACTAACCTGGAGATGTCAGCTTATGCAAAAGCCGGAGAAGTTGCAGAAGAAGTGTTGGGGGCGATCAGAACAGTAGTTGCCTTTGGAGGCCAAAAGAAAGAAACTGAAAGGTTTGCACAATGAACACTGATAGCTATCAAGCCTGAAATGTTGGTGATGTATCTTTACCTTTGCTACATAAAGCCACTGCTGAGTTTCTCCAGTATTTGTGTGTTTTTTCACTTAATCATGGTGTCAACAGAATCCTGTGTTTTACCTTTGACAGCTATCAAGGGGTATTAATGGTTCAGTTCTTGAATAAATCATTTCCTGTTCTTGATATATTTTAAAGGTACTATAAGAATTTAGGAGAAGCCAAAAAAATTGGAATAAAGAAGGCCATTGCATCCAATCTCTCAGTTGGGTTTGCTTACTTTATAATATTTGGATCATATGGAATTGGATTTTGGTATGGATCTACATTGGTCCTTCAGAACTCTGGATATACCATTGGAACTGTCCTGACTGTAAGCTCAATAATTATCAAAAGCAACTTTACAGTTTGATAAATATCTTTATAAGCTTATTCTAAATGTTGCTTATTCAGTTGTTTGACTTAACTTATTCTAAATTAAAAAGATAGATGTCAAATGAACAGTTATCCATTCATATTTTCCAATTAATGTGAAAATATTTTTAAGTGCTTTTGCTTTTCCATGTCCTAATGTTGATGGTAGATGCTGTTCTACAAATACCAGGATGTATGCATTAGGAAGAAATGTTTGTAGGTCATCCTTGTATGTCTGCAATTGCTATGTGGCTCATAAACAGTCAGATAAGGGAAAGAGGTAGACCCCACTTACACTTCAATTTAAAATTCAGTAAATTTAATTTTATTTTTGTGCGAGTACAAAATGGTCAATGAAGAATCAGCAGCTTTGTACACACCATTTTTTATTTCCATGTCTCCAAACTCCACTGATCAGCTTGCTAATTTATGTTGTATGAAAAGTACATGGTCGTCAGGTACATTTTTCGAACTTATCCATGTAATTTTACTTCATTAATGAGCCGACTAAGCTACCGGTTCAACTGGAAGGAGTATTATGAACAAAACTGAACATGTCTGTATATTCACATGGGCTCCATTAAGTATTTCAATACCACCCAAATGAGGATCATTGCCTTAACCTTAACGGGAGGGTGGAGATGGCAATCTCAACTCTTGGGAATGGCAGCCTTTCATTTTAACGTGCTTTACAAAAATTGAAAAAGTGTTGACTGAACCAAGATTTTTAAACTTTAGAAAAGTTATTTTTCATAATTAAAATTGTTTACAAATATCTGCTTGGATAATTAACAGGAAGCAGAGATTCCATCAATTCCACACTCTGCCACATAAGCTCTCGTTCATTTAAGTAAAGGAAAATTGACAGAGTGAATAATTCATACAATAGTCCAATGTGGTGATACGACCACCAACCTACTGCAGGGGGGGGGGGCGATCACTGTACCTGCAGGAAGACCACCTAATGGGCTGACTCCACCTGGCCGGCTGTCATTCAGCCAACCTGAATATAGATCTGAGCCGGCCCCTCCTGAGCCAGTCACATGGTGATCTACCAAGTCTGAAGTTCAGACTTTTACTGGAATAAAGACTGTTGTACAGTCTTTTGAGTTTTGTGCTTGCCTGCTGTTACCGCAGTGCATCACATCCAGCATTGCCAGTTTTCTATCTCCTACAAAGTTGCAAGTTACCCCCAATATTTTCACTTTTCCCAAATTGTAATAACCCTACCTCTCCTTCAAAATTATATCATTTACATTGATGACTTGGAGGAGGGGACAAAATGTGGTGTAGCCAAGTTTGCGGATGACACCAAATTGAGTGGAAGAGCAAATTATAATGAGGATGTGGAGAGTCTGCAGAGGGATATAGTTAAGCTGGATGAGTGGGCAAAGGTCTGGCAGATGGAGTACAATGTAAGTAAGTGTGAGGTTATCCACTTTGGCAAGAAAAATAAAAGAGCTGAATATTATTTAAAGGGTGAAGATCTACAGCATGCTGTTGTGCAGAGGGACTTGGGAGTGCTTGTGCATGAATCGCAAAAGGTTAGGTTGCAGGTGCAGCAGGTTATTAAGAAGGCAAATGGAATGTTGGCCTTCATCGCTAGAGGAATTGAATTCAGGAGTAGGGAGGTAATGTTACAACTGTATAAGGTACTGGTGAGACCACACCTGGAGTACTGTGTCCAGTTCTGGTCTCCATATTTGAGGAAGGATATACTGGCTTTGGAGATGGTCCAGAGGAGGTTTACTAGGTTGATCCCTGGAATGAAGGGGTTGACTTATGATGAAAGATTAAATCGTCTAGGATTGTATTTGCTCGAGTTCAGAAGAATGAGAGGAAATCTTATAGAAACATATAGGATTATGAAGGGTATGGATAGGATTGATGTAGGAAGGTTTTTTGAGCTGGCCGGGGAAACTAAAACGAGAGGACACAGTGTCAAGATTCAGGGGAGTAGATTTAGGACAGAGATGAGGAAAAATAGTTTTTCCCAGAGAGTAGTGAATGTTTGGAATTTTCTAACCAGGGAAGTGGTTGAGGCTGCCTCATTAAACATATTTAAAATTTGGTTAGATAAATTTTTACATGATAGAGGAATTAGGGGATATGGGGAGAAGGCAGGTAGGTGGAGTTAGGTCATAAATTAGATCAGCCACGATCGTATTGAATGGCGGAGCAGGCTCGATGGGCCATTTTTGGCCTACTGCTGTTCCTATGTTCCTAAATGTATATGCCGTGCTTCTGAAGAATTTCATATGTATGCTTTCAGATATTTTTTTGCGTCACCTTTGGAACATTTTCTGTTGGTCAAACCGCACCATATATTGAAGCATTCTCTAATGCAAGAGGAGCTGCATTTGAAATCTATAAAATTCTCGAAGAGGTAAGAAGAAAATAATAAATTTTGTTTCTCTGTGCTGCATGCTAAGACATTCCATATTAAATGACAGCAGCTTAAAAAGATTTTACAGCACTCTTAATGTGACTGATGAGAAAGCATTTGTGTATTTTTGGTCATAATGCAGAACCACAATGCATATTAGAGTATTTGTTTCTTTTTAATTTCCATCTGACAGATTTGTTGGTTTAAGCATGTTCGTTTATTGAGCTCCAGTTTTCTGTGAAAGATATGCAGGATGAAAATTTTATTTCATGATTTTATAAAGAGTGATGGAAACACTGAAGGGACCATGAAATTTAAACACCAGAAATTGATTCAAATATAGAACATGGAACATGTCAGCAAAGTACCGGCCCTTCAGCCCATGATGTTGTGCCATTCTATCGGTAGGAGCCAAAAGTGCTCTACTTACCTCTCTTGGGGGTTGATGCTGCCGGTCTGCGCCATGTTGCATCCGTGCATGTGCTTTTCTCCTCTGATGATCCTGACTGGGGACGGTTGGTGGATTCATGGGGGTTTGGGCACGACTGTCTCTTAGTTTGTTAGCCTGTCGACTGGGGTGGTGGGTTGTACAAGGAGGGTGAGTGAGGTTCGCATATTTTTTTATTGACCATTACTACCTTTAATTATAAACATTTCTAGAACGTTAAAGAAGATTGTTACAACAGTCGTTATTATTGGAATGTTACCTTATTATAGATCACTACAAGTATTTTGTGTGATAATCAATAGACCATTTAAAACTCATCTAGACTTTGTGATGAATCAATCAAAACGGGTCGTGAACAATAGCCCCACCAAGCCTCCAAAAGGCATTTTATGGATAGTACTCACTACGCTATCTTTTCCTCCTTCACAACCATCTAATTTTTATTTACCTCACGTCCATATTTTGCTTACATCTATGTGCCTATCTAAGATTCTTTTGAATGTCCGCATTGTACTAGCCTCCACCACCACCCCTAGCAATGCATTCTAGAAAGACAAATGGCATTGAATCTTACTATTAAATTTTATATCAGAGTGTGGCGACGCACCTGCTTGTAGTGGCGAGACAGCCCCGCTTGTCACGCGCAGTCGGCGGGGCAGCCACGGCAAGGATGGCATCACAGGATCTATTTCATCTTGTATTCGTATGTGTGAGTTCTCGAGACAATACATGGATGAAAGAAAAGGTTCTTTACTTTAAAATTGATATGAGGCTGCAAGTCTCCATTACAGCTCTGCATACTGTGTATCTCCTGCCCTGTGTCAGTCCCTGGCGGCAGCCAAGTATAATCAAACAGTAAGGAATTGCTAGTTGCCTTGCAACCACGATTACTATCATTACAAGGCTGTCTCTTCCGGTCACTTATGCACTTGTGTCATTGGGACGCAAACGTCAAGATGTTGGGGGAAGAACGGAATAAGGCTTAAAGGCTACAGTGCGAGATTCAAATAAAAGCAGTTGTGACACCAAAGCTCACAGCCCGTTGACTCAGTCTCTTCACTGCGCTCACTCACAACACGCTACATTGGTGACCCCAATGAGTCTCCACGCCCTGAAGTCTCAAAACAATGGAACAAGCAGCTGTAGGTGCCATTGCATTGAAACTGCCGACTTGCTGGATGAACAGGTCCCGCACTTGGTTCGGCCAAGTAGGGCCCAGTTCCAGATCAAACAGAATACCTCCGATTCTACAAGATACGTCTATGTCGTCAGTTCGCACGATCAGGATGCTGCCTCACGAGTCAATGACCTCATTCAGGAGCCGCCAGAGGAAAGTAAATACATGGCTTGGAGAAACCTCATTAGAACGTTCAGCTTCTCACGGCACGAGTGAGCAGCCAGGCTCCTGCACTTGGATGGCCTAGGCAATAGAAACCCCTGTCCTCGTAGACAAGATGCTCACACTAGTGGAAGGGCATAAGCCCTGCCTCATAGTCAAGCAGGTGTTCCTTGAGCAGATGCTCAAGGACATCGGGCTCCTCTTCGCCAACTTCAGTGACCCACTCAAAGTTGCAGTGCGGGCGGAAGTTCTCTACTGTTTGAAATGCGAAGCCTTAGACTCTGTCAACAATGTTTCACGGTCACCACCAAGAACAACGCCAAAGACTAGTTCACCACATGAGCAGGCCCAACCCTGTCAGAGGATGGAGAAGTCCGATTCCAAATTGTGTTTCTATCACCAACGTTGGAGGGTATCCACCCACAGATTCTGCCAGCCATGTTCGTTCCTGGGAAATGATGTGGCCAGCCACCATTAGTGGTGGCAGCGGGTGGCCAACCAAATAGCCTTCTCCATATCTGGGGCAGCATCTCAGGCCACAGGTTCCTCATGAACACAGGGACGGAGATTAGCATCATACCCCCTGTGGTGATTGAGACAAGCAAGAAACCCCATGGCCCTTCCCTTTGGGCTGCCAATTACATTGCCATCCAAATCTTTGGAAAAAGACGGATTCTGTAAGTTTTGGTGACAGCACATTCCAGTGGTCCTTCACCTTTACTTCGGTGGACAAACTCTAGAGCGGTATCTATTTCCTCTGGGCCCACTCCGTACTCGTTGTTCTTCAGGGCAAGCAACTATTCCACACTCAGACTTTCCACACGGTGCCCCTCAGCAGATCAAATGAACCATCCACCCAGCTTGCTTCATTGGAGACCAAAGACTGCCAGTACTGCAACCTCCTTTCAGACTTTCCCTCCATTCTATGCCCACTGTTCAAGGCAGCCATGCCCAAACATGGTGTCCAACCCCATATTTGCTACCACTGGCCCACCATCTCATTCACGTGCCCACTGCCTGGCCCCAGACAAACTCAACATCGTCAAAGAAGAGTTTAGGCACATTGAGGAGCTGGGCATCGTCCATCGTTCCGATAGTCCATGGGTCTCACCCTTCCACTTGGTGCTTTGGTATCAGGAGGCCCTGCGGCAATTACAGATGTCTAAATGATGCAACAACACTGGACCATGACCCAATTCCCCATATCCAGGATTTTTCAGCGAATCTTCATGGCGCAAAGCTTTTCTCCAAAGTTGACTTAATCCAGGGATACCATCAGATCCCCATACCCGCAGACGATATCCAAAAGACCGCTATCATCACCCTGTTTGGCCTACACATGCTGTTTGGTTTGAAAAATGCAGCACAGATCTTTCAGCGCCTTATGGACACGGTCGGGAGAGACCTGCCTTTCCTATTCATCTATCTTGATGACAAGGATGAGTCATGGGACTGTCTCTTCTGATCAGGCCGGAAGGTCGTGTACGTGCTTGTGTCGTTGGGATGTAAGGGGGAGAACGGAATAAGGCTGAAAGGCTGCAGCACAAGATTCAAATAAAAGCAGTTGTGATACTGGAGCTCACAGCCTGTTGTCTCAGTCTCTTCACTGCATTCGCTCACAACACACTACAAGAGATGAAAATATACAAATGTAAACATTATTATTAGATTTACAGTAATAATTCTTGAAAATAAAATTGTTTGGTTATTAATTCTTCACAAGGAAAGATTGACTGATGTTGGAGAGGGATCAGAGGAGGTTTACCAGAATGATCCCAGGGATAAGAAGATGAACATATGAAAGCATTTGATGGCTTTGGGCTTGTACTCACTGGGATTTAAAAGAATGGAGGGTGGCTGTCTTATTGAAATGTACAAAATATTGAAATGGCTTGATAAAGAAGGTTTGAATAGATGTTTCCAGTCATGAGAGAGTCTAAGGCAAGAGGGCACAGCCTTAGGGGAAAAAATAACATCCCTTTAGGACAGAAATGAGGAGTATGTTCTTTGGCCAGAGAGTGTTTTTTTTCCCCACAGACAGCTGTGGAGGCCAGGTCACTGAGCATATTTAATGTGTAAGTTGCTATGTTTTTGATTAGAAAGGGTGGCAAGGTTTACCAAGAATGGGTTTGAGAGGGAAGAATAAGTCAGCCATCATCGAATGGCAGAGAAGACTCAATGTGCCAAATGGGCACATATAAATGAAATATATTGGCTCTGAGCATCAAGAAAAGTCTTGGAAATTCTAGGTAAATATGATTATTTTAATTCTCCAAATGCCATTAAAACACATCACTCAAGTTTGTGCATCTGTCTTTTTATTTAAATATTAATGTTTTGAATGGATAAACTAACATAAATTGTACTGGATTACCCAAAACTCTAAAATAGCTAAACTAAAGGTTGCTTAAGAAAAGAACATCCCAATTTCAGCTTTAACTATGGCTGGAAAGTAATGAACTTTCAGATGGAACAATTCTTGGAGTTATTGAAGGGAGCTGCTATTTTAAAATGTGGCAGGCATTGCGGTCAAGCTTTTGAAAATCTAACTTCGAGTATTTAAAAAAAAAACTCTCATCTTCCCCATATTTTGTGTTTTTTTTATATATATATAAATAAAAGATACTGAGAGAAAAACTAAGGATTACAGACATGGTCTTGACAGAATGGAAAGGATAAAAGTAAAACTAAGTTAAATTGGTGATTAGGGATGACAGGATTAAAATTCAAATTCTGTAGATTGTAGAATAATTCAATGGTTCCACAGAACTGAGGACCTAGCAAGAATTTTATTGTTGTCTTGAGCCTGCAAAGTACTGGCAGATAAACCATAAACATAAATGTTTCCCCGCTGGTGAACTAGAGAGAAACTTCAGAGCATGTCATTTTGGTGATATATCGAAGAGTGTAAGATAAAGAATACCTCTATTAAGCAGTGCTACAGATCTAAGCAGCTGTGGACACTAAGAAAAAAATAGATGTTAAAGTATACAGTTTGGCAGCAATACAAGTACATTGGTTGTTTATTTTTCTCTCCGCTGTCTGCACTACTCTCTTGAAGTGCAATTCTGCTTTGATTTTTCTAAAAAAAAATCTATAATATTTTTAAGCTATAAATTTCTATTCCACAATAAAAAAGAAAGTCAAACATACAGACTTTGTACAATATTGCATTCCAATCTTGTTTTGGTTTTTCTCTTAGAAACCTGCTATAGACAATTTCTCAGAGGAAGGATACAAGCCTGATCAAATTAAAGGGATAGTGGAATTTAAGGATGTGCATTTTGACTACCCATCAAGACCAGATGTTAAGGTAGACGAACGTGTGAATATTTTGGATTGATAAGCGACATGAAACAGTTAATGGGTTTATAAAAATACTTGATTGGAGAAAACTCTTTCATAAGTTACCAGCATGGAAAAAATATATATGTATAGCTTGTCTGATATTTTTTTAAAAAACCCAGTGAATTACCCCCAAAGATTATAGATATACTACTGATTGTATTTCAACTATTCAGCAAATATCTCAAATACCATTCCACAACACACCAGGCTAAAGATACTTTCTTGTTTTATAGTTGTTGTGTTTATTTAGCTTATTTAGCTTATAACTGTCTCTCTTACTTTTCACATTCCCCCATGTCGCATATATATATTGGATTGTAATTGATTAAGTAATCATTAGACAGTGGAATGAGCAATTGGAGAGATAATAGCCAAGGCCACTCTCATTTTCAGTAAGTTTCATGTAAGTTTAATCAATATAACAAAACTGTAAAAGTGGCCCCACTCATTTTTAAAAAATATTATTCACAGTTAAAGCTCTGTCTCAGAAAACCATCAACCGTGCAGAATTTGCATTTTCATCTATTTTTGCTTTAAAACTATGAAGTGAGCAGAGCAAAAACTTATATTCAGAAACTTTTCTTGAGAAAATGCAGAAACTCATCTGACTCCAAGGAACCTCTGGAAACTTCAAAGTAGATGAGGAAAATTAAAGATTGTATTTGAAGCCAGGAGTCCATTCACTGGGAGCTCACAGAGTTTTGCTTAAGCTACAGAAGGAATGCACCACCTGTCTGCCCTATCAGGCTTTTCCTGTGAGAGTTTCCATATATAGTTTCCATATTTGCAATGTAAGTTACTAAGGGCCCAGAAAATGAGAGTTGAAACAATTTCTCCTCTACTTTGACATACTTATAAAATCTAATTGAGATTATCCTTAATATTATCTGCAAGATTGATTTCCTGTCCCCTTTTTGTCCTCCGGATTTCCTTTTATACTTTGTTCCTCAGTCCCTGAAACTCCTCCAGATATGCTGTCATCCTAGCTGCTTATACCTGCTCCATGTTTCCTTCTTGCTCTTGGCCAAAGCATGAATTTTCCTTATTATCCAATACTTGCATCTCTTCCCTTTAAGAGATAAAAACATCCATTTGAATCCACTGCCATCTATAAGAGTTTGAACATTCTCCCTGTGTCTGTGTGGGTTTCCTCTGGGTGCTCTGGTTTCTTCCCATCTTCCAAACACGTGGGGTTTACAAGTTAATTGATGTATTCGGGCAGCATGGGCTCATGGGCCAGAAGGGCCTGTTACCATGCTGTATGTCTGAATTATTTTTTTATCTTCTATTTTTTTAATGCTCCTTCAAGCAACCTGTTCTAATTAACTTGAGCTAGTTCTTGCCTTATACCGTCAAAGATAGCCTTCCCCAATTCTGAACTTTATTTTGTGATTCCACGCTGTCTCTCTTTATAACTATTGCTGGTCTCCAAATCCTCATCCAAAAATACTTCATCCCTTCTGAATTTCACAAGATGAATTAAGACCCTCTTCTATGTAAGACCCTCTACATAATGCCAGAGGAAACTTTCAAGATTCAAATTATTTATTGTCAAGTAATAAAGACAGAGCAATATTACACAAAATTTGTTTTGTCTGCTGTAAGGCAGATAGATTTGCCATCAGCAGAAATTGCCTGAAACACCTCTTACAGTCAGAGAAAGAGAAGCAAAAGAGTTTCCTGGACTATTTTCACCCCATCAAAACCTTTCACATGATGACTTTCCCAGTCAATATTTGGGAAATGAAAATTCCCTACCATGACAACCTAATTTGACTAACAGTTAGCAGCAATCTCCTAGCATATTTGCTCTTCAAGTTTCTGTATTGAGGTGCCTGTAGTACACTCTAAGAATGTGCTCATGCCTTTCTTATTCCTCAGCTAATCCACATCACCTAATTAACTGACATTAACTGTAATGTCATCTTTGATCATTGGTATGACATCATCCTTAAATAACGCAACACCTCATCCTCTTTTACCACCATCTCTGTCCATCCTGAAGCACCTGTACCCTGTCATGTTGAACTGCCTGTCCTGCCCCTCTCTTAACCAGGTCTCTTTAATGACTATCACTTCCCAGTCACATAGGCTTATCCATGCCCTAAGTTCATCCACCTTACCTGACAAGCATTTAGCATTAAAATATTTAAACCAACTGTTCTTCCTCGCTCTATGGATTTCTCCAGTCCACTAAATTTTCTCTCGTCACCCTCCATACCAAGTTCTAACCTCTCACCTGCCTCTATCCTCCATAGGAACCCAACAGCCACCAATCTAGTTTAAACCCACCTATGCAAATCTGCCCCACACTTGTTTTATGGAGAATAATTTTTTGTTGAAGTTTGCTAGTTCTACTGCTTGGGAATACATCATCAGTTCAAGAAAATGTAATTGATAAATTGAAAATTCCATCAAATAGGCATTATGTTGAAAGCAGAGTGAAAGTATGTGCTGAGGCATTACCATACAAACTGGACTACTGTGCCACAATCTCTTGGTGCCTGCCACATTGACCACCGCCAGTGGGGTGATATCGCCTCAAACTGTGCATCTTGGCGCCTCACAGTTCGGCGGGCAGCAACCTCCTTTGAAGAAGACCACAGAGCCCACCTCACTGACAAAAGACAAAGGAGGAAAAACCCAACACCCAACCCCAACCAACCAATTTTCCCTTGCAACCACTGCAACCGTGTCTGCCTGTCCCGCATCGGACTTGTCAGCCGCAAACGAGCCTGCAGCTGACGTGGACATTACCCCTCCATAAATCTTCGTCCGCGAAGCCAAGCAAGCCAAAAAAATTAAAATTAAAGGTGTTGAAGCAACTTCATTTACAAGCTCAATCAGCAATACTGCAACATTATTGTGATTCCGACACCTGCTTTACAGCTACTATCAATTTAAAAATCTTGAATATCTATGCTGTAATTCTTTCTGTAGATTTTAAAAGGTCTAAATTTGAAGATTAACAGTGGACAGACTTTGGCCCTGGTGGGAAGCAGTGGCTGTGGAAAAAGCACCACCATTCAGCTGCTACAGAGATTTTATGATCCACAACAAGGAACGGTGAGAATTTTGGCCATGGCTGTGTTCTCTAACTGTGAAAAGCCTACTTCAAATTAAACCTGAAAAAGAATTAAGTAATCTATCGTATTAAATTATTTGGAAATTACCCTAACTTGTTACATCTCAATTGTAATTTTTAGGGCGTAGTTAATGCACAGAAGTATAACAGTTCAGCAGTTCATCGCAGTAGTTCATTTCTTTGGGCTGTGTTTTTGAAATCAAATTTTCTTAATGTAAGCAACAATTATGTAGCTTAGCAGCTCAAGTCACACCACTATATATGTTGGATCAAGTGCATCGTTGTGAAATACCTTGGAGGTACAGATGAGCCATTTCCTGCATTGCACAAGCATGTACTGATATCAGTCCTAAAGTAACATTTTCACTGCATTGACCTGAGAACTTGGGTCATATTGATCCAAAGTGCATCTTTCATTCGTTACTTGCAGCCCAACACCAGCCTTGAAACTGCCCTATTGAAAGTAATGTCTCGCTGAGTAAGTCCTCACCCAGCACTTGGAAATAATCTCAGAAAGAAATGCCTTTAATGTATTTACTTGTCACCTCTACAGACGTTCTCCCTACTGTAGAGGCTCCCATTGCCTGTCAGGCTCACAACACTCAAGTAAACCCCATCTCCTGTTGATCACATGAACCACCTGATACCCTCACCCCTCATCTACCTGATCCTTTGATGCACTAGTTAAAAATGCAACAAACATCTGAAATTCTTTCATTATGTTAGAAGCATTAAAATAAATGGCTTAACACTTGTCATTCAATGATGTTACCATTATTGAGCCTTTCATACATGTCCTATGGTCACCACTGATCAGAGAATCATCTGGACCAGGCACATAAATACTGTTGCCGCAAGAGTAGATCAGAGTGAGTAACTCATCATTCAACATCATTAAGCCTCATCATTCAACATCATTAAGCCTCATCATTCAACATCATTAAGCCTCATCATTCAACATCATTAAGCCTCAGTCTAACTCAGCTGCAGCAACTCAAGCTCAACACAATCCAGGACAAAGCTTGATTGATATCAACCTGAACATTCATTCCATTTACCATACCTCACAGTATGTACCATCTACATCATTGGTTCTCAGCCTTTTTATTTCTATTCACATACCACTTTAAATATTCCCCATGCCATAGGTGCTCTATGATTAGTAAGGGATTGCTTAAGGTGGTATGTGGGTGTAAAGTAAAAGTTTGAAAACCTCTGTTTTAATTGTACCTAATTGACTCATTATGTACACAGTTTCATAACACCAAAGGAAATTACAATTTTTCTCAAGCAAAATATTTCAATAACAATTGGATCTAGAGCAGTAATTTTCAACCTTCCCTTCCCACTCACATACTACCTTAAGCCATCCCTTACTAATCACAGAGCACCAATGGCATAAGGATTAAAGTGGTATGTGAGCGGAAGGAAAAGGTTGAGAACCATTAGTGCACATAATTTCAATTTAGAAATATATCACTAATGCTTATCAACCTAGTTTTAAATCTCACCTCTTTCCACAACTCAGTTTCCTTTCTTTTTAAAATATTTTTATTGAGTTTAACATAATAATCAGATATACATGTTGTACTAATGTACAAAGGAATATCATAACATTTGCATATCACAATTAATATAAATACACTTTACAACAACTTTCATCCATAATTGTTAATGTGACATTATTTGTTAAAATAATTATGAATATCAACCACTTGAGTTACATTATACCAACACCCATTATTACTTGGTATAATATCTAAGTAATTGTTATGGTCTAGGACAATCATAATTAGACCATATATGATCAACTTATCTAAAAAACACTAAAACTAATATTAATCTAACTCCTCCCTCTGCCTTACTTTTTGTGGACTATTATTGTTTTTATTATTTTATTTTATATAATATGAAGGTTTGCATCATAATGTTGCCAAAAAACACTGAAATTCATGACTTGTTCAGGTCAATAAATTTTGATTCTGAAGCGAGCCCTCAGCAGCCCAAGGACAGCTTCTTCCCCGCTGCCATCAGCTCTTGAATAATCAATGCCTTACTTTTCGTGCACTATTTTTTAAAATTTATGTTGTAAGGAGGTTAATACGAATGTTTGCACTATGACGCTGCCAAAAAAACCACTGAATTTCATGACTTGTTCATGACAATAAATTCTGATTCTAATCACAACTCAGTTTCCAACAGCGCAGTTGAGCACCTTTGCCAGAAGGACCGCCACAGATTACCACAACCTTCTTTCTCAATGCCAGTTAGGAATGCCCAGTTAGTGCTTAACCTGCAGTAGAGCCCAGATTTTTTTTTCAGGATTGATTTTTAATTTATTTTTTGTCCTGGATAGCCTGGACCTGAGTCCAAATGATGAGTTTTTTTTTATATCTGGAAATTGCAGAACACCCTGGAGGACTGGAAACCCTACCTATTAGCATGACATTAAAGATTCCTGATAAAGAACAGTTCTATAGATTCAGAAACATTTTAAACACAGTGAAACCTCAATCTAACCCAGGTTTCGGGGAATAATTCTAAGCCCATTTTATAAGATAACTGCAATTTAAGAGAAACTAATTCTGTATTCTTTAATCTTTATCATTGGTCAAATAATAATTCCCTTGGGATATCCAAAGCTGCACATTATTTTGAGGTTTTTCTGTAATTTAAAATATGACTTGCATTCTGTCAAAACAAAAATGTGAAACAGATATAAACTGTGGTCATAATTTTCTATAAACTGTCTTATACAATAATGCAAAGTTGAGATTCACCTCAAATTTAAAAAAAATTATGCCTACCAATTCAATTCTTCCCCAGAAGAGTTGAAAGATTATGATAAAAGCCATGACCACAATCACAAACTAAGAGCAAAAATAAGCCAAATATATGGACTCTCATCCATTAACTCACAATGTTGTATCTAGTCTTGTAATTCAGTAAAGAAATGTCATTATTTTGTTTGTCTTCTTTGTTGCCAGATTACAGTTGATGGTCATGATATTCGGTTACTAAATATCAAACATCTGCGAAAATTCATAGGTGTGGTCAGCCAAGAGCCTGTACTTTTTGCTACAACAATTGCTGAAAACATACGATTTGGACAAGAAGATGTTTCAGATGCAGAAATTGAGAGGGCTGCAAAAGAAGCAAATGCGTATGATTTTATTATGAAACTTCCTGAGGTAAGGACAATAATACCATCTTTAAAGAAATATCTTCCACATCAAAACATGTTTATGTTTCCTTGTGTGTTTTTATATGTGAAGAATAATATAAAATATGGAGAAAGTTCTTCTTGAATGAACATGAGACTATTAGTCTTTGGTTTTTGTGTAAAATCATTTGGTATGCTTTCAATTGGCATTCCTGTTCATGTCATATGTGATGTAGCAGTGATTGATTTTGTGGTGCTATCATGTCATGTTAACAGTAAAGAGAAGCAGCTAGCATTCACACTTGTTAAGTCATCAGAAGATACCTGGCATAAATATTCCACCGCTATAGCTAATGTGATCCAGAAAGCCATGCAATAAGTCCTCTACCATCTTAACGAAAATTACCATAAAGCATGACTTCAAGTGGGGGAAGGTTAATTCCAGTAAAAAGTTTTGAGTTCTTCCCTCCATTCGGAACAGGAGTAGCTCTGGGCTGACTATTTGGTAGTGCTGTGGTCATTTTTAGCTCCATGAATTTCACCAATATCAGGCAGAGAAGCCACTAGTAAATGGAAAGTTTTGCTCCACCACTGTCAGGTGGCAGAATGGTTGTCTTGTGCTTGGAAAATGAATATACAGTATGTATCTAATGATGGATTTTTTTCATGTGCACAAATGGATAGGGAAAAGGGACTGTTAGACCCAGAAAAATTAATTAAGAGGGACGAAGGAGATGGTAAAATTCCCTAATTTTGCATCTGCAGGATGAATTACGATAGAAAATTTGAGAATTGTGATTCATAAAAATTTATACCAAGTCATAGTGTTATTTAGAATATTTATTTTAATTCTCTGATCTTGAATATCCCAGACCTCAATGAAATTGATCTTTCGGTTGGAAAATACTCAACTTCTGCTGAGCATGTCTTTTTTAATGATATCAGTGAATTGAGAAACTTTAATGAAAAATATTTCTAGACTGAATCCCAATCCAGACAGCCTTACAACTTGCACTTATTTTCTTGATCTCTTCTTGCCAAGGTGACTAGATGACATTTTGGCCCACCAGTAGTGAATTGTGTGAAGCAAAGAATTTTGCACAGTGAAGAACCATTTTTGTTTTTTTACTTTGTGCTTTTTTACAGAGATTCAATACCCTTGTTGGGCAAAGAGGTTCACAACTAAGTGGAGGACAGAAACAAAGAGTTGCAATTGCTCGGGCTCTGGTGCGCAATCCTAAAATCCTGCTGTTAGATGAAGCCACTTCTGCCTTGGATACTGAGAGTGAAGCTGTGGTTCAAGCTGCATTAGATAAGGTACAAGCCAATTTTAAATAAATGCAGCAGCTGATCATATCAAGTAAAAAAAAGAAAAACATTTGTGAGTTTGTTCAATATTACTGTTAATTAATATTTAATCTTGTGCATACGGGTTGTAAGAAATACCTGTGGAAGAGACAGGAGTGTTTACGACTGAACATAATGAAATAGGTTCTAGAAAACAATGTGCAAGGACAGATAAACAGTTAGTCCATCTCCTGAAAAATCTCACATGGTTTATTTTTTGTTCAATTCCCCTCCTTTTATTCACATTATAATTTTGAGGAAGAGACAATAAAAAAGATGTGTCTGAGTGGGTTTTCTCTGGGGGCTCCAGTTTCCTCCCACCCTTCAAAATGCACCAGGGGTGTAGGTTAATGGGGTGTGAATTGGGTGGCATGGACTTGTAGAGCCGAATTGGCCTGTTACAGTGCTGTATATCTAACTATATTTTTTTTAAATATATGTACCCTGTTTGTGCAAAATTTTGGCTGATAAGCAGAAGAACATCCTATGAAAATTCATTTAATTTGCTTTGTTGTCATTTTCTCTAAGAATGTGGTTAATGTAGACAAGGGTCCATCTTTTTGTTTTCCTGAAAATGACATGGAAACAATTAATTGTCATTTTTCTTGCATGTACAACTTTTAAAATCAAATTATAAAATTTAACATGAGCAATTATGTTTTAAGAAATAATGAAAATCTTGTAATTGTCACCATGATGCTTTGCTAACTTCCTCAGGCAAGTAAAGGACGTACTACAATCATCATTGCTCACCGCCTGTCCACAATTAGGACTGCAGATACGATAGCAAGCTTTCAAAATGGAGTTCTCGTAGAACAGGGGACACATGAAGAACTGATGCAAAATGATGGAATTTACCATTCACTTGTAGAAGCACAGGTACTATTTATTTGCTAAAGGACTCATCTCGTATTATTATAAGTTACAAACTAAGCAAATAAATCAAAGGGCAAGGTCCATCACGACCATTTCAAAACTATCAAAAATCCAAAATTAATTTAGTATTACTAGACAATTCTGCTCAAATGCAGATTTAAACAAATAAGTGGAATAAATATAACTGAGTGAGCAAAGAAGAATTTGGAAATACTAGAAATTGAGTATGATTTCAACATAAACATGGAAAAGAATAATAATCCACCAAAGTTACAATTGCTCAATAGAATAGTCGGGTTTAGTGAGTTAAGCAAAGGGTCTGGGACAGAATTACTGAACAGAAAGTTCAGAAACATTGATCAGATACAAAATGGATTAGGTAGAGAATTTCTAGAATCAAAAGATGTTCTGAATTCATAAAGGCATTAACAATAAATCACAATTTATTCTTGCATATTCTGAAAATATGAAATATGTAGGGGCCAATCCAAAGAATATACCAAATTATTATTTAATGAACATATGGGTTTTTGTAAAAATATAAAATGTTTGTTATAGTATTCAAGGAAGTCAAGACTATTAAGAAAATAGAGAAATATCTGGATCGTTAATGAAGTAGGTCTGGCAAAATACCTGGCCAGATCTTCCTGAGAGCAATAGCAGTTCGATGCTCAGAATTTGATACAACTTGCTTGATAGTCGATAAGATTTTTCTAAAAACACTCTACCACGAGACTCCATTTGAGATACAATTGGGAATTTTGACAGCAAATTTGTGGCAGGTTAGACCTGGCACAGGTTCAGTCATTCTATTAATTTTGCTGAAGAAAACTTCTGCATGTTACCCAAGATGCATATTAATGAGAACAGTACTTGTTGACATGTTTTAAATTGTTGCAACTTTCTTAGGAGTTACAATTTTTAATGTTTAATATTTTAAATGTAACAATTCAATTGCTTTATAAATTGTTTTTAAATGTTTCTGAATCCCAGGAAGTTTCAAAAATAATTATAATAATTTTGAAATCTTGTAATTTTGGGAGATGTGATTATCTAACTGACAACACTTCATCAGCATTTATTGGGCAAAACTTTATTTTCAGTTGGTCTTTTCAAGAGCATTATCATAGATAGATCCCAGACCTGATGGGATGTATCCCAAGTTATTGAACTGAGGCAAGAGAGGAAATTGCTGGTGCCTTGATGAAGATTTTTGCATCCTCAGTAGCAACAGACAAGATCCCAGAGAACTGGTTGAGTAGCTAATATGTTTCCTTTGTTCAAGAAAGGAAATAGGAATGATCTCATAAATAATAGACTGGTGAGCCTCACACCACTGGTTGGGAACTATTCAAAAGGATACTAAGGGAGAGGAATACAGACATTTAGAAAGGTATGGTCAGATTATGGGAAGACAGCATGGCTTTGTGTGGTACAACTCGTATCTTACAATTATGATTGAGTTTTTGTTGAAGTGATTGATCATGGTAGAGTAGAGGATGTTGCCCATATGTACTTCAGTAAGGCATTTGAAAGGTTGATTCAGAAGATAAAGATGCATAGGATCCACAGTGAATTGATGGTTGGATTCAGAATTGGCTTGTCCATAGAAGACAAAGGGTGTTATTATAGCTAAATGTCCATGATCAGTGGTCTGCAGAGATCAATATTGGGTCCTCTGTTGTTTGTGATATATTATATATAAATGACTTGAATAAAACAGTGGGTGGATGGTAAGATTTCAGATAACACAGAGATTGCTAGAGTTGTGGATGGTGTAGAGGCTATCAAAGAATACACCAGAATATAGACCTGTTACAAATAAATTTGCAGTGAAATGACAAATGGAACTTAATCCAGATAAGTGTGAGTTGCTGCTCTTTGGGTGGTCAAATGGATGGGGAATGTATACCTTAAAAGTATTGGTGTGCAAAGGGATTTGGGAGTCCAAATCCATAGCTCTTTGAACATGTCCACACATAGCATGATAATTAAAAAAATATATATGACATGCTTGTCTTCACTTATCAGGGCACAGAATATAACAGTAAAGCATTGCAACTATGTCAAACTTAGTTCAGTGACACATGGAATATTGTGTATAATTCTGGACACCCACTACAGGAAGGATGTGAAGGCTTTGGAATGAGTACAGAAGAGATTCACCAGCATTCTGCCTAGATAAGAAGGTATGAGATATAGAGAGAGTTGGACTGTTTTCTCTAGAGCATCTGAGGCTGAGTGGAGACCTGACAGATTATAAGAGCCATGGATAGTTTAGACATTCAGGTTAAAAATGTTATGTACTGGAGGACTAGCACTTAAAGTGAGGCAGAGGGAAAAGTTTAAAGCATATATTTGGGACAGAGCATCGCAGGTTCCTGGAATGGACTGTCAGGGGTACTGGTGGAAGCAAATGAAACAGTAACATGCAATATAAGAGGCTTCATGATATGCACATCGACATGCAAGGAAAAGAGCGTCATGTGTAAGCAGAAGTGTTTTATTTTAATTTGGGCATCATGTTCAGTCCAGACATCTTGGGTTGATCTGTCCTGTACTGTTCTATGTTTGAGAATTATGTCATTGTAATGTCCTAATGAACTTAGTTTTTTTAAATGGCCTCTGTTCAGAAAAAAAGTGTAAAACCCAATTGGCAGTTAACAAGGCCACAATTAATTAATTGATTAGTGTCATAATTAATTATAACTACTTTGTTTGTTTGATATATGGGAAGAAATTTAAAAGTACAGAGAAAGATGAAAAAGAATCAGATGATGTAACAGCAGCAAATGAAAATGAATATCCTCCCTGCAAGCGAACATTATCCAACTCGTCAAGTACAAAGAGTATATCCCATAATGAAACTAAATTGGAGGAAAGTAAGATGGAGGTAATACATATTTAATGTTACATATTCTTGCTGTCATATCATTTTATAATGTTGATTATAATTGATTTTTAAAATATTCATGAGTTGTTTTTGGTCAGGTAGTTATGCAATAACTATACTCACCTGGAAAGCTTCAGTTTGCCCTTCCTAAAATGTATGCTCTTTGGCCACATGGTTAAAAACCACCAAGGTTTCACTGCTGGAAATGCCTTGGCAGCTCCAAGAGAAGGACATGCTATTGATTGCCAACAAATTTTCTGGGCTTAAAATCTTGGCATTCTTTCATAGATCATTCATTTTAGGTTCCATTTGTAGCTATAAAGTTCTCATATTTACAAATTTAAGGAATAGAAGAAAGAGAAGGCCACTTACCTAAAACAAAACCCGCTTTATCGTCATCAAGGTCATCGAGGTTTGACCTGCCCTTCAGGAATTGGTTGCATTGAAGAAAGTGCAGAAGGAGTTTTATCCATGTTCCCTGGATGAATCAGTGGGCAGAGACAGTATTTAGAAGAATCAGAGGAGATTTCTTTGAAATGTAAATTTATCAAAGGGTTGACAGGTTAGATGCCAGAAGGTCATTCCAAATTGTAGGATATAGATTATTGCAGTTTACAGTATAGATACGGTATAAGTCAGATTGTGTTATTTTTGTCATTTTTCATAAAAGGAAGTTAAGCTCCGAGAAGTTTCACTTCTAAAACTATTCAAGCTGAATAAGACCGAATGGCCAGCCATAACTGTGGGAGTCCTAGCTGCAACTATCAATGGAGGAACTCACCCTGCCTTTTGCATTATATTTGCAAAGATCATTAGTGTAAGTGTGGAAATTTTTAAATCAGTTGCTCAACAATAGATTATAATGATAAATCATAAACCCTTAGCCCCTCAAGATCTATCTCCTGCATCTTGCTTATCTCTTAAAGTCCAATTTAATCTCTCAAAGTTCACTGATTTTGTTTCATTCTCCTAGGTCTTCACTAAAACTGACCCTAATGTGATCAGGAAAGAAGCTGATCTTTATTCCCTCCTGTTCTTTATCATTGGTGTAATTTCGTTTGTTACATATTTCTTACAAGTAAGTATCTCACTACACAAGTAATAAAGCTTTAAGGGAAATAATGTTTCACAATAAAATAATTGTTATACATGCAAAAATAATACAGTAAATGAATGTCTACAAGAAGTGATGGACAACTTCCACAAAGGGAAAGCGTTTATTTGGTGCATTAGATATACTTAAAACTTGTGTGGGGTACACCATTGCATCAACATGCTTGTCCCAAGTCAGGTCATTAAAGATATTTATTCCCAAGAACTTGAAGCTATCTACTCTATCAATTTCAGTGCTGTTGATGTGGTCTCTTCCCTCTCACCTGAAGTCACCTTGGCACCATGCCGGTTGACTTTTAATCTCTTTCCTTTATTTAATCTCATCATTTTTTAAAATTTCAATGTTATTGTTCTTTTTTAAAAAAAAAACTTTCCCAAAACCTTTTTTTTCCCCAAAAGAAAAGGGTTAATCAGAAATCAGGCAACTCTGCCAGATCCGTCTCCTGAACGTTGAAGGCAAAATCATCTTTAGTGTGGTGGCTCATAGGCTGCCAAGATATCTGCAAAGGAACTATCTGATCGATAAATCAATCCAGAAAGCAGGGATCTCAAGCTTCTCTGGCTATCTGGAACATGCTTGCACTATCTGGCATCAGATCAAGGTGACCAAGAAGGAGGGAACAGATCTGCATGTGGTGTTCCTGGACCTCTCCAATGCCTTTGGCTGTGTCCCTCATAACCTCCTCAAGACTGCTTTTGACTTCTTTGGGGTTCTAGTGGCCCTCACAAGCCTTGTCATAACCTACTTCCAGATGTACAGATATGTTTGAAAACAGCAGACTACACCACAGCTTGTCAATATCTGGAGATGGGAATCATGGCAGATTGTACCATCTCCCTGCTAGGCCTTCACCATGGCCATAGAGATGATCATTAGTACATCTCGATGGGTAGTCAGAGGGCAGCACATAAAATCTGCTATCAGAGCATATATAGACAATCTCAAAACACTGACCACAACCAAGCCATGGTACGCCTGTTGAGGAAGCTTCAAGAGAGCATCAAGCAGGTTTGGTTGAAGATCAGGTCAAGCAAATTCAGAGCATCTCCATGGTCAAGAGGAAGCTGATAAATCAACACTTCTTCATGGGCAATGAGACGATTCCAACAGTCTTTGAGAAACCAGTGATAAACTTAAGTCAGTGGCATAACACATCCCTCAAAGATAGAGCAGATACATCAGTGGCCTTAAGAGCATCAACAGAACCCTATTCCCTGGCAAGTTGAAGCTTTGGTGAATACAGTTTGGGCTATTTCCACACCTTGTGTGGCCACTAACCCTGTATGAGATTCCAGTCTCAAGCATGGAAAAGATGGAGAGACTGATCAACTCATACATAAGAAAGTGGCTTGATCTTCCCAGATTCCTCAGCAGCAAAGGGCTCTACAGCAAATGGGTCCTAGAGCTACCCATTTCCAGTCTTTCAGAGGAGTATAAGTGCACCAAAATAAGACTAGAGATGATATTAACAGGGGTGAGTGATCCATTTGTATCTCAGGCTGGCGTCATCCTGGATGAAATGGATTCCATCAGAAGCAACTAAGCAAGCAAAGGTGGCACTCAAGCATAGGGATGTCATGGGACAAGTGCAGCAAGGGAGGAATGGTCTTTGTCTAGGGGCCAGTACACTAGCCTGGAATAAGGCTTCTCCATCTCAGAGATGCTGCCTTGTGATGGAGGAGATACGTTGGCAGGAAGCGGCAGAAAAGTACACAAAGGTCATCACTCAGGCAAAGCAACGGCAATGGATGAGATGGGAGGGTGTGGAGAAAAGGACAATCTCTTGGAAAGAGCTGTGGGAGATGGAGACATTCAGAGTGAGCTTCACCATCAGGGCTGCATACGATGTCTTGCTATCTACCATGAATTTCAGCCAGTGGCATGGAAAAGACCACACATGCTCTCTCTGCCTGATCTCAGTAACACTAAAACATATTTTGGTTGGCTGCAAGACCAGCCTCATTCAAGGCTGATACACCTGGTGTCACAACCAGGTGCTAAGGTGTATTGAAGCAATGATGGAAAATGATCCTAAGGAACTGTTGAGCAGGCTAAGGGAGACCATAGTAAAATTGACCCCTAAACCACCATTGCCGGAGTCTGATCTTGATGTGGTGATTTTGGCTTGACCCTCATCTTCCTGGACAAAGGCTGTTAATGGCCAGTGGAATGAAGGGGGAGGTAGAGTGCTTACACTCATCTGCTAATTTTCCATCATTGCTTCAATACAATGCTCTGTACATGAGCTTCGCAGATGAAGCTTGGAGGTCCTCCTTTGGAGTTGTTCTAATGCCCAGTAATACCCAGGGCAGCTCATCAGCCAGTTCAGGCCCTCTAACTGAGCCATCAAGGCTGACTTGAGATGTCGATGAAATCTTTCTACCATTCCATTAGCCTGGGGATGATACGTATTCATATTATGAGTTGTTGTACTGAGCAAGCAAGTCAAGTCCATCCACAGCAAGGAAGTAAATTCTGGTCCTCTATCTGAAGTAACATACACCAGTAAAACAAAACGAGAGATCCAGGAGCTGAGAAACACCTGAGCGCAAGTGTTTGCAGTAGCATCTACCATAGACACGGCCTCAGGCCACTGTGTAAATCTGTCTATAAAAAGATAATGGTATCCTCATGAAACAGGAAGTGGACCAACAATGTCCACATGGACATGAGCAAAACACTGAATAACTGCCGGGAAGGACTGCACTGGTGAATTGGTACACCACTGAACTTTTGCTTTCTGGCAGGCAATGCAGGATCTCGCCATTTGTGCAACGTCTTTTTTAAGACTGTGCCACACAAACCTGTCCAAAACCATTTGAATGGTCAATCTAATTGATTGATGTGAGAGACCATGCACAGAGTCAAATACTGGGTGTGGCTGTCCCATTGATATATCACAGAGGAGTAGTTTGCCATGAAGTCCAAACTGGACATCTTTCAATTACAGGTTCATGTTTGCTGTCGAATAAGCATTCATCTCATAGTCATGTTCTTGGTCTGTGGCCAAAGCTGTGTAGTCAATACCTTGATCTACAGACGAAACCTCGAGTGGAACAGAGATGGAAAGTGCATCAACTACTACATTGTGTTTTCCAGAAATATGTAGTATTTTTGTGGAAAATTCTGAAATGATTGATAACTGCCATTGTTGTCGAGTTGACCAGGGGTCTGCAAACTTGGAAAATGCAAATGTTAAGGGCTTGTAGTTGGTGTACACAGTAAAATCTCTGCCCTCCAATAAATAACAGAAGTGTTGTATAGACAAGTAAATGGCCAAAAGCTCAGTATCAAAAGCATTGTATTTCTTTTCTGCTTCATGAAGACGGTGGCTGAAGAATGCTAACAGATTCCATTGCCCATTGATATATTGATGAAGTGCATCTCCTACAGCCATACTGGAAGCATCTGTAGAAAGGGCAGTGGCTGCATTTAAATCTGGGTAGTTGAGCCTAGTGGCATGAGCCAGCAAATCTTTCATCTACAAGAAGGCATTGTTTCCTTCTTCAGTTCAATGGATGGTTCTGGCGTTTCTGGACAGTAAATCGAAAAGAGACTTCATGATATGAGCTGCTCCCAGAAGAAACCACAGTAAAAATTTACCATTCCCAACAATTCCTGCAGGCTTTTAACCATAGCAGGTCTTGAGCACTTGGTAATGGCCTGAACTTTGGATGGCTGTGGAGTCATGCCTTGCTGAGTAATCCTATACCCCAAGAGGTCAATAATTTCTTGTCCAAAAACATATTTATCTGGATTTATGGTCAGTCCAAAGTTTTGAAGATGAATAAAAAGTGTACAGTGATGTTCCAAATGTTCTTCCTTAGTCCCACTGGCCACTAAAATGTTATCGAGGTAAATAAAGACATTGGTCATACCACATCCTAAAGCATCCATCACCTGTTGAAATGACTGAGCAGCATTTTTTAATCTGATGGGGTAATTATTGCAGTTTTTGGAAAGTCTTCTGGCATTACTGGTACATGGTGATAGACACACACCATCTATTATGGAGAAGATCTTTGCTTCATGTAAATTAGCCAAGAAATCCTGAATATGAGGTATCGGATAATGATCCGGGATGGTGGTGTTGTTAAACCACTTGTAATCTCCATGTGGTCGCCAACCTCCATTGTGTTTCAGGACCATACGTAATGGAGATGCTCATGGACTGTCGGGTCTACGAATTATGTCTAGTTCCTCCATCTTGGCAAACTCTTCCTTAACTAAATGCAGCTTCTCTGGAGGCAAGTGGCACACTTTAGCATGGATAGGAGAGCCCTTAGTACAAATGTGGTGAGTATCACCGTGCTTTGCAGTGAAGGCAGAAAATTGTAAAGTAGTAATCTCAGGGAAATCTTCCAACAGCTTGGAGAATTCATCCACTGGTTTACTTTCATTTTGAAGGCGCAGAGCAGGGGTATAGGCATCTGTCAGAGGAATAGTCTGAAAAGTAGTTCCATCTATTAGCCAACACCCTTTTGAGTTGATGAGGAATGAAGGAGCCCAAAGAAAATCTGCACCAAGCAAAGGTTGGGATACTGCTATTATAATAAATGGCCAAGTGTAGAGATGATTCTCGAACTTAACATTTATCTTCCTGGTGCTAAAGGTCGGAATGTTGGAACTCTTAACTGCTTGTAGTTGCAGGTCCAGGGTAGGATGGCATGTGTCAAAACAGATGGGTGGAAATATACTACTTTTGAACCCGTGTCCATCAGAAATTTTCGCTGGGACAACAGGTTTCTCGCTAACAGCTGCAGCCCTTACTGGCAGTTGGCCTGGGTGTTTCCCGGAAACTATCCGGGTGGAAGGCACTTGCGGGCATTTACTCCCCACACATTGGCTTGGCTTCGCGGACGAAGATTTATGGAGGGGGTAAATGTCCACGTCAGCTGCAGGCTCGTTTGTGGTTGACAAGTCCGATGCAGGACAGGCAGACACGGTTGCAGGGGAAAATTGGTTGGTTGGGGTTGGGTGTTGGGTTTTTCCTCCTTTGCCTTTTGTCAGTGAGGTGGGCTCTGCAGTCTTCTTCAAAGGAGGTTGCTGCCCGCCGAACTGTGAGGCGCCAAGATGCACGGTTTGAGGCGATATCAGCCCACTGGCGGTGGTCAATGTGGCAGGCACCATGAGATTTCTTTAGGCAGTCCTTGTACCTTTTCTTTGGTGCACCTCTGTCACAGTAGCCAGTGGAGAGCTCACCATATAACACGTTCTTGGGAAGGTGATGGTCCTTCATTCTGGAGACGTGACCCACCCAGCGCAGCTGGATCTTCAGCAGCGTGGACTCGATGCTGTCGACCTCTGCCATCTCGAGTACTTCGACGTTAGGGATGAAAGCGCTCCAATGAATGTTGAGGATGGAGCGGAGACAACGCTGGTGGAAGCGTTCTAGGAGCCGTAGGTGATGCCGGTAGAGGACCCATGATTCGGAGCCGAACAAGAGTGTGGGTATGACAACGGCTCTGTATACGCTTATCTTTGTGAGGATTTTCAGTTGATTGTTTTTCCAGACTCTTTTGTGTAGTCTTCCAAAGGCGCTATTTGCCTTGGCGAGTCTGTTGTCTATCTTGTCTGTGATAATAACACTAAGATGAGGTGTCCACAGACTGCTTGGGGTGTTGGCTGCTTGTAGGGAGTGATGTGCTAACAGCACTAGAGTGTGACACGGTGTCAATATTGAAGGGGTTGTTTGTGTAGACTTGTCTTTCGTTGCTGTGCTTTTTAGCCAGCCATAAAATGTCTGTCTCCATCACTACAGCCCTTGGGTCTTCAAATGAACACTTGAATAACAAGAGCCTAATATCATCTGGCATTCACTCTAAAAAGAGCTGCACAAATAACATATTGGGACTTTGCCAGCTGCCAGGAACAGCATTTCATCCGTTAGTTCTGAAGGAGCGTGGTCTCCCAACCAATCAAAATATAATAGTTTGACTGCCCTTTCCCTATGGGACATACCATATACATGTAATAAAAGTGCTTTTAAAGTGTTATACTTGCTGGTATATGTTGGATCCTGTAGGAAGTCACTGACCCTCTTAGTGACAGCTTGGTCCAGGGCACTGACAAGATGGTAATAATGAGTGGTGTCCAACTCGACTTTGCAAAGGTGAAATTGTGCTTCAGCCTGTTGGAACCACAGTTCAGACTCAGCTGTCCAGAAAGGTGGTAGCTTCACAGCAACAGCTGCAGAGTCCATGTTTGTCCAAAAATACATTTTTGGACTCATCGGTGTCACTAACTGTGGCCACTGGAATCACAATGGACACAACAAAATAACCACACAAGGCATTTCTGAAGTGAATCAAATGGATTTATTCTTCATCACCTGTGCAACCTTTTAAAAGCCCGAATCACACGCTCAACTTCTGTTGACATCATCAGGCATGGTTCGATGCTTTCTGGGAGTTGTAGTGCTGCCATAGCGCCACTATGCACTCATTATTGTCAGACATTTTGTTTTCTAATTGCCAATGAAATAGTCAATCAAACACTGCAGGCAGTGAAACATTTTGCCAATTGATATCCAAAACAGTTGTCAATTGGAGAAGTTCGAATGCTTAAAACTGCTATCACTTTATGTATTGTGTGTGCCTGGTTTTCTGTAAATACTCCAGGGTACACCAGCATCAAAAATCTAGGCTATTATTTCACCATTGTTCATGTCACATTAATGCATCATTAGGTCCTCGAGCCTAGAAATACCTACAATATTTGGTTGGACACACTTCACACCTCAGCCAGATTGATCCTCAGTCTATATGTGAAATGTTCAAGCACAAAATAGGCATTTATCCTTAGTCATGTGCAACAAGGTTATGCGTGCATACAGCATTCCTCTGCTGGAATTTGGTTCAAATGTCAACAGAACTTAATATTTGAATGGTGCGCAGAGTAAGGTAAAAACATCATGAGATGGGACCGGAGAAGGAGTCACCCAGTACTAAGGAGTAACAGAATGCAGATGTGACCTTGTACACTCAAGATAAGCTTGGCACTAACAAGAATGATGTGCAGCAGACTAACAGAGAAGGGTAGCAACAGTTTATTCATTGGACAATGTAATGGTATGATCATTTACTAAGTACGTATCCTGAGGTATAAAAAAAACACCACTTCCTGATAACGGCAGAATGCGCCTTCTCCAACTAACACTGTTAGTTGCAAGTGTTACAATCCGGCAATAAAGAACAAAGAACCTTGATTTCGACTCAGTCTGGTGTTTGACTCACTCATTCATGAACAAAGCACACCTAACAGCAGCCATTTCTATATTTCACATTAAGCACGTTATTATGTACAAATGGTGTAAAATTCAAGAAATATGAAAAAAATGAATGGTGCTTTGCATTCTGTCCTGTATGGAAAGGTCAGTCTTCATTGATTTAAATAAATACTGCCGGTAGATATGTTGTACTGATACCAATTCCAATCCAGGCAGCATTAAACAAACTATTTAAAATATGGAGTTCTGGTAATTGTCATTCTCTTTGTAGCAGTATTATTAATAAATATGTTGTATGAATGCAGAGCTTAAATAATGTCATACTTGCACCTTAAAATGTAAGAAATGCAGCCCCACTCCTGTCATTTCATTAATTAAGAATTTTCAACAACTTTTCAGAGTTTTTCTTTTTGGTAATTATAAATGGGTTTGTATTGTTATCTTCAGGGCTTTATGTTTGGGAAATCTGGAGAGACCCTCACAATGAAACTAAGACACATGGCATTCAAGGCAATGTTACGTCAGGTAAGTAAATATGACAAATGCATTTGTTAGTCCTGGAACCTATCAAATACATAATTGCAAAGAAGAAAGAACATGGAGAAGAAGGAAAAGAAATCTTGGCAAGAAGGTGGTTCCTTACCTTCATCTTCTGGTTGAGAAAGAAATTGTAATTACGACCCATTGATGGGCGCAGCTAAAGGACACAAAAGGGATGAAAGCTGTGGCTAATTATAATTTATGTCTTTATTATGATAAATCTCCTCAGCACCTCTCCAGTGCAATCACATCCTTTCAAAAGTGTGGTGACTAGAACTGCACATAATACTTCATCTGTGGTCTAACCATTGTTTTATAACTTTGTATCATAACCTTCTTGCTCTTAGATTCTGTGCCCAAGAGAATAAATGTAAATATTCTGCATCCCTTCTTAACCATTGTGTTGTCTGCAATGTCATCAAGATCCCTTTGTCTTAGCATTCCTTACCTCAGAGCCTATCTACACTCCACACTGTCACCCCTTATGCAGGGTCCCAACATGAAACATTGGCCATTCCTTCGGTTCCACAGGTAATGTTTGATGCACTAAATTGATCCAGCAGTTTGCCATTTGCTCCAGATTCCAGTCTCTGTAGTCTTTTAAGTCTCTGTTCCTCAATACTTCCTCACATTCATTGTATATTTCCCATACTTCTAGTCCTCCAAGATTTATCCATCTTTGTTTATGAAAAAAATGTTTAAAACTAACTCTTTAGTTGTAATTTGTTTCCATCTTCAACCTTTCTGATTGTCCAAGTATAATATCCTTCTCCAATGAGTCTTGTTTCCATTCTGTAATGTTCTATGGTTCTAAAATGGATACTGTATAGGTGAGAAGTATTTAAGAACTTCACCTACATCCTTGAGTTCCTTGGACACCTTTGTGCCCTTTCCCAGTTTATCTTCTCAACTTTGATCTGAAATGCTTTGGTATCTTGCTTAAATTTATTTCCTGGCCCCCTTAGCCATCCTAACTAAATACCGCTAATACTTTCTATGTTTTGCAGGTCCTCTCCTGTTTAAGTTCTCTAAACATTTCAAAAACAACCATTTTTTATTCAACCCTTGACATCCAGAAGAGTTACCAGAGCTTGTTGATTGGACCTTTCACCCTTCCACGATTACATTAACCGAAACCTATTGCTTTTATATTTTTTAATAACTCCATAATTTGGTAACAGTTTTATTCAACAGTAATTCCATTGAATGTATCACTCAGAAGAAATAGAGATCTAATTAGAAGTTATATATTTTATGGGAAGACAAAACAGCAAAAGTCTCCATAAAAGAATGTTGAGACATTTGTGTTAATGAAGTGAAAACAATGGTGTCTGGAGGACACAGAATACAGATTAACAGCCACCAGCCATATTACATTAGGTGACATACAGCTAATGAAAAGCTTTCCAACAATATTTTTGGGATACTTTCCTGGAATTTCATTGCCAGTCCAAAGTGTTAAGTAGGCTTCTCACTGATGATCTTGCATTTTATTCTGCCTTCAATAAGCTGCCACTATTATTTGGCATGTATAGCTGATACTGTCAAAGGAGATGAATTTCCAGGCAGTGTATCAAATATGACTGTTGTATACTGAAAAGGAACATACACAAATACAGCAAGATTGTTGACTATAGGGAAACAATTAAAAAATTCACAATTTACAGTAAAATTCCCATTACCTGCCACCTGCGGGGATCACGGATATCGGATATACAAATTTTCTGGTGTCTAACTAATACACCTGCATTAAGAATACACCATTTAAAAGATTAAAGAGAGTGCAAAATGTAAAGTAATTTGAAAAAAAAATCTATATTGCAGTGTTTAATTATGTAAAGTTCACTTTAATCAAATAATTCCCATTACACAAAATCTTAATTCGAATCCCGGTCGCTGGTACTGTAATAATTTTGCAGTACTGTAACTGCTACACTGACCATTTCACCATTATAATTAACCCCCTCCCCCAAGTTTACAGATAAAGCCTTACTAATATGCTTAATACAAATAAAAATAAAGACCTTTACTAGGCAGAAACGGGAGACACTTTGGGAGAGTTGCCCCAGCCACGAGTGGGACCAGCCAGCTCTTCATTCAGATGGCATAGACAGGCCCTCGGTGCAACTGACTGACTTCCACAAAAGTGTCCTGGTCAGACCTTTAGTCAAGCCGACTCACCTCCATGCAAGTGTCCCACTCAAGCTCTCGGTGCACCGTCCTCACGCTGACAACCCAGCTTACCTCCGCACAAGGTTCTCAGTAATGCCCTCGGCACCCTATCCACGTGCTAACAATCTGGTTCACCTCCACGCAAGTTGCGACAGCAAAAAGAATGTGCATGTATTGCCCATTCAGTAGGGCGAACCTGTGCACGTCCAACAAAGTCTCAACACTCCACTATGGGGTCCATCCATCCAGTCACATTTATCTATCGATCTATTTATTTATGTCCTATCTTTTTTGCCAGTTGTTTTAGTTTCCACTTGATTGAATGTCAGATAATGGAAATTTTACTGCATTTTGAATTTGACATTCAATATATTTTCATTGGATGTTAACTGTCCTGCACCAACTATTCTGTGAGAGTTTCATTTTGGAGATCGACTTCTCCCATATTGTCTGCCTCTCTCTCTCTTTCTCTTTCTAGGAGATTGCTTGGTTTGATGATAAGAAAAACAACACCGGAGCTCTAACTACAAGACTAGCAACAGAGGCATCATTTGTACAAACAGTGAGTAATGCATCTTTTAGCTGCATCGGATTTCTAAATCATGGGCTTCCAATGTTATTGAGATAATGATGAAAAATTGCTATCCCATTCGTTCCTGATTTTAACAAACAAAAGATAGATTTGATACAAATCCAAGAAGGTGCATCTTTCTGACGAAGTGCAACAGGAGTGGGGGGCGTGGCAAGATGGCGTAAGGATCAGACGTGCCTTCCAGTCCTCTCCTGACTCTATCTTATTGTTTTGTCTAGAAATGCCCGTTAAAATTCTTTAAAAGTTTAGATAACTTCAGTGCTGTTAATTTAACTTATGATGGTACAATTGGTGGAAAAGAGCAAAAAAAAACGACAACAGATAATCAAAAAACTACATTTTCCAAAAGTTCAAGTTTTGGAGTCTACCTACAGGAAAGACATCGAGAGTCAGCCTGAAATGGATCCCAGGAGAAAGGTATAGCTTTCGGATGTAGAGTTCAATATTACATCGGTAGAGCCCTCTAAAGAGGGCGCCAAACAGCCTTTAGAACAAAGAGTTACTCAGGTTCGCACAAGTGCAGTAGCATCTGAAGGCAATGTTATGAATGAACCACTTGTAGTAACATCAGTTGAAGTACCGGCTGGGGAAAGGCATTTGTCAACTGTAGCGGTGGCACTGCAAACTGCACCTCTTGAGATAAAAGAACCTATGATGTACTGGGAGAAATTAACACATTATGGACTGGGGAAAATCCCGGCCGGCGTCCTCCAGTCATTGCTGGAGAGGCTGTGGCTGGGGTTTCCACACGCAGCTATACTACAAGGAAGGCAACTGGAATGAAGGAAGCAACAGAAGACCCTTTGGTTATGCAGAAGAAGCAGGAATCTGTTGAGCCAGAATCTCTTCCAATTGAAAAGATTCTTGTGAATCTTGAATCTAAATTATCTTATACAATGCAGGGATTATCTAAGATTATGACTGAACTTGGTACTAGGTTCAATACTCTGATGGAAATAAATTCTCAACAGATGGCTGAGTTTGGAGCTTTTAAGCTTGAAGTGAGAGATAAATTTAATTCGTGTGAAGAAGATATAGACGAAATACGAGATCAAGTTTCAGATGTGACCAAAATGGTCGAAGACTTACAAACTCAAAATAAAAATTTGGTGAAAAAGATTGATTATTTGGAAAACCAATCCAGATTGAACAATATAAAGATTATTGGTTTGCCGGAAGGAATGGAGGGACCAGACCCAAGAAAAATTTTTACTGAATGGATTCCGCAGGTGCTGGGTCAAGAACATTTCCCGGAAGGTATAATACTGGAACGTGCTCACAGAGCCTTACGTAGAAGACCTATTTCAGGTCAAAGTCCAAGACCTGTTTTGGTTCGTTGCTTGAATTATTACGACAGAGAAATAATTTTACGAGTGGCTATTAGAAATGCACAACAGAGAAAATCACCCTTGATGATTCAAAATAATCGAGTTTTCTTCTATGCGGATTTGAGTCAAGAAGTTATGTTCCAATGACGGGAATTCAACTCTGCTAAAGAGTTGTTGTGGAAGAAAGGTTATAAGGCAACCTTTAGATATCCAGCTGTTTTGAAGGTTTTACAAGATGGTTACCAACCAAAGTTCTTTGATTCTCCAAAGGAAACTATAGCATTTGCTCAAGAGCTCCCAATAACTCAGTTTCAACAGAGACATAGTCCGCCGCGATCTCTAAGGAGACAAGAGATGGAAGAAAAGAGCTGTGCTCCAAGAAGGAATGGTTGTAATGGTGACTTGGCAGTTGGAGCTGATTAAAAGAAGAGTTGTTTTTTTTTTCTAATGTTTTTTTTTAAAAAAAGGAATATTAAATAATGATGATGTTAGTTTAAGATGAAGTGAGAGTTGGGGGAGAGAACTGGATGGGCACTATTTCCTGAAAGTCATCTGCTACGTGTGAGTTATCTCTCACCCATTTTTTTTTTGGGAGTTACCGCATTGCGTGGTTTAGACGGGAGGGGGTATTTTTAACCTCCTACCCATTTTTTTTTTCCTTTTTTTTGTATTATTAGATTAAAGAGTGAAGGGTTTTTTTTGTGTTTATAAAAAAAAAGCATAAGAAAGTATTTGATTGTTTAAAAAAACTAAAAATTGATGTGGTTTTTTTTGTAAAGTTTATTCAGTAGATAAGGAATATTTGAAATTTAAATGTGAATGGGATGGATAAGTTTTTTTTAATATTTTTTCTTTAACTTTAAGGTGAAAGGAGTGGTAATTCTGGTGTATATTATTTTGCTATTTTAGTTATAGAACGAAGGGAACAATGGTGAAAGTTATAAATTGAATTGTACAATTCTTAATGAGGCTTGAATTTTGTTTGTGGTTTATGCTCCATTTGTTGAAGATATAGATTTCGTTGTAGATGTGTTTTTATTATTTGGATATCTGAATTTTAATGTAATGATTGGGGATATTTAAATGTGGTATTGGAGCTTTTATTGGATAATTATTCAAGAGTAAAAGGGAAAAATGGTGGAAGAGTACTAAAATTGAATTGTACAATGTTTAATGAGGTTTGAATTTTGTTTTAAGATGGTGGTTTATGTGACTAATATGATGATAGATGTGAAATTAGTTGATATTTGGTGAAGGTTTATCTCTATAGAGAAAGTTATTTTTTCATCTTTTTTTCTCATGCTACAATTTTTTTTAAAGAATTGATTATTGTTTAAGAATTTTTGATAAACAATGTTACTAACTTTACTAATTTTTTATATTAAGTTTGAGTTAAATATATGTTTCATCTTAACTCTGTTTGTTAAATATATGCATTTAAGTTTGATTTAAATATGTTTTTTAAGTCTGATATCTTAGTATTAATTACTTTTCTTTTTGTTAGTATTTTAATCGGTTATGTTTTTGTATTTTTTTTGTAAGTGGTTTTTTTCTCACATATATTATTAACTTTATTAATTCTTCACTCTTTATTTTGGGGGGAAAGGGGGGTTGGACTAATTTGAGTTGGGTTATTAATGTGTAATAATTATTGGGGAGCGTATAGTTTATTTAGATTACTGATACTGTATTGTAATTTTATTATTTTGTTCTTAATTTTTTTAATGTAATTCTATATGTTATTCATGTTATAAAATCTTAAATAAAGTTTAAAAAAAAATAAGAGCAACAGGACCCTCTGCATACCATTTTCCCTCTCACTCTCGACATATCATTTTCTCTTGTACTCAACACCGTTTAGACCTCACCTGACAAATCTTCCCCCATACTGATTCTTCTCCAATGTAATGATGCTGTTCTTTCCTCACAAGCCATAATTCCAACTATGTTCTTCCATGAGAGTCTCTCTGTTCCCACTACCCAAAGCCAAGTTCTCTGGCCTTCCTCAGCATGATGGATTCTTCTTCTCCCCTCCCCTATTCTTGTCCTCCACTCTACAAAAACTCAACTCCTCACACACTAAAGATCTCTTCCTGCATTTTCCTGATGCCACCAGCCAATCGATCAACTGCAAGATAACAAATAGAGGCATTTGGACCTCTGCATTACTGCCTTTGATATGTCCCTCATAAATGTGAGGAACACTTTCTAGTTTGTGACCCTATGGGACTAGGGTTCTGCTACCTTAAAATTTTAAAGAAGCCTAATTTATGCAGATAAGCTGAATAATGAGCAAACATGTAATCAGAGCATGAATGGAATTTTATTAATGTGACCAATGAATTAAAGAAATCAGTCCAGGAACCATGTGCAAAACTCTTAACTCTGCCTTAATGTGAAAAGAACTTTCCTTTGCTAAATACTATTGCTTTTCTTTGATAAATTACCCTTCTTTGGTTGCATGAATTCAAAGTCCTGACTGCTGGCGACTAGCATCAAATCACACGAAGCAGAATGCAGATAAAATGCTAGTTTTAATAGGCTAATATATACAGCTAGGTCTTGAGGTCTTGCCTCTGTGCAAGCCTGGGCCTCAATGAGGGGGGTTGGTCTCCACCGGTTTATATTTGCAAGGTCACCAGGTGAGCCATCTGGTGACCTAGTGGTGTAATAACATTCCACCACACTCACCATTATCTTTGAGGCTTCACCCCTTCACCACTTCACAAAAATGGCTGCATAAAACGAGGAACTGTTGAATTTGGGCCTTGATGGGATTTATGGGTCTGCAGTGTGTGCTTTTTTTTCATACCATACTACTTCAACAAGTTCAGCCCTGCATCCTGTCCTCTGTGCCTCCTGTGCTTAGAATTGGTTGAGTTCTTCCTCTACTATTCGCTACTTCCTGACTCTCACCTTTTTACCAGTTCCATTCAGCTGTATTCAGAGAGTGGACTCTCAATCTATTCCTCAGGCAGAACATCCAGCCATGTTGCTGCAGAGATGGAAGTGAGGCTTGAGAGAAATCTGCCCTTTTTGACTGCATATGTCTTGTGAGGGATTATAAGGGGTGTAGTGTGCAGATGATTTTCAATTTTGTTTGAATGATAATGAAAATCACATGACTTTTGTAGGATCTGCCTCGTTCTGACCTAATTGAAAGCACTGACAAGGAAATCAATATTGTCTTAATGATTAATAAGCTAAATAGGTCAGTCAAATAGTGAACTAAGAGTTGCCTTCAATAGCCCTGAAAAAAGGCAAAAGGATCAAAATATCTAAATTGCTGTCTGCATTATATTAAATTAAATCTTGCACACATTCCTTAAAGCTGCCCAACATTTTTGAAAGTTAGTCTGACATGCCATTACATACTCTATTGCAGAAAAGGAATACCAGACAGGCAAATTAATAATTAAAAGGAAGTGCATAAAATCTCCTGGAAAAAAATATGACATGCTCACTGCTTCATGGGAACATCTGGCCAATGACCATTTCAAGTGGAAAAGATGTGTTCAGTATGTTATTGAGAACCTGAAATCTATGAATTGGAAGCCCTGCATAAATGACACTGGTTCATCTATTTATCCTGCCAGACATTTCCTGCTGCTTTTGTGAGAGGTCTGCAGATCCCCATTTACCTCTTTAGACACATTAGAACTCATAAAACCAAAGGAGAAGCAAATCATCCTCAAGTCCAAAGGACTACCTAAAATAAAAAAAATTCTCTAATAATGTGCAATAACGTAACAAGTGTGGATGGTTGCATAAAGGAGTCAGAAGTTATGATATCTCTGGATAATCCCTTGTCTCCAAGCATTTTTTCATGGTTAATTGTGGTGACTCAAATGTGAACAGCAGTGGATACTGCCACAGAAATTAGAGATCCCGATAGATGTTTGGATACCAGCGGTAGACAAGCATGACATGATAACCATGATTAGTCTCCAACTGGACATTGAAGAAATTAAATCCCTCCCCTTCAGCTGCAGAAAATTGCAAGATGAGCATTTGGAACTCCCAAAGGATTATATGAAACCTCACATACTTGTGAAGGCATGTGTTTGATCAATCCTGCTACTTTCAGAGCTAAGAAATTGAAATTCAATCAGACATTGTTGGTTGGACAGCATCAATGAGCGCAAGACAAGGCAGTGGAAGAACGCCATCTTATTATTCTTGGGTAGTTTACAGTTCATCGATATGAACATTGAATGTTCAAGTTTCAGATAATCCACATTCCTGGTGGTCTCTTCCCCACACACTCACCCATTCACCTAGTATTCTTCTCTCTTTGCTCAACTCTCCCATCCCCTTCTCTATTTCACATTGTTCCATCTGCCCATCCATCAGCTTCCATCTATTACCTATCACCTACAAGCTTCTATTGCAACCACTCCTACTCAGCCACCTCTGGCCACATATTGCTATATACTGGTGACCTTTCCTCTCCCCTCTCAGCTTACATCACTTGCTTCCACGATTGCTGTTCGAACTAGCGCTCTCTTTGTTGTTCCTGATTCAAGCATCTGTAGTCTCTTTTGTCTTCAAACATTTCTACCACACAATAATATTTCAGGATTATGCAAGAGAAAGGAAAGGTAGAGAGCAAGAGGCAAGAAGTCGAAAAAGTTGATTGATTGGTAGGGTTGATGAGAAAAAATACTGATGGAAGTATCAATAAATCCTGTGATTTGTGTACATCATTTCAACTTGCTTGTCCTATTGATTTTTAAAACAAAGGCAATGGAGAAATGGGATGCTTTTTTTTTAATTCCAGGCAGTAGGATCAAGACTAGGCCTGATAGCACAAAATGTGGCAAGCATGGGAGCTGCAGTTATTATTTCATTCATATTTGGATGGAAGATGAGTTTGTTAGTCCTTGCTATAGTGCCCATCCTTGCTGTGGCTGGAATGGTTGAGATGAAATCTCTAACTGGATATGCAAACCGTGATAAAGAAGAACTTGAAGCCGCTGGAAAGGTAAAATCGTCATATTCTGGATGGTACTAAATGACTTGATCGCAAGTTTTTTTTTTGATATGTGACTTTGATTTATTTACTTCTCCCTCGTGTACATGATGTACCTGCACATTTAGATACTCAGCCAACCATACATTGATGCTCATATAAAAATGGGAGATTAACAGCTCTGCATCTGGCTGCGGAAGGAGCTGGGGAATTCATGACCACTGATGATTTTATGAAGGTGGTAACAAATAATCAAAACTATAATTTCTGATCTAGATTAAGTGTACTTGGAAGCACAGAATTTTAAAATTATTTTCTTTAAATCTAATCATTACCATTATTCTAGCATTAAATTTTAAACCAAAATGTTAACAATTAAAGCCAAAATTATATTAAGAAGGGGTTTGCTGAAAATCATTCTTTGATTTTTGTTTTGGTCAATATTGCAAGCATGACTTCAGAATTCCTTTCATCTACTTTTTATGAAAAAAATTGCTTTCAAATATATATCAGATTTAGGAGGAAATGTTGGAGTTGTGAGGCAGAAATAGTCAGCATGGCTTTGCATCTCACAAATTTAATTGAGTTATTTGGAACTTAGCAAGATGATTGGTAAAGTGGGTGGCAGAAGTTGTCTAACTTTACTTTACCAAGGCCTTTGACGTGATCTAGCATGGTAAAGTGATCATGACGGTCAAATTACATGAGATCCCGGGTAAACTGGCCAAGTGGATACAGAATTGGATTGATGGTACGAGTCAGAAGGTGATACTGGATTGTTGTGGCGCGATCAATGACCATTTGCAGACACAAAGCAAGAGTCAAAGGCTTTATCGATCAAAAGACCTAGACTTGCCTCTACATGCTACTGGCTCACGCACAGGTATGAGGGAGGAGACTTGGTCTCTCGGCCTTTATTAGGGGATCTTATGGGGAGGGGCTACATGTACAGAAGGCGGGCCAGGCTGCCTAGACCAGTGAGGGAATGCCTGGACATGCCCGCAGTACCTTGTTCCACCACAAGAGTATTACTCTGATTAGAGTCCTGGGACTAGTTGTGTGCCATAAGGATTCGTTCTAGGTCTACTGTTATTTTTCAGCCATAATAAGGATGTGGATAACAATCCAGTTGGCATGGATAGTACGTTTCAGAATGGTACTAGAATTGATGGTGTAGTGGACAGAGAAGGTTATATCAGAATAACAATGTGATCTAAATGAATTGGGAAGATCTTTATGGAAGTAACAAGGAGGATAGATATATGAGAGCCAGTGGATGTACTGCACTTGGAATTTTAGAAGGATTTTGACAAAGAAGCACTTAAGAAGCTGATAAACAAGGTGGGAGCATTATTAAAAGATTGGCTGACTGGCAGAAAGCAATGAGTGTGAATGAAGTCGGCCTTTACATACAGGCTGTGGATGATGTGGTATTCCGCAAGATGCAGTGTTGGATCTGCTACTTTGTACATAAATCATTTAGAATCCTTGGCTTTTGCCAGATTTGCAAATGATACAGATTGGTGAAGGGGTGAGTAGTGTTAAGGAAGTAGGAATTCTGCAGAGGGTTTTGGATAGGTTTGGAAAATGGGCAAATAAATGGCAGATGGAATACTGTATGGGGAATGTTAGGTCATGCAATCTGGAAGAAGGAATAAAGAAGTTGGCTATTTTCCAAATGGAAGAGAATTCAGAACGTGAAGGTCCAAGAGAACTTGAGAATCCTCATGCAGGATTCCATACAAGTTAACTTTCATGTTGATTTGGTAGTAAGGAAGGTATTTGCAAAGTGTCAAGAGGACAAGAATATAAAAGCAAGGATATAATGCTTAGTCAAAACACATTTTGGAGTATTATGAGTAGTTTTAGCTCCCATGTCTAAGGAACAATGTGGTGGAATTGAAGAAGGTCCAGAGGAGGTTTATGAGAATGATCACAGAGATGAGAGTTTTAACATACAAGGAGCGATTGGTGGCTCTGTGATTCCCCCTCCCTTGGGTCATCTTATTAAAATAAGGCTTTAATTTGATAGTAAGAAAAAAAATAGTATTTGAAGATATCATATTTCTCTTTCATTCTTTGAAAATAAATAAATAAAATATCCTGCTTCCTCACAATCTTCCACCAATTTAATATCCTTTTGATTCCATAACTTCAAAAATTAATTATTAAGTGTAAAGGGGAAAATCTTAGTTTGATACAATGGAGTTTTACCTGAAATCTTGCCTTGAGTAGCTATGACTTCATTTTTTTTTACACCCCAAATCCATTAAATGTTTCAAACAGGTAAAGAATAATTACTCAATAATTCAGGATTTCATCTATAAATAAACTGATCCATCTTCTTCTCACCAATCTGAGATAATTCAATATTAGCCCATATCAAAGGTTTATCCACTTCAAACATCCTATTAATAAAATTGAACTGTGCTGATTCATCATAATTTTGAAAATTAGGAAGTTGCAAGCCTCCATATTTCCAAGTTAATTTCTCTAATTATATCCTTACCATTTTATCTTTCCATAAAAATTTCCTCACCAAAGTATTTAAATCCTTTAAAAAAATTTGAGGAATCTTACAAGGAATAGACAGAAAAAAATATTGAATTCAAGGAAAAATATTAATCTTAATAAAATTAACTTGTCCTATTAATGTAATCACTTAATCTTTCCATCAATTCAAATCATATTTAATTTCAGACAATAAAAAACAAATAATTCAATTCATATAAATGACTATAATCTGATCTGACCATTTAAATTTCACAATATGCCTACACAAAGAATAATCCATTTCAGATAAAGGCATAAACTCACTCTTTATCCAATTAATTTTATATTAATTGGAAAAAGAACCATAATCTTCCAATCTATCATGTAAGTTCCTCAAAGAGTTCTGAGGTTCTGTTAAATATATCAAAACATCATCTGCAAACAAATTAATTTTAAGTTCATCAGATTTCACCTTAATACCTTTAATATTACTATCTTTTCTAATTGCCTGAGCTAAAGGTTCAATAACTAATGCAAATAGAGCTGGTGACAAAGGACAGCCTTGTCTAGTCGATCTGGTCAACATAAAAGATGAAAATAACTGTCCATTTGTCACAACTCTAAAATAAAGCCTTAATCCAACCAGCCAGAGGGTTGAAGCCATTGCCATAGATGACTGTGGAGTCCAAGTCATTAATGAATTTCATGGCATTAATAAATTCCGATTCTGATAGAGTATAATTAAATAGAATCCTTGATTAGTAAGTGTGTGAAAGGTTATAAGACAGGTGAATGGGATAGAGATGAAAAATATTTCAGCCATGATTGGAATAGCAGCACAGACTCAATGGGTCAAATAGGCTTATTCTGCTCCTACATCTTAGGAATGGCAGATGAAATTTAATTCAGACAAGTGCAAGGGGTTGCACTTTGGAATATTAAACTAGGACAGGATTTAAGTGGTGAATGGTAGAACCCTGGAGATTATTGTAGGGCAAAGAGACTTGATGAATAGTTACATGAAAGTAATGGCACATGTTGAGGGAAGCATTCAGCACGCTTGCCTTCATTGGTCAGGACAATGAATACTAGAGCATGAACATCATGTCATAACTGTACAGGACATTGGTGAGATCACATTTGGGCGTATTGTAACCTGATTTGATCTCCGAACTATAGGGTATATATTATCTGATTTATGAAAATGCTACAGGGACTGATAGGCTTGAATTATAAAATGAGGCACGATAAGGCTGGAACTTTTTCCCTGGACTGTAGAAGGATTATAAAATTATGACGAACATAGGCAAGATAAGTATTTCAAACCTTTATTTCTCTAGGCTCATGAAATCTAATGTAAGAGGGCATGGATTTAATTCAAGAGGGTGCACCTTCTTCACATTGATGGTGGTGGATAATCACAATGAGCTGCCAGAGGAAGTGGTAGATCCGGCTACAAATGTGATGGTCAAATGAAAATTAGACAAGTATAGGGATAGGAAAGGTTTCAAAGGAAATGGGATGAACACAAGTAAAATGGGACTTGTCTGATTGGTGTGGACAAGTTGGGCTGAAGGGCATGTTTCTGTGCTGTGGATCTGACCTGATAATTATTCTTGTCCCCTTGAAGCCTTTTTTACTTTTGTTCATCAACAGGATGTGGATGTTGGTTTCTACAATGACATTTATTGTTCATCCCTAATGCCCATAATTGAGGAAGCATTGAAACTGAAATAGATTTTTGTGGGTCTGAGTTCATGTATTGGCCACATGAAAGAGAAGAGAAAACTCCTCAGAGGGTAAAACATGGAAGTCTGTAGACACTGTGGTTGAAGTAAAAACACAAAGTTGGAGAAACTCAGCAGGTCAAACAGTCTCTTTTATGAAGCAAAGATAATAATACATAACCGACATTTCAGGCTTGAGCTCTTCATCATGATATCATCAAGACTTCTGAGAGAATTATCTTCAATAGTTTTGTGGTATCTGTTGATGGAACTGTCATTTATTTTTAAAATTCCATGTATATTTAATCAGTTGAGTATAAATTTCCTAGTTGCCAAGGTAGGATTGAAACCCATGTCTCTGTTAGTCCAGAACTTTAACCTCTATCACAGTCACTTCATCATTCCAATGCTATATCCATTAATCACACCTCTGTAATCTGAAGAGTATTATAAAAAAAACTGGATTGACCTCCAATAGAAAAAGCAATGTTGTTGTTTAGATTAAAAGAAGAGGCTTGAAAACAAAGAGGATATAGATTCAAAAAGTAAAGCTGAAGAATATTAATAAATTTAGTAAAAATGGAAAAATTTTCTTAATTGGAGATAATAAACTTGAACTTCAAGAAATTATCTATTCTTAATTTCAATTTTTCTTTAAACATTAAGATAGCAACGGAGGCTGTGGACAATATCCGCACTGTTGCTTCGCTCTCCATCGAGTCAACTTTTGAAAGGCTGTACAATGAAAATCTCGATAAACCATACAGGTATGTAAATCAGAGAATAAAAGTAAATCTAATGGAGTCAGGAGAAATAGTTATTGAATCGTCTGAGAATACATGTCTAAAGCTTACTTTCAGAAGGATGTCAGTTTGAATTAAGACATTGTATAGCACACCACACAAATTTGGATGCACAACGTTTTTATCAGTAAAATTCTGCCTCATCCAGGCAAGCTGCATATGTCATATTTTTTTAAAGCTCAGTTCCTCAAGTCTGGCTTTATTGAGAGACCAATATTTCAAATAATCTCAGCTGTTTTAGCTATTATTAAGATCTTACATAATTGCAAGTGTGAATTATTTTGTAGTGAAACATCATCGTGTGTTCAGTCATCAGAATTCATTATCAGAATTAAACAACTAATGAATATAGAAAGTCCACTAATTATTTCTTTAAATTTAATATTGTTTTATAATATACTGATATTAGGCATTGAAGAAACAAAGTATTTTCCATCACATTCTCACATGTTGACAGTATCAAAAGATAGTTTAAGAACACACTGTAATCTCAATGCAAATATCCCCACAAGTTGAACTGTAATAGATCTCATTTTGTGCAGAATATCATGAATCACTATACAGGTAGTCCCTGGGTTGAAGATGTCCAATTTATGTACAACCCATAGTTATGAACTGGCAAGCCGAATGGAAGTAGAATGGCATCAGCTTCCGGTTCAAGCGTGGTTGAGTCTAATTTAACTTAAATTCTTTTTCTTAAACAGTAAGAAATCTGATTTCAATCTCATTTTTCAAAAGTGGTGCCTACCCCTCACCCCCCGCCCCCACTCACTTCGGCATGGTCCGCCCCCACACGCTCTGATGTTGTTCCCCCCCACCTCTCTGATGCAGCTGCCACCCCCGCACCCACTCCAATGTTGTCCTCCCACTCACTCCAACGTGGTTGCCACTCTTCTCCCCGCACCCATTCCAATGTTGTCCTCCCACTCACTCCAACGTGGTTGCCACTCTTCTCCCTGCACCCATTCCAATGTTGTCCTCCCACTCACTCCAATGTGGTTGCCACTCTTCTCGCTCCAATGTGGTTAAGTCTCCCTCCACACAAATGGAGCAAGCGAGCGGGAGGGAGGGTGGGAGCAAGAGGGATGAAGGGAGAGTGAGCGAGGGATGGGGAAGCAAGTGAGAGGGAGTGAGGGCAGAGCAAGCAAGCAAGGGGGGCAAGATGGAGGGGGAGAAAGTGAGTGAGAGGAAGGGAGGGGGAATCACAAAATCCACAGAGAGTGAGCAAAACTCATTCCTGCTGTCATTTTACCTACAATGCATAAAACGGGTCCAGCCAAACAAACAAGTAATAGTTAATACTTCAGGACGTTATGACCATATGTAGTTACTTTTATTGTTGTGTACAGTACTGTACAATTACCTGTATTATTATAATGTAATGTATTATTATGTTTAAGATGTTTTAGTGTATTGGGAAGTGTGTTATAGGCATAGAAAAGTAAAATATATACTGTATATACTAAGATAAATTTTGACTAACTGACCCTAAATAAGGACTTATTCTGACTTATATACAAATTTGAATTAAAGACAGACCTAGGTAATGGAACTAATTTTTAACACGGAGACTGCCTGTAATCTTTACCAGCAACAAGACTTTCAGTTTGGAATTTGGAATTGTCAAAGACGCTGCACATTAATACATAATTGTTGCAGTATTGATGTGTCCCATTTTGGGAGGCTTTATCTTCAAGTGAATATATACAGTAGTTACGATCATGGTTTCCCACTCTTTGATAAATTATGCTGGCAGTTAACAAAGTAACATTTTAAAATTCTCACATGAATGTACAGTAGAATTTCAAAAATTTCTGGAGTCTACTTGCTAAAATTCCGCAATATTTGCACATGGGAACTTGCAGGATCCTTGAGACAAGTTATTTGAATGCAGTTTCTAAGCCTATTTAAGCAGTCTGAAAGACTATTAGGGGTTCAGGAATGCACAAGAGATAAATCAAAAGGGCAAAATGAGGACATGAGATAGATCTTGCAGGCAAATTAAAGGAAAATCCTGAGATTTGCCAGGAATATTAAGATAAAGCGTGGCTTGGGAGGAAATTTGTCCTATTAAAAATGGCTGAATGTTTAAATGAATGTTTCACATTAGTCCTTACCAGGGAAAACATCATGAACACTAAGCAAGAAAGTTGGAAGGGATGCACAGGATATTCACTAGGATGTTGCTGGGACTTGAGGGCTTGAATTACAGAGGGAGTTTCAATAGGCTGGGTCTTTATTGCTTGGAGCATAGGAGGCTGAATGGTGATCTTACAGTGATGTATAAACTATTGAGGGGCACAGAAAAAAAAGAATGCTCACAGTTTATTTCCAAAGCTAGCCAATTCTAGAGCTTGAGGGCATTGCTTTGAGGCAAGGGGAAGAAATTTAAGAGAGACCTGAGGGGTAACATTTTTACTCAGAGGATGATCTACATTTTGAACAAGCTTCCAGAGGAAGCTATAGAAGTGGGTATAATTACAACATTCAAAAAGAATTTGGACAGATATCTGTATAGGCTGAGAAGAATATGAACCAAACTCAGGCAAATGGAACTATTCCTGAATATTAACTTGGCCAGTATGGATGAGTTGGATCGAAGGGCCTGTTCTCTGGTGTATGACTACATGACATGAATATCCCTGGACTAGAAGATATACCTGTATAGCATGTGCAAACAACAGGGATTTAGTTCACTTTGGTTTCATACTTGGTGCAGATATGTAGGCCAACAGCATGTTCCTGTACAATATTGTTCTGGGTACGGGTCATTTGGAAATATTGAATAACTTTGAAAGGTTTGCTGACTGTTGCAGGCTAACAAAGTAATATTAGGTATCGGTTTCATTCTGACCAGATAGGTCACCACTCAGAGCCTTGGCACTCAATCCATTAAGATACAGGTATCCGTACCAAGACAAAGTAACTTTAGGGAAATGCAGAACTCGGGAAAATATAGGTCAGTCCTCTGACCTTCCATCATTCTCTTTTACTCCATCCACCCATCCAATTTGATCGTGATTGTCTTACTGTTGTATAGCCTAGACTTGAAAAGAGTAAGCTAAATATCTATTTATTTAATGCTCGTTTCATTTTGAATTATGACAACACAGCATTGTATGTAAATTGCAGAAATGCGATAAAGAAGTCCCAGGTATATGGTTGGGCCTTTGCACTTAGCCAAGCTATCCAGTACTTCAGCTATGCTGCCAGTTTTCGATTTGGCGCTTACTTAATATCAAGAAATGAAATGGATGTAGAAAGTGTTTTTCTGTAAGTAATTTATTTTGCATCATATCCTTGTGTCTTTTAGGTCATGAGATTTTAAATTTTGCAAGTATCATTGTTTACATAATCTTTACAAATTTTGGAAATAGGTCTGATCGTTTTGTGAAATTTTCACCATTGGGAGGAGAATGGATGAACGATTACTGGAATAATGGAGCGACATCTAACTCTTGAGATGGAGCCAGATTCTTGAGCACAGAGTAGAATTAACATTCAATTGTGCAATTTATCTATGTTTTTATATGTATATAGTATTTCTGTTGGAAAAGCTCTGATGTACACACACAGTCCCAGTTATTGGTTGATTTGCTATTTGCAAGTCTACATACTTGCAGAATTAACGTTGGGTTCATTCTCATTTTTAAAAAAAATACATGTATCTAAATACTTACACATGCAATCATTCAAAAACAAATTATTGTCTGCATAAATAAAGTTACCTGTATCCAAATAATAGGTGTTGACCATTTTCCTGATAAATACTTAAAAGCAGATTATAGGCCTCCCGATTCCCCAGACAATGAACAGATTCCATTTTTACTGCTATCATTCAACTATGGGAAGAGAAATATATATTAAAAAAAAAATTACTTGGCACGGTAACTATGTTGCCACACGATTGTAAAGAATGGCATCAAAAACACACGAGACTGATAAGAAAGAACAATTCTGAAAAGTTAAGAGGGAGAAAACCAGTTTTGCAATTTGCAGGACCATACAATTGTAATACAGTAGACTTTTGATTATGGGACATCGTTCATATATGGAGGTGTCCATAGATATGGCATTCATAACCTGGGGACATCCTGTACTACTTGTAAATTAAACCTCATGTATTTCCTCCTTAAGTACACCCTCCCCCCACCTCCAGTTTAAATTCCATACAGAATATTTTTTAGGATCAACAACCAAGAAACCAAAAAATAATTTGTTACACAATATTATTTAATTTTAAGTAGTTAAATATTATAATGTGATTATTAATGCATGTTAATGCTTTTTTAACATTAAGTAGTACATTTATGATTATTTAGGGGATTAATTCAGTGCAAAGGAGAAGGTCTTCGTTGTATCTACATGTTTTGTTATCGATGGCATGTTTATATCCTTATTCCATAATCTGACAATGCCTTGCAATACATTGGGCCTGTGAACTATCAATAATTCTTTAAGAGCTGTCTCAGCCCACCCTTCCAGCTGAGTAAAACGATTTCACATCTCTGATATCTCCATTTTGGGGAACTCTAAACATGCACTTGCAAGTTGAAACTATTGTGGGAAGCTTATTGCTGGTACTCTCAAATATATTTCAGCCTCATTCCTAATAAAGCATCCTAACTAATTTGCTAAATTGTGGCAGGATTTGTGGGGCATTGAGCACTGACATTGGGATCAATGGTACAATCAGCTTGATGGTGTGCCCACTGTCTCATGGGCTTGCCATATGTGATTTCAGTTCACTAGATTCAAAAGATGGTTATTTATAATCATTTTGTTGTGAGACAAAAGCTAGTTTAGTATAAATAAATATTGCATAGAGTTTAAACCAGTGAGGCATATGCAAACCACTCCATTTTCAAAGGCTGGTATCTCAAACTCGGCATCTTCATTAAGTAACCCATTATTTCTTGCTGTTTTCTAAACTCTTGTGCTGGTAATTTCTATGAATGGCCATAATAACCCACTCTTAAAGCTTTAAATAAATATTTAAATAAATAAATAGAAAATTTTACTTTTTAATTTAGTTATTTTCTAAACTCTTGTTCTGCAGTGTTTTTAATGCTATTGTGTATGGCGCCGTGGCAATTGGGCAAAGCAGTTCCTTTTCTCCTGACTATGCAAAAGCAAAGGTTGCTGCAAACAATCTGTTTGCACTGTTTGAACGTGTTCCATCCATAGACAACTACAGCACGGAAGGACAAACTTTGGTTGGTATTCTATTTGCAAACATTAAACTGGAAACAAATTGATTTAGAATTTGAGAGTCAAACCAGGATCAGATTGCATAGATGAGTTACAAACTAGCTTTATGTAGCATTGAATCAGCGCTAATTTGAACTGTTGGTATCTAAAACTGCCTCTTCGTGGAATGATCCATTTTTTTTTGTTCCAAAGGATCACGGAGAGAATGCTAAAGATCCATGAAACATAGGTCATCAGATTTCTCCCTCATTGTATTGTGCAGGTATTGGTTGGGTTTCATGGGAGCCTATGTTATAGAATTCACAAAACTGCAAAAAAAACTTCACTTTACCATTCAGTCCAATAGTGTAAGGTTGCTATTGTTTACATTATGATCATACTAATTTATTTGTTTATGTTAATAAAATGGAAATTAACTTGGTCAGGATTTCCAGACATCATAATGTTTCCTTCAGGGATTTTTTTTAACTTTTATAAGAGGATCTTAATAGATTGTTTTTCTTTTATCTTAGGAAACTGATAGAAAATATATATACCATCTAAATTATGAATGAACATTTAAAAGATCTATTGAATTAAATCCTGGCACAGATTCCTTTGTTGTAGTTCAGAGCTTTATTCTGAGGATTAAGACAAGCATTGATAGTGTTTAAATAAATAGTAAAAATATCTATTCAATCATAACTGTTGATCTATTAAAATGTTCAGAAATTAAACAGTCTTCTTGCAATTCTTTAAATTTTAAATTTAGACATACAGCACGGTAACAGGCCATTTCGGCCCACAAGTCCATGCCTCCCAATTTACACCCAATTAATCTGCACCCCCAGTACATTTTGAATGGTGGGAGGAAACTAGAGCCCCTGGGGAAAACTCACGCAGACACGAGGAGAAGATACAAACTCCTTGCAGAGAGTGCAGGATTCGAATCCCTGTTCCTCTCGCTGGCACTGTAAAGGCATTGCGCTAACTGCTACACCAACTGAGCTGCCCTTAATTTTTAATTTCTATTTATTGAAAATAGTAAACAATTGGACACTAGTCTTGTATATGAGACTGGGTAGTGGCAAATCAACTCCTGATTTAGATGTGCTACATCAGTTTTCATATTATTGATGATAACTGTTTGCTCTAGATGGGTAACAATCATAAGATATTGTTTCATTGTGCTTTGAGGGCTGCAAACTCTGCAAATTTTCTGTTTCTGTGTTTATCCTGGGATCATTACTCCTCTTTTGCAATTGTACACCTTGCTAAGCAGCTCTAAAAATGTGTTAGCACTAAGTTGCTAATCAACTGTGGTCTCAGATATATATATTTCTTTCTGATTTTTACATTTTTTTGCACTTTAATAATTTTATCTGTCATAAACCTGGATTTAGTAAAGTATAAAATATATTTAATAGGTAGCAGAGAATGAATGTGGATTTGTTTCAACGAATTTTGAAGACTTTTCAATTTGATTGCATAATTTTTTGCAGGGCAAAAAGCCCACAACACTTTGCATGGGGCAACTTAATCATGATAATCATCTTGGTTTGTGTTTATCACAGGACAAATTCAATGGTGAACTGCAATTCTCCAATGTTTACTTCAGATATGAGAGTCGGCCAGATGTATCAGTGCTTGAAAAGTTGTCAATCAAGGTTGGAAAAGGACAAACATTAGCACTAGTTGGCAGTAGTGGATGTGGTAAAAGCACCTCAGTGCAACTCATTGAAAGATTCTATGACCCATTGAAGGGACAGGTGGTAAGGTCATACTCTTTTTGTGCTTTTAAGTGGAAAAGAAGCTTTAAACACTCTATTCTCTTTGTTCCTTATTTGTATTTAAGTGAAATAATAAAGATAATTTGGAATGTGTTACCACCGAAATGTCTGCACCTTAACAGTCGATAGCCCCCTCTTGTGGTGCTGAGTATAAAAATGTACACTCCAAAATGGGCAACACAAAACTGCATACGCTGGAATCTTCAGGGCCAGATTAAGCTAGTGAGGGGCGAGTTGCATATGCTATAAAGGGACCCTAAATTTTAAAAGAATACACAAAAACATTAAAACGTATAAACCCATGCCTGTGCTTTTTATAACAACAAGAAATAATCTATACTTGTGCAAAGCAATTTTTTTAAATGTATTTTCACACGGTCATGTTTCATACACACAGGCGAGGGATATCTTGTGAGTGAACAGATTATTGAAATGAATTTATAATCAAAGTGTGTACATTGGATACAAGAAAATAGAATTGAAAAGACAAAAAAAAAGTTGTATTTTAGAATTCAAAGGATTCTGTCAATAATTTTTAATTTTACAATTGGAATGTTCACATACCTCTGGGAATGGGCAAATTGAGCTGTGAAGATTCACTGCTTAAAATATACAGGACCGCTTCGGCACCTTGTGGCAGTGGGAGGGAACAACGCAGGAGTAATGGCCATCCTCATTACCCATAATCCCCCACACAGCTGGAACTGTTCTGCCAGCACCAGGGAAATGCAGAGCAGTTCCAGCTGCATGGGGGGTTATGGGTAATGAAGATGGTCATTGACACCACACTCCCTTTAATTACTGAGTTAAAATAATAACCCAGATTAAAGGTGATAATTGGTTAAAATCGCTCCCTTAAACACCCAGCCGTTCATAAAAGTTGAAGGTAATATAGCACTATAGTAATAAATTAAGTGCATTACTAGAGTAATAGAGCAAGTATTTAGTGCCGGGCCTCTGAAAATGTGGGACCCGTAGCATATGCTACTTTTGCTACTATGTTAATCTGCGACTGGGAATCATATAATGCCTGGGAAGGCATATAATCGCAGGAGGAATTCAGCAGGGCACTTAGCTTCCATGGGTAGAAATGTTCAGTCAATACTTTGGGTAGAGTCCTTTCATCAAAAGTCCAAAATTATACCAATAACTTGTGCCCAAAAATGTATCATAAGATTGTTATCTTACTGCATCTGTCTAAAATTTTCTTTGCACAATTTTATTGGAGGTGTCAATCTGAATTAAATAAAACATACCATTACTGCAATGCTGATGAGGCAGTTTCAGATAAAAATCCATAAATCCATCTTTCATTTTCATATTTTTAAAGTTACTTTTACTTATCTGGTAAAATATATTTTTTGTTCTGTACTTATACAAAAAGAAGTAGTTCAGGTTAAAATCATACAATGATCAGTATCACTTTGGAGCATTAGATAGTTTTGAAGTCAAAATGGCATTTTGCCATTTTACAATGAGTCAACATCAGAAAGGTAACAACGTTATGAAGAAAGATGTTAACTTCCAAAACTGCAACACATGCTTGTCAAACATGGAAGTCTCACTCTAAGTCAGTTCTGCCATATTCAGTCATGATGATGGACATGTAACTACCATATATATGGGTGTAATACTCACATTTTGAGAACAAATTTTTAAGGTAAAATTTAGGGAGATGACTTTTACATTCATACTATTTTTGACCACAGTAAGTATCTGCATTGTTTGGGGCATCAGGAGCTCAAATGGGTGGGCAACCAGAGCCTAGGTCAGGATCTCCAGTGGGTGGGTGGTCTGAGCAGTGGGAACTTTGGTGGGTGGGTGGCTGGCTGAGGTCTAGGCAAGAGTCCATGGTCGAGGCATTGGGAGCACTGGTGGCCAGGCTAAAAATGGTGGGGGTGGCCACTTTTACATGCGATTATATAAAAAGACTAGATTTTTGAGTCAAAAATATGGTGGTCGTATTTTATATGGTATCGACTACATACACATATACAGTAATCAAAATAACATTTTGTATTCTGTCATCCTCAGTTTTGATGCTGTCCGATATTTGAGCATAAGTTCAAATAGGGACACGGATGTAAGAAAAATATAGGGTTAAGGCTGTGCTTGGGAAGGTTTAGATTGTTGTGCAGTAGGTTCTCTTACAGGTTATATTAGTATGGTTATGAATAAATATGTCTTTAAAAGAGATAGATTGTGGGGGGTTACAAACAGAGTTAAAACTTCACAAAAGACATCTCATTTAAAATGCAAGAGCTTTGCTGCAGATAGATGTTGAGGCTCCAGTTGATTTTGCAGAGACAATGGAACTACTTTGGAAAGAATTTCAAAAGGAGGTGTAAATGGAACAGTCCAGGCTCAAATACTGATAAGATTTTTTAAAGATTGGGTTTGAGCCTTGGGTGAGGTCATTTGGTTTTTACAAGCAGAAAGAGCAAAAAATAAACAGGCTACAAAATGGCAAGCTGACAGGCTTGTTGAAAACCCCATTTTGAAGAACGGTTGTGAGTTCTGAGTTCAGCCTGTTCAAAACCCTTGTAGTCCTTACAAGAGGAAATGGTTGGCTAGAGTGTTTCTCCTCAAATAAGGGAAACAAGAGGAACTCTGGTGACCTGGAAGAAGAGGCTATCATTTGGAAAACCCATGATGGGGAAAGTTGCTTCGGCAAGACACTAAAATGACTGATTGGATGAAATCAGTTTGTGTGTGTCCAATGAGCAACAAATATCTCAATGAAACCAACAAGAATCTTCTTGAGCAGTAACCATTTAAGCACCAGAGCCTAGTAAAGTTTCATAAATGTTAAATTCTATGCACAGCATAAGAATTGCCTGATATGGGTAAACTTAGAGAAGTGAAATATTGCAGATTAGTATTAAGAACTTTCCTGAAAATATACACATTACATTCACATCCACTTAGACTTAGAAGGGGTTAAGTTAATAGTAATAAGTTAAAGTTTAATCTTGTTATTATGTTTAAAGAAAATTAGAAGCAACTTTTGTTTAAGTAACCATTGACTTAGTGAATTTCTATTTCTGCTGGGTTTTGGGGTCCTCTGGGCTCGTAAGAATTTACTGAAGTCAGCACAATATTGTGGGCTGAAGGGTCTGTTCTATGCTGTGATGTACTATGTTCCATGCTCCATGTTCTATGATCATGCATAACTATCTTCAAAGAGCAATACTTTATCCGCAATTTGTTTTCAGCCAATTTTTTATATTATTTGGGCTGAATGTAACTAATGATATTGATCAAGGGTTCAGGAAGAAACCAAGACAAATCATTTATAAGAGTAGTTTTCTGAAGACAGTTGCACATGATTCAGTCTTGTGTCTTATGCTCAGTTATTGGACTGCATCCCCACTGAGAATATATATTTTGTTTTTAACTGTGCAGCACGATCTTGACTGAATTTGACGGAACTGACTGAGAAATTGTTTGACTTTTATAGAGTGCTACTCTCTATGTTTGACATGCATGTAATTAAGCTATTCCAACACAAATATTAAACAACAGCATCTTCTTGATAAGGTGAAAAATTGCCCATGTTTATACTATTCGCAAAAAGCAGAACAATTCCAACTTTATGTAATTGCAACCCCAGTGTGGCATAAAACAGCGTCAGTAATATTAAAATTAGTGGAAGTCAGTGGGATGATTCCATTTGCTAGAAGCATATTTATTATAAAGAAGGTCAACAAGAAAATTTGCAGTTACTGGGATCTAGTGCAGTACATTTTGGGCTTAGTTCAGGAATTCCAAAAATCAGCTAGATGTTGAATAAAAAGTGGGGGAGGGGAAGGGGTAAGAGCACAGAGCGACAGGTAAGAGGAAAAAGGTGGATACAGGTGGGAGAGTAGAAAAGAAAAGAAACTGAGAAGTGATATGGGGAGAGGGGGAGAAGATTAAGAACAGTAGCTTTCTGATATTAGAAGGAAGGAAAGGAGGTGGGGAGCAAGAGGAGAGAAGACAGGGGTAGATAAAGAAGAGAACAGGTGAGGGGATTTTTTTTAGCATTTAAGAATTTAAAAAAATCATGTATACAATCAATAAAGCTAAAAAGAATAATATAAATGTGGTATATATATATATATATATATATATATATATATATATATATATATAAATAAAACTATCATCCCTCCCACTGACCAACCCTCAAAGAAAGAAAAAAAATTTTTAAAAAAGTTGGGAGGATGGCAAAAAGAAATATAAATCTCAATACAAATAATAATGGAATTGAGGATTACCAACTAGACGGACTTTCAGAGAGTCCTAACCAGGCGAGGGGGGTGAACAGAAATTGGAGAGGTTGATGTTGATGCCACCTGGTGGAATATAAGTTGTTGTTCCTCCAATTTCTAGGTGTCCTCAACTTGCAGTATATAAGACCTTGTTCAGACAGGGTGACAAAGGGGTGTGAAATTTAAGGGATTGGCCTCAGGGAGGCCCTTGCTTTTGCAGTGGACAGAGCAAAAGTGGTGAACAAAGAAATTTGCTTCTTGTTGGACTTTCTTCCCAAGAGAGCACCCATGCCTAAGCATTTTTAGTTGTTTCATAATTAACCTTCCCTCCACCACTTCCCCAAATCTGCATAAAGATCAGCTCCATTTAGCAGCATCCCTGGTAATAAAGTTTGTGACTATTTGAAGCAAGGTTCAGCCTTCTGTCAATTAGTAAGGGAGATAATCAGCCAATAATCATCTCCCAAAGATAGAATCTAACCCTAATTAATAGCATTAGTTCCATTGCAAGAATCTATTCACCATTTAACTAGAAATTCAACATTGACTAGAAATTTAACTGTGTTTTCCTTGTAAGCATTGCAGCTGTAAGAAGGGATTGGTTTTCTGAGGCCATAATTTTTTCATCTTCTCCATGGTGGGAGTGTGATAAATCACTCTCAGTGCACTTAGAGAAAAAGAGTTCCAACATCACTCAAGAAGCACAAAAGAAACCAAAGAGCCAAGAACCAAAGTAATATTCATTCTCTCCACTGCTGGTGGCTGGTGTAAGTGACAACTTTTACCACCATCTAGAAGATCTACACAGTTACCCAGCAAAATCTCAACAGCACATCTCAAATTTCTACACTTGCTCGACAGGGCAGGAAAGCAAGTGTTTGGGACTACTAGTAATTCTAAGTCAAACACTATCCTGCCTTAGACTTTTTTTGTGTTTCATTAATTTTAGTTAGGCTTTTGAACTCCCTATATAACAACAGAGTGGGAATATCAACACAGCATATATTATTACCATTCAAAGCAACCATCTAATACCTTCCAAAGACGATGTAGAAAGGCAGCAATGAATATATCCCATGAATGAAAATAATTCCAAATTTGGTCTTATTCACATTAATTAAACATTATTTTCTTTACCATAAGAATTGCTATTAAAGATAACATTGTTTATTATCTAAATGGAAGATAGATCCAGCAAATGTGTTGATATACCAAGAGAAACGGTGACTTATTATTCAGTCATGTCAATATAAAATAAATAAATGATAAAGAAGCTGATAACAATTTTTTATTTTAATTTTAGTTTCTAGAAGGAATTAATATCAGAAACTTGAACATCCAATGGCTTCGATCACAGATTGGAATTGTATCCCAGGAGCCCATGCTCTTCAATTGTAGCATTGCTGAGAATATTGCCTATGGTGACAACAGCAGGATTGTGCTACAGGAGGAAATTGAGATGGCAGCAAAATCAGCAAATATTCACTCTTTTATCCAACAGCTCCCTGATGTAAGTTCATCTATTTTCGAACAACAAAAATCATAAATATCTGACAATCATGTATGTAAACTGCAGTTGCTGTGTCAAAGCTTTATCCTGTTTCTTTTGCTAAATAATTGTTTGAATGCTGCAGTAATATTATTTTCCTTTTGTGACTTTTTCTTGCTATTTTAGATCATGGAACAGCTGTCATTAGCCTGTGCCAAATCTTACACGACCATATCAGCCACCAGAAAGGCTCACTGGAGCAGATGTGTGCTAGTGGTAGCTCTATAATAATGTATTTTCATGGGCCACTTGATCTTGTTCTTAATAAAAGCACTCAGAAACATTTTTTTTTAATCAAATACTTGGTCAGAGTGTGACAACTATCATGTTGCCTATTATATTGCTGGATATTACCATTTATGGATGATATTTATTGATTTTATTTAAACAAAACAACAAAATTGCATCATTATTTTATGTTATGTACTCATGCTGGAAGAAATTATGTAAAGAAAGCACTCAAGAATCTATTGTGATCCCACCCATGTAAAATGCAAGTTTCCGAAGCTGAATGTATGGAGCCGCAATAAAACTGACAGTAAATCTCGGAATCAAAAGCTCATCTGACTCCGAGCTGAACCCCTGAATCCTATTGTCAAGTCTAATTTAAAGTCTCTTTGGGTTTTTCAGCAGTGTTTGCAATCTATAAGTCATCATCCATCTGCAGAGCTATCTGCTGGGCTAAAAATGATGAAACTGTAAATAAATGGTGGAGATGAACCTCCACTGTTATAACTTGTTCAAATTTATTCAGACTTTTGTCACTTTTATTATGACAATATGGTTTTGTTTCCAAATTGCTAAGGTGGACTCTTTGGCTTAAATCAGCAATTTAAAATAGTCTTATCTGTTACAAAATTGAAATTTAAAAAAATGAGTGAAGCTTACTCTATTCCAGTAAAAGAAAATGAAACATGGTTATTGAAGTGTATGGAAAGACAAGTGCTGTTAAACATATCTGGCATATCTTTTGGAGTATTATGCAATTTGGATTAATATTTTATTGAAATTATTTTCATATGCAGATGTACAACACCAGAGTTGGAGAGAAAGGAACTCAATTATCAGGTGGACAAAAACAACGTATAGCAATTGCACGAGCCCTCATACGCAATCCAAAAATTCTACTGCTTGATGAAGCAACATCTGCACTTGATTCAGAGAGTGAACAGGTAAGATAATTTCTTAGAGCAAAAACTAAAATTCATTTGCGATCTCGGGACCATCAGGGTAGGAAGAGGGACTCAAAGGATCGAGGGACACATTAAGAGGAGGGAGTGGAGAAAATCAGCTGAGGTGAGTGAGTGAGGTTTAAAAAGCATGCATAAGGCAGCTGAAGGGTTAATCAGAGTGTTGATTTGTGGGAGTGAGTACTTCAGATAATTAGCAGGGACAAATAAAAGGAGGGGAAGCTGAAGAAGAGTGCCCAGTGTGTGAGTGGTCCAGAGTAGGAGTGGAACTTTGAGGCTTTGGCTTGAGAGGCTTCAGAGATCAGAGGCTGAGGAAGAGCTTGCTCCCAATGAGGTAAGCCTGGTAAGATTCTTTAATTTAATTAACTTGGGAGTAGATAATGGAGACAGTAGTTAGAGAAGTCCAGTGCTCCGATTGAAGGATGTGGGAATTCAGGGACAGCACAATTCCTCCTGAAAACTACACCTGCAAAAGGTGCATCAAGCTGCAGGTCCTAACAAACCAAGCTAAGGAACTGCAGCTGGAGCTGGATGAATTTTGGATCTTAAGGGAAGCAGCGGTAGTGATAGACAGCAGTTTCAGCAAGGCTGTCACCCCTAAAAGTCAGGAGACAGGTGACCAGGAAACTGTCAGGACAGGGAAGGAGGAGAGGCCAATAGTGCAGAGCACCCCTGTGGCCATTCCCCTCAACAAGTATACTGCTTTAGATTCTATTTGGGGGGGATGGTTACATCTCCAACACAGAGGCTGGCACCTGGCTCAGAAGGGAAGGGGGGAAGAAGAGGAGAGCTATGGTAAATGGGACTCACTGGTTAGGAAGGTAGATAGGAGTACCTAAGATCAAAGCTCCGGATGGTATGTTGCCTCCCAGGTGCCAGGGTCAGGAAGGTCTCTGATCAAGTTCATAGCATTCTGGAGGAGGAGGGTGAGCAGTAGGATGTTGGGGTCCATGTGGGAACCATTGGCATAGGTAGGAGTAGGGATGAGGTCTTGAGGAGGGAATATAGGGAATAAGGAAAGAAGTTAAAAAGCAAGACCTCAAGAGTGATAATCTCAGGATTGCTGCTTATGCCACGCGAAAGAGAGGATAGGAACAGAAAGTTATGGCAGATGAATGGGTGGCTGAAGAGTTGGTGCCAGGAGCAGGGGTTCCGATTTGTGAAACATTGGGAACTCTTTTAGGGAAGATCTGTCCTGTATAAAAAGGATGGTCTTCACCTCAACTGGAGGTCACTAATATCCTGTTTGGCAGGTTTGCTAGGACTGTTGGAAAGAGTTTGGCAGTGGGGTGGGAATCAGAATGTGAGGACAGAGACTAGGGTAGAAGTTCAAAAGCATGATGCTATCTGCTCTGAGTATGTGGAAGGATAGCAGGGGTAAAAACAAATGTAGCCAGTTAGAGGCTTTCAAATGTGTCATTTTCAATGTTAGGAGTATTAGGAATAAAGGAGATGAACTTAGAACATGGATCAGTATGTGGAACTACAATGTTGTGGCTGTTACTGAAACTTGGCTGGAGAAAGGGCAAGATTGGCTGATTCAGGAACTGGGGTTTAGTTGTTTTAAAAAGAAAAGGATGGGAGGTAGAAAAGGTGGGGGGGGGAGGGGTAACATTACTGGTCAGGATAGTATCATGGCTACAGAAAGAGAGGATGCTGCAGAGGGAGTGTTCACTGAGTCGGTGTGGGTGGAAGTCAGAAATAGGAAGGGAGCTATCACTGTGCTGGAAGTAGTCTGTAGCCTAACAAATAGCCTATGGGACACTGAGGAGTAGATAAGCAGATAGATTTTGCAATGGTGCTGGAAATAAAGTGTTGTAGTTATGGCTGTCTTCAACTTCCCTGATATTGACTTGGCACCTCATGAATGCAAGAGGGGTGGATGGGGCTGAATTTGTCAGGTGTGTACAAGAATGACTCCTGACACTGTATGTGGACCGGCCACCTAGAGGAGACCAGACTGGATCTGGTTCTGGGAATGAGCTGGTCAGGTGGAGGACCTCTTGATGGGGGACCATTTTGGTGAGAGTGACCACAACACCCTCAGCTTCAGCATAGCAATGGAAAAGGATATAAACCAATGGTTCTCAACCTTTCTTTTTCCACTCACATACCATTATAAGTATTCCCTATGCCATAGGTGCTCTGTGATTAGTAAGGGATTGTTTAAGGTAGTATGTGAATGGGAAGAAAAAAGTTTGAAAACCATTGTTTTAAATGCACCTAATTGACTCATTATGTGCAAGGTTTCATAACTCTAAAGGAAATGGGTCAATGACAATTTTTCTCAAGCAAAATATTTCAGTAACAATTGGGTCTATAGCAGTAGTTCTCAACTGTCCCTTCCCTCTCACAATGTCCCTTCCCTCTCACATACCACCTTAAGCAATCTCCTTCTAATCACAGAGCACTTGTGGCATCGGGATTACTTAAAGTGGTATGTGAGAATGACTGACAGAAGTAGTCAAAGTAGGAATGTGCTTAACTAGGGAAGGGCTAATTATGAAGGGATGAGGCACAAACTAGCAAGAATAAAATGAACACAAATGTTTAAGGGTGAAAGCACAGAAGTAATGTGGAATAAGTTTAGGGATCACTTGTACTGTTTTATCCCACTGGGACAAGGAAAAGATGGTAGGAAAGGAGAACCATGGCTGATGAAACAGGTGAGGCAACTAGTCAAGAGGAAGAAGGAAGCATACACTTTAGATACAGGAAGCAGGAAATAGGTAGGGCTCATGAGAAGTAGCCAGGAAGGACTTAGGAGAGCTCGAAGGGGGCCATGAGAAGGCATTGGCATGTAGAATTAAGGAGAACCCCAAAATGTTCTATGTGTATGTGAAGAACAGGATGACGATATTGAAGGTGGGGCCACAAAAGGATAAGGGAGGATGTGCGTGGAGAAAGAGGAGGTTGGGGAGGTCCTAAATGAATACTTTGCATCAGTATTCACAAGAGAAAAAGACCTTAATCATGGTGAAGTTGAAATTGAACAGGCCTGTGTGCTGGACAATGTGGAGATTAAGGAAGAGGAAGTGTTAGATCTTCTTAAAAGCAACATGATTGATAAGTTCCCGGAACCAGACTCGATATATCGCAGGCTGCTGGTTTTTTTCCCTCTAAAAAAATTTTTTTTAGCCTTTTTGTTATTTAGCCATCCTGGTTGTTTTCTTTTCCTAGGTTTCTGTAGGAGTCTATAACCCCACCGGAATTTGTATCTGTACAATTTAATTGACTGTTTTTTCAGTAGGGTAAGGGTGGGGGGTGGGGGGATGGGGTGATGGGGAGGTTTGGAAGTAGATAAACACAGACTCTGTATATTCTATGAGTGTTGAATGATTAGACTGTTTGTGTGAATTTTGCAAGTTTATGAAAAACAAAACAAAATATTTTTTTTAAACTGGCTTGTAGGAAGAAAGCAGAGGGTAGTAGTGGAAGGAAAGTATTCTGCCTGAGTGGAGTGCCGTAAGGATCTGTTCTGGGACTCCTGCTCTTTGTGATTTTTTTAAAATAAATGACCTGGTTTAAGAGGCTGAAGGATGGGTCAGTAAGTTTGTGGATGACACCAAGGATGGAGGAGTTGTGAATGGAGCTGAAGGTTGTAGAATGTAACAAGAGGATGTAGACAGGATGCAGAGTTTGGCAGAAAAGTGGCAGATGGAGTTCAATCTGGAGAAATGTGAGGTGATGCATTTGGGAAAGACCAACCTGAAGGCTGAGTACAGGGTTAATGGGTGATTACTCAAGAGTGTGGATGAACAGAAGGACCTTGGGGTTTAAATCTATATATGCCTCAAGGTTGCCGCACAGGTTGATGGGATAGTTAAGAAGGCCTATGGCATACTGAGATTCATTAATAGGGGGACTGAATTCAGGAGTAGAAAGGTTATGTTACAACTCTACAAATCTCTGGTAAGACCACACTTAGAATATTGTGTTCAGTTCTGGTCACCTCTTTATAGGAAATTTGTGGAAACTATAGAGAGGGTGCAGAGGAGATTTACCAGGATGTTGCCCAAATTGGAAAGCAAGTCTTTAGAGTGTAGAAGGATGAGAGGAGACTTGATAGAGGTCTATAAGATTATGAGACGTATAGATAGGGTGGACAGCCAGCACCTGTTTCCCAGGACAGAATCAGCAAACACTAGAGGTCATACATACAAAGTAAAGGGAGGAAAGTTTAGGGGAGATATCAAAAGTAAGTTTTTTTTACACAGAGTTGTGGGTGCCTGGAATGCCTTGTCAGTGATGGTGGTGGTGTCTGAAACATTGAGAACATTTAAGAGTCTCTTAGACAGACACATGGATGAAAGAAAAATAGAGGGTTGTGGAGTAAGGAGGGTTTAATATTTTTTTAAAGGAAGAAATATATGGGTCGGCACAACATCGAGGGCCAAAGTTGTAGTGTTCTATGTCTATGTAGGAAATTTGACTCAGAAACACAAAATAGGAAGAATACTTTGCCAACCAGTCAGATAGAGTAAGAGGGAAGCTAATTTTAGGAGTAGGCTCTTCATTAGATTTACACCAATGGTTCTCAACCTTTTTCTTTCCACTCACATACCACTTTAAGTAATCCCTAAGACATCGGTGCTCTGTGATTAGTAAAAGATTGCTTAAGATGGTATGTGAGTGCAAAGGGAAGGATGAGAACCACTGCTGTAGACCCAATTGTTATTAAAAAAAAATTCATTAGCCCTTTTCCTTTGATTCGTTATGTGCACCATTTCATAACTCCAATTAAAACAGCGGTTCTCAACCTTTTTCTTTACACTCAGATACCACTTTAAGTATTCCCTATGCAATAGGTGCTCTGTGATTAGTCAGGGATTGCTTAAGGTGGTATGCGGGTGCAAAGAAAATGGTTGAAAACCACTGTTTTAATCGTACCCAATTGACTCGTTATGTGCACGGTTTCATAACTCCAAAGGAAATGGGCCAATGACAATTTTCTCAAGCAAAATATTTCAGTAACAATTTGATTCTAAACTTTCTCTTCCCACTCATGTACTGCCTTAAGCAATCCCTTACTAATCACAGAGCACTGATGGCACAGGGATGACTTAAAGTGGTATGTGAGTAGAAAGAAAAAGGTTGAGAACCACTGTTTTACACCCAACATCTTAATCTCACTTTTGCTTCCCAGATGTTGATTGGTCTGCCAAATATTTGTAATATTTTGTCACTTAATTTACAAGTCCACTCTGATCAGCATATCTCAACCCAGCATTGCTTCTGATCTACCTCCCCGGATGTCTGATATCAAATCTGAGTACAAATGTCCTCTAATTAAATACTGAAAAGAGTAAACAGAAAGAAATTTGCCCTCAAATTGTTGCATTTTGCTTATAAAGAAGTAACTCTGCATTCTTCTCCCCTTCTGAAATTAGGTTCCATTAACTTTGAATTGCAGAAGCAGGATACAACTTCAGTAAATCCTCAAGTTACATTTTAGACTAAGCTTTTGGTTGTGTCTCATAATGTCTTAATGCAAGTCCAAGTGTCTAATGTTTTCAGATAATATTTCTGAGAAGTGCCAGGAGCATGCCGTACTTCATGAAAGGCACTATTTAAATGTCAATCTTTAGTTACCTGTTTGATTAATTTCACTCTAGTTGCCTTTCTATCATTGGGCATTCGTGCTGCTAACCTCCTGGCAACCAGGTTAATGGATGAGGCAACATTTGCATTACATGGGACCTCCATTAGTACTGCTAGATCTGGAAGTTTTGTTTTCTGCAACCAGCTGCAAACCAGATGTTAAATTGCTAGAACTTATAAGCTGTTACACAGGAAGTTCAGTTTTACCCTGACAATTTTACATTGAGCTCGAAGTTGCTTGGAGACCCATATCATGTAAAAATAGATTCCTATACAACTTTGGAGGTCGTTTACAAGGCAATTTTTCATTCTAACAAAAATTAAGAAATAGTTTGTCTCAAGGGCATCTTCAAAAATAAATATTTCCACAGACTACATGATTTAAGCAGACTACTTGATTTACACAGGGACTTCAAATTTACATGGTGTACCAATACATATCATTCAGGAATGACAACTGACATTGATTGTAATCTGATAGATCTGTTTTGTTAAATGTACTCGATTGTTGATGACATAATAGTCACAACATTCCTATGGATTCATGGAACTCATAGAAGGTGAGATGAGCAAGAGGTTGGTACACAGAAGTACAGTTAGTTAGTATCGCTATGTTTCCAGGATTGTTCTGGTGTCTCACGATTAGCACATGAGAAAAGTAGTAGAGTCTTTTAAATAACCCAGGTACTGTCCTCTGTCTGTCTCTTCAGTAATTTGTTTATTCAGTAGGAGCATCGGGGCAGATCTTCAATTGCCCCAAGGTACTGGTCACCTACTGCTAACAGTGATTTTCCTTCCTCCAATGTCCAAGATATAACCTTTCACAGGGATTATAGCTCCCCACACATCAGCACGACTCAGTACTTTGTTGAGTAGATTTTGATGAGGGCTTTCTTTAGCAGTTGAGTGTTGACAGTCACTGAAAACACCCCCAGACTCACTGACTGTCAAAGCTGCCATTGTTTTTGAATATTTGTCTTTTTGTTTGTAAGTATTTAAAAACAATCAAGACACATTACAGATATATGTACATATATATCTATCTATATAGATATATATATATAGATAGATATATCTATATCTATATAGATATAGATATAGATATATACATATCTATATCTATATCTATATAGATATAGATATAGATATATACATATCTATATAGATATAGATAGATATATATATATATTTATATATATATCTATCTATATAGATATAGATATATATATCTATATATATATCTATCTATATAGATATAGACATATATCTATATCTATATCTATATATCTATCTATATATATAGATATAGATATATATATATCTATATCTATCTATATATCTATCTATATATATAGATATAGATATATATCTATATCTATATCTATATATCTATATCTATATCTATCTATATATCTATCTATATATATATATCTATATCTATATAGATATAGATAGATAGATATATATATATATATATGCAGGTACACGATCCTTTATTCAGAACCCTTGGGGGACAGTAAGTTCCGAATTTTGGATTTTTCCGGATTTCGGAAAGCCCACCCAAATTGTGCTGCTGTATCCACCCCCACTCCCTTCCAGTCGTCCGGCCATCTCCCCCGACCGCCGGTCCCTCGGCCGCCTCCCCCGACCGCCGGTCCCTCGGCCGCCTCCCCCGACCGCCGGTCCCTCGGCCGCCTCCCCCGACCGCCGGTCCCTCGGCCGCCTCCCCCGACCGCCGGTCCCTCGGCCGCCTCCCCCGACCGCCGGTCCCTCGGCCGCCTCCCCCGACCGCCGGTCCCTCGGCCGCCTCCCCCGACCGCCGGTCCCTCGGCCGCCTCCCCCGACCGCCGGTCCCTCGGCCGCCTCCCCCGACCGCCGGTCCCTCGGCCGCCTCCCCCGACCGCCGGTCCCTCGGCCGCCTCCCCCGACCGCCGGTCCCTCGGCCGCCTCCCCCGACCGCCGGTCCCTCGGCCGCCTCCCCCGACCGCCGGTCCTTCGGCCGCCTCCCCCGACCGCCAATCCCCACTTGCCAGATTTTGGAGCTTTCTGGATTTTAGATGACCAGATAAAGGATTGTGTACCTGTGTGTGTGTATATATATATATATATATATATATATATATAGATCCACACATCCACAAACCCTCCTTTAAAACACTTTAAAAAATGCAACTAAATCTCTGGTCAGTCATTGTTCTGCCCCATTCATTATAATGTGGCTGCTGTGTTTTCTCTAGTTGAAATTAATGAAGAGTCTCCAGGCAAATTTCATAGGAAGAAAGCTTGGGGAATGTGTAGAAGAAGGCCAAGATAAGCCAATCAGTGGAGTGCAAATTTCCCAGAGCTGGTGCTCTTTTGAGGGAATACCTATTTAAGGGTGAATCACCTGACAGTTCCAAGTGAACCCTAGTGCCTGTTCTGCATGATCTTGACTTGGACAAAGTGGTTGTTTGGCTGGCAGGATGGGTTGAGCAGGTGTTTGCAAAATTAAATCTTGAGTGAAATATCTAAACTAGATTTGGAAACTCCAAACGAATTACCACCAACTAAGCACTCTCTTCTAAATCAAGTTATTGGTCAAACTGCAACATTTGAGAGTGTAATTTAGACTGATGTTTCAATGCATTCATGAGAGCTCTCTGAATCAGAAGTTTTGTCTTTGAGATTAGACATTATACCTATCTGCTCAGCTATGTATTAAAATCTTTATGGATCTGGTCAAGAAAAATCATTATGTTAAACTGGCCTTCATTAGTCAGGAGATTGAGTTCAGGAGTCATGAGGTGAAGTTTCAGCTGTATAAAAAACATTTGTGATGACCAAACTTGGAATATTGTATTCAGTTCTAGTGGCCTCATTACAGGAAGGATGTGCAAGCTATGGAGAAGGTGCAGAAGAGATTTATCTGAATGTCTGAATTGTAGAAAATGCCTAATGGGGTAAGGTCAACAGAGCTAGGGGTTTTCTCTTTGGAGTGAAGAAGGATGAGAGGTGATTTAATGGAAGAAAAATAATCTCGTGTATGTTCTCTGACAATAAACAGAGGAAAGTTTAGGGAAGATATCAGGGGTGTTTTTTTTTACACAGAGAGCAGTGGGTACTTGGAATGCATTGGGTGGTAAAATAAGGAGATTATAAAGACACATGGATACAAGAAAAATACAGGGTTATGGGTGTGAGGTAGGGACAGTTTTGATTGTTAAGTAGGTTTATATAGGTCCACACAATGTCATGGGCTGAAGGTCCTTTACTGTGCTGCAATGTTCTATGTACTAAGTTTTTTTTATATCTCTTTACAAAGATCTTTCACTCAAGCAATGTAACCCAAACTAATCTTTCCTCTCAACTATCATTTACAATATTTTGTTTTGTGTGAATTAACTGTTGTCTCAGAGAGATGGTAGAGCTGTTGCCTAAGAGCTCTAGGGGCCTAGGTTCCAGCTTGGTGCTGTCTGTGTGGAGTTTGCAAGTTCACCCATTGATCACCTGGGTTTCCTCTACTAGGTGCCCTGGTTTCTAATCACATCCAAAAATTACTAGGGATATTCACTTAATTGGCCACTATGCATTTCCCGTAGTGTGTAGATGAGTGTTGGTACCTTAGGACATGGCCAGTGGTTCGGCTCTTGAGGGAAATGTGAAAGGGATTAAATGGATTAAGGTAGGATCATTGTAAAATGAGTGTATGCCGGTCAATGTGGATGTAGGCCAAAGGCCTTGCTTCTGTGCTGAAAGTCTATGACCCATTCTTGAAACAGGTTTACAAGGCTTTCATTATTTCAAGATTTCAATCCACAACTTATTTCTTACAAATTGTCACTTTGTGAAGTAGTTAAGACATGCTCACAGCAAAATTGCACAAGCAGCATGGAGGTGAAAGACGTGATCTGCATGTTACCTTCCACAACATCCTTTTACAGTGCAGACTTCTATTATCAAGCTCATCCAGATTCTTTCCAGATTCTCATCATCTGAAAAAGTATGATTCTCATTCAGAAAAACATACCGCAGGTACTCCCTGACTTACAACCTACTCAATTTGCGTCCATCCACGCATAAAACCGATTTTTTAAAAATTATAAAAATATAAAATTCACATGGTTTATGTTCTATTTGACAAACTATAACAGGGACCCAGGGCATATAAGAGCCAAAATGTGCATACTTACCTTGTTAGTCAGTGTTCCGGGCTCCATAGGCTGAACACGACCATCTTGATTCCTGTGCAAATGCACAAGTCTTTGGTTGGCGCATACACAGTGGGTTAACATATTAGAGTTCAATTGGTGCAGGTGTGTTGGGTTCTATGGCACATGGCCAGAGATAACCACCCTGATAATATTGAATTCACGCCCTTAACTCTCACACATGCACCGATGAACTGCAATACACGAATCCACTGTAAATGCACCATCTGAAGACTTGCATATGTGTACAGGAATCAAGATGGCTGAACTCAGCCTAAGGACCCCGAAATGCAGACTAAAAAGGTAAGTACACATATTTTGGCTCTTACATGCCCTGTATCCTGTTATAGTTTGTCAAATACACCATTTGATTTAAAAGTTTGCTTTCAGACTTCGGTACTCCATATGCATAAGCAAAATTCCAACTTGCATCTATTCCAAGATATGACTAATCCTTTGGTCCCAATTGTGGTCAAAATTTGGGGACTACCTGTACATATCTCCAGAATTTTGTCCTGATCATGGATAACTAATGATGGGTGTCCAGAGCAATCATTTAATACCAGACATCAGTGAAGTTTAACTGGGGTGTTTTGAGATGCAGATGTTTCTCTCTACTAGACTACCAGCTGTATCAGATCAGATCAATTCAGATCGGATACTATTTATTGTCATGTAATAAATCAGAAAAATATTACACCTAATTGGTTTTAGTCTGTCATAAGGCAGACAAAGGTTCGCCATTAGCATTGCACAGCACGCCTTAGAGTTAGGGAAAGAAATGCCAAAGAGAGTCCCCTCAGAGTTACCATGTCCATGGATTTGCCTCCAGCACTCCTGTATCTGTGCAGGACACCAGTTCAGTTCAAACCATCAGCAACTCGAACCCAGGACCAAACCTCCGACACAATGAGGAAGCTTTCAGCACCAAGGCCTATTCAGGAGCCCTCCTTGCACTCAGAACCCTCTCGAATCTAGGTTCCAAAACCTATATCAATGAATTAGTCTCCAACAGTCCACAGCTTGGTGTGAGTCCTTTGACCTCAAGTTGCCAGCAGTCCACAGCTTGTGTAGCTCCCTCGCTTGCAAGTCATCAACAGCTCACCACCTGTGTTTGTCCATCCTGCAGCTGTAGAGACTCTTGCTGGTCCACCAACGCGATCTCCATCCTTAGGGTTGTCTCACCTGCTTCTCTCTCTCAACAAGGGGTGTTCTCCCCATTACGGCTGCCCTACACCAGTCCCCTGGAATCTGCAACCACCAGTGTCAGATTAAGATATTGTAGGGCCTGCAGAATTTATTTTCAATAGTGCTGGCTGGAGCATGTATGTTGATGGGGAAGTGTGACGGCAGCACATGAAGTGCCGTCTGGTGCATGCTCAATGAGGGGGAGGTGTGACTGCAGAGCCCCTCCCCACCCCCCACCCCCACCGAGAGAGTTCCTGAAACTAACCCTGCATGTCCATTTTGGTAAATTTGTTGTCGTCTTAATTATTCTTAACAAGATGATGCTAGCCTTCTCAGATCATAATATATTCAGTGATTACCAGTGTTGTATGTAGGGAACATAGCACCAATGGCAAGCACTGAAATTGCACCTTCTCCCACCATTAAAACTTAATTACAGCAACAGCTGGCTCAATGCAGGATCAATGGCTGTCTTCATTACCCGTAATCCCTAATGCAGCTGGAACCACTCTGCATTTCCTATTGCTCTCTGCAGCATACAGCACCCTAACATGTAAATGAACTAAACCAGTCAGCTGACTGAAGGGCTGAGGTGAGGATTTTTTTTTGTTCTGCTAAGGCATGTTTCTGTTTACATTTTCATTTTGATCTTTGTGTAGCGGCTATGAGATACCAATTAAAGTGATGAATGGCTAAAATTGCTAACCTTAAATTTAAGGTTAATGATTTTATCCAATTATCACCTTTAATAAGGGTTATTAACACAGACTATCAATGTGGTATCTTATAGCCACTGCATAAAGATGAAAATGAAAAAGTTTCTCGTAATTTATAGTACATTTATCTGGGGCACGAAACACATGTGCTTTTGCTACTACGTTAATCCGGCCCTGGCAACCTCTCGTGGCCAATAATGAACACAGGCGCTGCCATCTTGGTCTAGATCCCGCAGTTGCAGAATTTAAAATAAAACACTATCGACTCCTTTACCAGGCCATTTAAAGCCTGTATGAAGCTGTTGACAGTGGTACTGGGCGGTAGGACCCTGCAGGAAAGTGCTGTGTCTTGGCTCACCACTCTCCCCGGTCCACACCAGCAGTGGTGCTACCACTGCAGTGGCTCCGGCACCACCACCATTTCTTTTTCATTTGAGGTCATTTGTGTCCAGATTACACTAATGTAGTGATTAGAGTAGAAATCCATTGCTGCACTTAGCAGATCCCTGCTCCTCACTGGTCCTCACCAAATTCCATTTTAAAATCTGCCCCTCACCGTGGCTATATTTTAAATCATTTTTAAGTGCTTTAGCTGTCTTTTCCTTTACTCTAAAAATCCTCCCCAATCTCTCTGCCTCTTATTCCCTCCATCCTTCTCCACTTTTGGATGGTTTTTGGATCCATTTCTCAGACCAATTGTGCATTAATCTTTTCAATCATGATTTGGTATTCATTCATTTATTAGTAAGAATGATGAGTCAGTGAACAGAGATAAGGTGCAGTCATTAACGGACTGGTGTAGAGCCAACAACCTGATTCTGAATGTTAATAAAAGAGATGTTGTTGACTTCAGGAGGGCCTGGGGGTCACTCTCCACTGACCATTGATGGCTCTACCATTGAGGTCATCAGGAGCATCAAATTCCTTGGAGTGCACTTGGTGGAGAATCTCACCTGGTCCCTTAACACCAGCTCTATAGCCAAGAAAGCCCAACAGCACCTCTACTTCCTGCGAAGGCTGAGGAAAGTTCATCTCCCATCCTCCATCCTCACTACATTCTACAGAGGATGTGTTGAGAGCATTCTGAGCAATTGCATCATCACTTGGTTTGAAAGCTGTACCATCTCAGACCATAAGGTCGTGCAGAGGATAGTGAAGTCAGGGGAAAAGATCATTGGGGGCTCTCTTCCTACCGTGATGGACATCTACAACACACATTGCACCCAGAAAGCAATAAACTTTGTGAAGGACTTCACACACCCCTCATGTAAACTTTTCTCCCTTCTGCCATCTGGTAGGAGGTACCATAACACTTGGGTTGTTATGTCCAGATTGGGCATCATTTTTTTCCCCCCAATCCATCAGGCTCCTGAATTCCAAGAATATGTGTGGATAATGTACTGTGGACTTTTATTGTACATGTCTTAATATTTTAACTTCTACATATGTAAATCTGCTCCATGGTTCTGGAGAAACACTGAAACACTATCTCATCTTTACCGTGCAATGCATGGTATGAATGACATATAAAGGTGACTTGACTAATTCTACATGTAAGGTTTTCCTCTATAATAAATAGCAAATATAAATATTGCAGTTTTGTGTAAATAAAAATCAACAGTTGATCTTTAATGAACTTAACTCCTCCCCCCACAAAAATATTATCAAGGCATACTTGCATTTTCTTTTTGAATGGGGAAGCTTCTTCTAAAATATTCTGCTTCTATTGCTCCAATCTCATTAGAATTTGTGGGAACATCCATATATGTATAGTATAACTAAAACCCACTCATGGAGAATGCATTCTGAAGAGATTGTATAATTCGAAATATGTTAGGAAAACTACAAGTAAGTAAGCCCTTTAAAGCAAGTGCCTTCTCTTTCAGGTTGTTCAGGAGGCCATTGACAAAGCAAGGGAAGGAAGGACGTGTGTGGTGATTGCTCACCGTCTGACAACTGTACAGGATGCTGATGTGATAGCCGTTATTCACAACGGTAAAGTGATAGAGCAGGGTACACATGAACAACTGTTAGCAAATCATGGGCCTTACTATAATTTAGTAAATGCCCAGATCATTCAATAACTTGTGTTGTGCAAAGTAATATTTTTTTATGAAATGAAACAAAATGTTTAATATTCCAAACCATTGGAGAGCTGAGGGTTTATCATAAGAGTTAACACTCCATCTAATTAATTAAAATATGACAAGTTGGATGATATGACATCACCTCTGAGAAGTAAATAACAAAGGCAGCCAAATCTTAAAACAATTGATGCAAACCTTTATGATGTACTGTTTAATACTCCACCTATCTGCAGGCAGAATGTGCTTAATGATCACCATCATGGGAAATCTTGGCAGTAACATTTTTTTTTGGAGGCAAGCTATTGAAATCACTTCCTGATCAATTTTAATTTCCCTTCTTCCTGAAATCTGGAAATATTCCAGGAGAAAAATTAAGACCCTCTTTTCTGCTGTTATTCTAAGCAGTTTTTTTTAAAAAAAGGCATGTTACTTGGTGGTTTAGAGGAAAATTAAGTGTTTGTTCAATGATGATTCCATGAAGTTTGTGTGAAGGATATAATGAAAGACAACATTGATCCATAATGTAGCACAGGAATTACATGGGATTCTTTGAAGAAATGTTGGATGCCAATAAGGGGGAGGGCACTTTATAATTTGGCCCACAAGAGTGTTTTGCTGTCAGATGTTATGTGTGTGCACAAATATCGATTGGTTCTTTATTGTACTATAGCATAAATAAAGAAATCATTTCAATCTTATCAAGGCTCGACCTTATCAATCAGATATTTGTCCTTTTCAGGGTTTTTTTCATGATTTTATCAGTTTTGAAATGAGTTTTTAATTGATCTCCAGGCTTGCTTTAAAGCAGTAATATTTAGAGGGTTTCTGACAGAAGATCTTAAATCTGACCTTCACAAGATCAATTAACAGAAGTAGGCCATTCAGCCCATCAAGTCTACTCCACAAATCCACCCTGAGCAAAACCGTTCTCCGATATAGTTCCAAGTTCCGGCCTTTTCCCTATATCCCTTGACTAATTAGATACCTATTAAACTGCCCCAATGATTGGGCCTCCACAGCTGCATGTGGCAATAAATTCCACAAATCCATGAACCTCTGGCTAAAGAAATTCTCCTCATCCTTGTTTTAAATGGGTACCTTCTATTTCTAAGACTGCGCCCTCTTGTCCTTGATTCATCCACCAAGGGAAACATCTTATTCACATCTACTTTGTCCAATCCTTTCAACATTTGACATGCTTCTATGAGATCCCCTCTCATTCTTCTATACCATCCTACAACTGCTAAACATTCCTCATATGTTAGCCCTTGCATTCCAGGAATCATCCTGCTAAATCTTCTCTGTACTCTCTCCAACATCATTGCATCCTTTCTAAGATAAGGAGACCAAAACTGCACACAGTCCTCCATATGATCTCTCACCAGTACCCCACAGAGCCTCATCAGCACCCCTTTACTCTTATACACTATTCCTCTTGAAATGAATGCCAACATAGCATTTGCTTTCTTTACTGCCAATCCAGTCTGGTGGTTAACCTTTAAGTTAACCCGCACAAGGATCCCCAAGTCCCTTTGCACTTCCGAATTTAATTTTCTCCCCATCCAAATAATAATCTGCCTGTCTATTTCCTCTTCCAAAATGTACACCATACATTTCTCAACATTGTATCTCATCTGCCATTTCTTTGCCTACTCTCCCAAGCTGTCCAAGTATCTCTGCAACCTTTCTATTCCTTCAACACTTCTTACTCCACCACCTGCAAAATTAGCTACAAAATCATCCAATCCATAATCTAAATCATTGATATAAATTCTAAAAAGAAACAGCCCCGACTCTTGCAGAACATCACTAGTAACTGGCAACCAACCAGAACAGGATCCCTTTATTACCACCTTTGCTTTCTGCCTATCATCCAATGCTCCACCCAATCTAATATCTTTTCTGTAATTTTGTGGGCTCTCATCTTATTAAGTTATCTTTTCTGTGGCACCTTATCAAAAGCCTTTTGTAAATCCAAATACAAAACATCCACAGCCTCTCCCTTGTCCATCCTAATTGAGATTTCCATAAAAAGATTCCAATAGGATCTTCCCTTCATGAAACCATGCTGGCTTGGACCTGTCACGTCATGCACCTGGAAGTATTTTATAATCTTGTCCTTGAGGATCAACTCCAATAAGTTTCCAATAATATCAAAATGATTTTCTGCTCAACTCTGCTTTCCCAACCTTCGTGATTCCACAACAATTCATTTTGTACTTATTATTACATGGGATAAGGAGTAGGGCACTTAGTTGTTATAAAATGTAGATCAAATAAATAGTGAATAATTTATATTTGAACTCCATTTAAATCTGCATTCACACGGTATTTATTGGTCTTGGAGTTTGAAGTTTCTGTAAATTCAATTTCAGCAGCTTTTTGGAATCAGGAGTTTCAGATTTCCACTTGAATCAGAGGATAGCTACCAAACCCAGTCAGCACTTTAGAAGGGAAATCTAGTTAGTCCCCTTCTTGGCTCAGCACTTTTTTTACTTCAAGTACCTAACTACTGGTAATTCTTTTTCAGAAAGCCATGATTGAATCCACATTCACAATGCTGGATTGAACCCCTTGGTACTATCTTAAGTTTAAAACAAATCAATTTTCTTGCTGCATTTGTCACTTTTTACACTCTTATACTTTGTTTTTCAAATGTTACAGTCAGTAGTTCTCCAGGTTATGTGTCTCTCAGCAATCTTACTCAGACGAGCAAATGTAATAACCTATTCTGGGTACCAAAATGTTGTGTTATCATTGATCTTAATCAACAGTCTTTACTTAGATGTGACCAATATTTCTCAACCTAGCATGGACAAGATGCCACCAGGTACAGAGCATTGGTCTATATAATCAAGACTAATAGCCACAAGACTAATAGCCACAAGGATTAGAGAAGAAAATATGAGGAATGCTCAAGTAGCTGTTCAAGCTCAAAGGAATCAAATGTGAATTTATGGAAAATGAAGGAATTTAGCTTGAACTTAAAGCATTAAAAGCAAGAAAACCCAAAAACATTGCAAAATGGAGATCATTCTTGGCTGTGATGCAGTTTTGTGCTAGACACTTGTCAGATCTCGCAACGATCCTGATACAAAAAAAAATTGAATTGGATCTGAGAGAGTCTGTGTAGTGAATCTTACATCATCCCCACAAAACATTTTTGTGGAAATTTGCATCTGATAAAAAACAAATTTGTGGTGTTGTAGTTGTATAAAGTCACATGATAGATGGTGGGCAATTTAAACCAAAAGCAATTGTATTTGTATCACACTCACTGAGAAAGAGCCAATAAGAATTATCATTGAAGTGAAAATAATTCATCAAGTGTCTTTTTGGTTAATATGTTGTTGGGAATTTAAGTTTTCCACTAACAAATCCTATGTTCAGAATGCAGACCTCCCATTTTTTTTAAAATCGCAATATGATTACAGGATGAGACAGAACCTTGAAATGCAAAAATATTATACATGTATTACCAGGGTTACCATGTACAAGTCCAGACACACCGATTCTCAAATTAAAAGCAATAGATAATAATTTTCTGGTAACTTCAATGGAGATTGACTCAAAGACCCAAAACTATATTGTCCTCAAGTAAGATTACCCTAGAGACACTAAAACTCTTAGTTTCATGGCTATTAAGACAATGTTACATCTAACAGTTGTAGAGTCAAGTCACCCAGAGCAACTTAGCAGAGTTAGAAATGACCAGAACATCTTTTTCAAATAATGCACATTATTTAAATGATACCCACTTCAAATTAATTAAAGTTAAACATCTATGGGTGGTGCAATACTGCACCAGATGATTCAAACTTGACCTCTGGCACTATCACTAGGTCATTTCATGTCAGGCCTTGCCTTGAGATGGACTACGGAGCGGATGGAAAAATGGGAACTTACCTTTCAGACAGCAGCCCTAAAAGGCTACTCCAGCATCCCATTCATATCCAGAGGCACCTCGTAACGCCCTCCAGATCCAACGGAGATGGGGCGACTGGTGCCATAGCACCACCCATCATAAATATGCAGCAGAGCAATGGCCGTCTTCCCTACCCATAATCCCCCCCATGCAGCTTAAACCACTCTATGGTTCCCAGAACAGTTCCAGCTGCATGGGTAGGGAAGACAGCCATTGCTCTGCCATGTTTTGAGCCACTGAGAGTGGCCCCAAAGGGGCCTGGTGTGACTGTCCCAGCCTGCACCGGCCATCCCGCCAGTCCCTGCTGACCCGACTGCCCTGATGGTCCATTGCCTAGATGACCCCCACTGACAGTTCCTGCTGCCCGACTCATCCTGCTGTCCTGAAGGCTCCCACTGCCCTGACGGTCCTTGTTGACAACTCCACTGCTCCGACGGTCCCTGCTGACAGCTGCCGCTGCCCTGCCGACCCCTACCACTCCGACTTGGAGGGAGAGGGGTGAGTGGGGAGATGAGTCGCAGGCTGATGGCATCATCAACCCACCCCTAAACAGCCAGTTAGCGTGGCTGTACAGATTGATTGGCGGAGGGCTGTGCTGTGGAGAAGGTTGGAATTCCCAACTCGTAGACCGTCTCCGTACATTCAGAAAGGTGGGCAATTATGCATTTTGGTGGAGTTTCTCACCTTTAGACCTCAACTTTTGGGCTATCTGAAATGGCCTTATGTGAAGTTTCTATATTCTCCTTGTGGCCTTAAATGCTCCTGTTTCTTTTCAGATTCTAAAGACTGTCTAGTTGTGAACTGACTACTTTAAATTTTCTCTATCCTGAATGAGTGGTAGGTGAATCAGGGTAGAGTTCAAAGGTATGTGAGAAGGAACAGACTACATGCATTACAGTCATCAGGATCAATCTACTTCCTTCTATAAAGATATATAGTAAGTCCTGCAGTCCCACAGAACATACTATCAAAAAATTAAATGATCCAGAGAGAGAAGGTAGCATTGTATCTCAGTTGGTTCAGTAAACAAGGTTGGGTGGAGTTCAGACAGGAGTAAGGATGCATGCTGCAGAGGCAACTGACAATTTTACATTAGTAAACACAAGGAGATGTTGATGATTCTTGGTGAAATGTTTGGAAGTGCATCATGCAGAGATAATGCAGCATGGATGGTGAAGTGGGAATAATTCCCTGAAAGTTGCATCACAAGTGGATAGGGTTGTAAAGAGAGCTTTTGGCATCTTGGCCTTCATAGATCAAAGTATTGAGTATAAGAACTGGGATGTTATGGTAAAGTTGTATAAGTTGGTGAGGTCAAATTTGGAGTATTGAGTCCAGTTTGGTCACCTGGCTACAGGAAAGATAGAAAGAGTGCAGAGCAGATTTACTAGGACGTTGCCTGGCCTTCAAGAACTGAGTTACAGGGAAAGGTTAAACAGGTTAGGACTTTATTCCCTGGAGCGTAGAAGAATGAGGGGAGATTTGATAGAGGATGAAGATTGAGGGAGTTGATGAACCAGAGAGGGGAAACATTGGGTTCGGGGAAGCAGCTGGCACAGAGATTGCAAATTGATGTGGGTTGGTTCTGGTAAACGGTGCATTCGTGGCAGGGTGGATCTCAAACAGACTTGAAAAGAAATGGCAGGATGGAGTTCAAGTGGATGCCCATCAGCCATGATAGGGCAGAGGGTTATGAATGGATCCTGTGCCCTCCTGATTTATTATGGTAAACTCAGGGTGGACTTTGCAGGGTAACACATATAGCAGACCTGAAAGGAATAGGTAAGGGTGCCCCCTCCCCCAAGTGATAGGAAGATGGCCGAATGGACCATGCAAAGTGAATGAGGAACAAGGATTGGCAGTGCAGATGGCTAATAAACCAAGGGTTCCACAAGAGTAATTGCATGAAAGGGGAGCAGGATGGAGACCATGAAATGTGGAAGTTGACATGCCATTACACTAGAAAGGGTTAAGTGTGAAGAGAATTCAGAGGATAAACGAAACTAAAGCAAACCAGGCACAGGGGTAACGGGGGGGTGGGGTTCGGATTGGTTCTGGTGAACTGGGTACGGACCCGCCAAGCTGAAGGGCCAGCGGACCTGAAAGGTATACCGTCCCGAGTCGACGTGAAGGGATACGGCGAGGGAAGGGGGAATTCGAGCTGACATCAAAGGGACATCGGAGAGTGATCAAGGAGAGACAATTAACAGAGCAAACCTAAACAACGAATCGGCGTCAGTAAATTGATACAGTGGAGACTGGAAATGAACCGGGAAAAATGTTCATGTTTGCAAGGTAACAAGACAGCGCTCAGGAGGGGGGTGACGCGCGATGCGGCTGAGAGGGCAGAGGGAAGCGAGAGTGAACCACGGTGTGTGGGAGGCGGCAGAATGATTCGGACTGCTTCGTCAAACGGGATGGGGACCTGAGAAGGCGGACGAAGCGAAGGCCGGGGGGCGGGGAGAGAAAGAGAGAGAGAGAGAGAGAGGCGAGGTCGCTCGGGATTGGTTTTGATCGACTGGATGCGGAAACGACCCCCTGGGGTTCAGCCAGACTTGGGACATGGGCCATGAAAAGGCAGAGGGAAGCGAGAGGCGGCTGTGACGGTGCAGGGTGAAGCATGTGAACCGTGACGGGACGATCAACCTAACGGGTCGCCCAACGGTGCTTGTTTGCACAGAAGTGGACTGGGAACTCGGTCGGGGTGCGAGGTGACAGGACCGTGTACCAGAAAGAGTTGAGCGTGAGGAGTTTGAATGGATGGACGGAGCGGAGGCGAACCAGGTTGGGCTCGGGTCGCAGGAGGCTGGAGAGCGGGGTTCAGATTGGTCCATGTTCACCGGGAGCGGACCTGAAAGAAATACAGCAGTGCGACCAAAGCGGACGTGAAAGGGACACGGCGCGGGGCACGAGCAGGAGGACGTCGGGACAATGAACCAACGGGTGCGCGAAAGTCATTGGATGGAGGAAGAGTTGGAGATCCGAAAAAGGCCAATGAAACGGGCTGTCAGAAATAAAACTTCTCACACATGAGTCTCTTTAAAACTGATGACACGACAAGCTTTATTTACAAGTCTGCAGAGTTGGACTCAACTGGTTTCTCACCAGTTAAGCCCCGATACATACAGTGCATTGATTTTTATACCTTTATTATTTGCCCTTCCCCTTCTTATTAATACTGTTTTAATTGGTTAGTATTACAAAAACATTCTAAGTATAACTGCATTATTAATTATCACGTTCGTTACGTACGCTGTGAACTCTACATTCACTGAATTCTGTTTCTCACACTTCTTATCAATCCTTTGTCTCCTGCATGTCTCTCACTATGACCATGAAAAGATAGGTTTAAAAAAACATATTCAGCAGCTCCTTCTGTCCTTGACTGCTAGTAAACTCTCTGTCCGTCCTGGCTTCCCTGTTTATGATTAATCATCACATTTTAACTTAAGTCTTTTTAACCTAAATTCTCTATATCACACGGGCCAAGGTGCGGCTGGAGCCCAGGCCGACGTGAAAGAGCGGGCGGATAGGAGTTAAACCAGGGGCAGGAATGGATGCGGTCCCGGCCGGGTGGAGCAGACCTTCCCGGTGGAGATTGGATAATACAAAGCCGGCATTGCCTCAGAAGAATCAGAATTTTATGGTCATGGACATATCACGGATTTTGTTATTTTGCGGCAACTATTGTTATAAATGAAATTTAGAAAATAAATAAATGCAAAAAAAATGAGGTATGTCAGTGGTTCATTATCCAGTCAGAAGTCTGATGGCAGAGGCGGGGGGGTGGGGTACGTTTTTGTAGTCTTCGGGCTTCTGTACCTGCTTCCTGGCGGGTGCACTGAGAAGAGGGCATGGTCTGAGTGGTGAGGCACCTTGAGGAGAGAGGCTGCCCTCTTAAAACAACACCTTTTGTAGGTGTCCTTGGTGGATTGCGGACTGATGCCCATGATGGCATTGGCCAAGTCCACAACTCTCTGTCGTCTTCTCCAGTCCTTTGCATGTGCATCTCCATACCAGACAGTGATGCTGCCAGTTAGAATGCTCTTCCTGGTATGCCTATAGAAATGTGCAAGTCTGGTGGCATACCAAATCTCCTGAAACACCTCACGAAGTATAGCCAATGGCTATCCTTCTTTGTGATTGCAGCCATGTGGATGCCCCAGGACAGATCCTCAGAGATGTGAACATCCAGGAATTTGAAGGTCTTAACCCTTTCCACTGGTGACTCCTCAATAAGGATTCCTTCATGTTCCCTGATTTCCACCTCCTGAAGTCCACAATGCTTAGTTTTGCTAAGTTGATTGCAAAGTTGTTGTTGTGACACCACTCAACTAGCTAATCTATCTCCCTCCTGTATGCAGTGAGCTGAAGGGCCTGTTTTGCTCTGTGAAACATGGCCACTGGGGCACGTCAGTGATTACAGTTATCAGTTTTGTTTGTGTGCTAGCACACTTATTCAACCATCTTTTCCAAAATCAAGTGTAGTTGAGATATCAGTGTGAGTCGTCAAATAATTACTGAAAATTAATCAAATTATAGAAAAGAACATTGATTTCCAATCTCCATAGTACAATACCACATACCACAACAGGTTAGAGCTACAAATACAAACAAGTGAATTGTCAGATGCAGTGGGAAAAATAGTCTTGAGTGTCATCCAGGCGAGTCAATGCATACCTAAATACAAAAGATAGTGTAAAAATAACAAAAGTGTAGAATATAGAAAACAGCAAACAAAGGAAAGCAAGCAGTGAGTTCATGGAACTTATACAGATTAAAGAGGGGGAGCAAATAAGAGTGGATAAATCCCTGGGGCCTGACAAGATATTCCCTCAGACCTTGAGGGAGGCTAGTGTAGAAATTGCAGAGGCTCAAGCAGAAATATTTAAAATTTCCTTTGCATTTTGGACAGCAAGGAAGGTTTTCAAAACTTGCAGAGGAATCTGGACCAGGAAAAGTGGGGTGAAAAATGGCAGATGGGATTTAATGCAAACAAGTGTGAGGTGTTGCATTTTGGAAAGGCAAACCAAGAAAGGACATACACCGTAAATGTTAGGGGACTGAGGATGTGGTAGAGCATAATTCCCTGAAAGTGGGATCACAGGTAGATAGGGTTGTAAAGAGAGCATTTGGCATATTGGCCTTCATAAATCAATATATTGAGTATAGGAGTTGAGATTTTATGGTAAAGTTGTATAAGATATTGGTGATGCCAAATTTGGAGTATTGTGTCCAGTTTTGGTCACCTAGCTACGGGAAAGATATCAATAAGATTGAAAGACTGCAGAGCAGATTTACTAGGATGTTGCCGGGACTTCAGGAACGGAATTACTGGAGAAGGTTAAACAGGGACTTTACTCCCTGGAGCATAGAAGAATGAGGGTAGATTTGATGGAGGTTATTAAATTTATGAGGGTTATGGACAGAATAAATGTAGGTAGGCTTTTTCCACTGAAGCTAGATGAGATACAAATCAGAGAACTTGGGTTAAGGGGAAAAGTTTAGTGGGAATATTAAAGAAAACTTCTTCACACAGATAATGGTGGGAATGTGGAATGAGCTACCAGTTGAAGTTGTGAATGTGGGCTCAATTTTAACATTTAAGAAGAATTTGTATAGGGCTATGGACTGGGCGATGGGATTAGGCAGAATGAAAATTTACCATATACTAGAAGTGCTGAAGGGCCTGTTTCTTTGCTGCAATATTCAATGGTGCTATAATGTTACAGATTTTTTTTAAAAATCATTAAAGTGTATAGGCTGCAATGAGGCAGGAGTTGAGGTTTAAGAAATAATTAGAGGTCTTTTTAAGTGTCTAACGACAATGACAAAGACCTGTAATTGTCTGAATCTGGTAGAACATGTTTTTGCATTCATGCATATTCTGCCTCACAGTAGAAAATATGCTCCAAACATCATTGTGTTTAGTTCCTCCAAATCTCAAGAAGTGACTGAAAAAGGTACAAAATTAATTATGATTCAAGACAAAGAAAGGTAAATTTTAACTAACACTATTGAGAAACACAAAATCTGCAGATGCTGGAATCTTGCCAAAGAAAGAATTGCTGAAGGAATTCAGCAGGTCAGACCCCATCCACAGGTAGAAATGGTTTGTCAATGTTCTAGGCCTGAGCCTCTTGACTAAGATTGAATTGGTGCAATTACATGTATAAAGGGTGAAAGAAGCTGGGGATGGGGCCCACAGGTAGAAAACAGAGAGAATAAGGCAGAAGGTGTGAAGGGTGGAGAGACCAGTAGAGGGAGTGGGAGTGAGGAAAGAAAAGTTAGAGGAGAAATAAACAATACAAAGTACAGATATAGGGAACAGTTCAATCAGATAATGGTGGGTTGACCTAACATTAGAGAAATCAATTCAGGTTGTCCAGGAGAAATATGATGTGTTGTTCCTCACCTTGACAACAGATGAGGCCAAGGAAACAGATGCTACTGTAGGAATTTTTGGGGAGTTAAAATAGTTGATTACAAGAAGTCCAAATTATGATCCACAAACACAGTGTAGATGTTTTGCGAACTGGTCACCAAATCTGTGCTTCATCTTACCAATGTAGAGGAGGCCGCATCAATTTCAATAGGTTAGATTGGATGACGTGCATGTAAAGCCATGCTACACCTGATAGGTCTGTTTATGGTTTCTGATGAGGGTGTCGATGTAGAGTTTTGCACTTGCTTTAGTTGCAGCTGGAAATGTTTAACGGGGTGTAAGGGTGGATGGAGAGGGTACAGTGGATTAGGGAGTCTCAAAGAAACTTGTCCTTTGAAAAACAGGTAGAGTCAGGAAGGGAAGATAGGCCAGTAATGTGTTTGCATTGAAGTTGACAGAGGTGTCAGAGGCTAATATGATGAATGCTAAGACTGATGGCTGGGAAATGAGGACCAGAGGGACAGTCTCCGGGGGCAGGTGGGGTAAGGACACAAATACAAGCTGTGTGTGTGTGTGTGTGTGTGTGTGTGTGTGTGTGTGTGTGTGTGTGTGTGTGTGTGTGTGTGTGTGTGTGTGTGTGTGTGTGTGTGTGTGGTGTGTGTGTGTGTGTGTGTGTGTGTGTGTGTGTGTGTGTGCTATCACTACCCAATGAATCTGATACTCAGACAAAAACATGGAAGAAATATCTTGCCAAATTATTTCTGCAAGAGATAAATAAGGAAATATCAAAAAAATGTAACAATTGGTTAATTCAAGAATTTGATCCAGAGGATGAAACAATATCACTGAATTCAGTCAAGGTATGACAATAGATTGATATGCTGCAAGCAGCCAGCAGCATTTCCCTTTGAGAAGATCTAAAAAACTGGAAAAACTGAGTTAAATCTGTAAAATTGTACACATAACCATATAACCATTTACGGAGTGGAAACAGGCCAGGTTGACCTTTCGAGTCCGCACTGGTTCACTAGAATAACTCCACTAGCTCAAACCTTCTGCTCTCCGCCAATAACCCTCCAACCCCCTCTCCTCCATGTACATGTATGAAGTATTACTTTATTAAATAAAATTGTGGTCAATATGACTAAATTATGTTTTAAGCAGTTCAATAAATATATTTTAGAATTTTAATCAGAAAGTTAAAGCCCAAAAAATCTTGGAGCAGGAGTCAATCCCATGTTTTCTATTGTATTCAAACACTCCTATTCTTGTTTCTCCATCAATTTAAAAAGTGTTTTTTTTTTAAGTTTAGCAAGTATATGGGGTAACTAATCTTGGAAATGGTTGCCACCTTTGTGCAAATGATTTGATCAACAATTTAACTAAGAGGCTCTGTACTGGGGCAGTATGAGGCCACTCAGCTCCTCGGGCCTGCCTTGCATGAAGTGCTTTGTCCCTTTGGATGGGAATGGAAATAGCAATGAATTTCTTTCAACATTGCAGGAATTAAGTAAATATGTATTTGTTCAGCTGTGTTTGTTTTGAATAATCCCAAATTCTCCTGCTTATACATTCATTTTAAATGTCTCCACTATGTTTCAGGTGAGTAGGGAATATTTAGGAACGATATCAGAAGTTTTTTTTTCCCACAAACACTAAGGAGCAGTAGCACAAAATGCAGATGGAAAAACTGGTATCTCAGTGCTCCAACTACTGAAGTCTAAGTGTAACCTCAGGCACTATCTTTGTAGAGTTTATATATTCATCCTGTGATTGTGTAGCTTTCTTCCAGGTACATCCCAAAATCGTGAACTAATTGTCCACTGTAAATTTCTCTGTGTGTGGGTGAGTGGCAGAGTAGCAGGGGAGGAGGACCTGCTTGGAATGTGGGGAGTAAAGGACGCAGAGAAATTTGTGCAGGGAATTCGGATTGCTCCAGAACAAACATGGAGTTGATGACCTGAAACAACCTCCTTTGTGATGCAAAGACGTATGGAAAATATTAGTTGACATAAATTTTACCTTTTGCACAAATAATAGTCAAGAGCAATTATTTGTATGTCTTGCCTTAGAAAATCATGCAGTGACTTTTGTTTTTACTCCATTCTTCATGTAACAACAATTCTCTGTGTGGTATACATAGAGACTAAGACTTTTAAAATGAATGTACAGAAAATTAAGGGCTTTCCATTTTTAGTGCTATGGGTGATGATCTGAAATTAGAAGCAGGTCTAGACAGCATAGCACAGAAAGAGAAATGGATTACATGGTATAATTATCTAGTTGGATCCACCACAATATCAGCTTCAAGATTCCCAACATCTCTTAACTGCTTCATAGCTATTCTGTTGAGGCTAAGTAAGTACCAGTAATATGTATTTTGTATATTTTATGATTATAAGGCTTCCTAGTGTTTAGTTGTGTGTACAGATATTAGTTTTCAAAATTAAACTCTGAAATTTTTTTAATGCTTCCATTGGCCAATCAAAGCATGCAAAATCTCATTGCATTTTCTTATAATTTCATCCAAATGTCTACTCCCATTGTAAAAAGAAATCATTCTGTCAGTATCATTTAATGGCAAATACAATAATGACAAAGAATTTTTTCTATAAATATAAATAAAATGTGCATAAGCATCAAAATTCTTGTTGCAGCCAAACAGGTACTTTCTTACAAAAAGCAATGATAACACCATGCACTAAATAATCATATGGAAAGATAACAAACATAAAAGGTAGAATGACAATACAGTTATAGTTAATATTATTATGAGCCCAGAGGACCCCAAAACCCAGCAGCAATAGATATTCAACAAGACAAATGGTTAACAAAAGTTGCTTTTAATTATCTTTAAACATGAAAACAGAATCACACTAATTTATCACTATTGACTTAACTAACCTAACTTAACCCCCTTCTAATTCTAAGCGCACATTTATGTAATGTGTGTGTAAGTTCAGAAAAGTTATTTGATTCACCATCCAATCTCATATCTCATTCCTCCAAGTTCACTAGTTGCAGGCAATTCTTATACTGTGAACAGAATTTAACATTTATAAAGTTCACCAGGCCTTGGTGCTTGAAAGGTAAATGGTTACTGCTTAGGAAGGTTCTTGTCAGTTTTCAAAGAGAGATTTGTTGTACGCTGGACACCCAGCCAATTCAGTGTCTTGTTGAAGAAACTTGCCCCTTCAGGGTTCTCCAGATGATAACCTCTTTCTTTCAAGTCACCACAGAGTTCCTTCTTGTTTCTCTTATTCCAAGTGAAACAATAGACAGCCAGTCCTCTCCTCTTGTATGAACCACAAAGGCTTTGGCCAAGCTGAACAAAGCAGTCACAACCCGTTTTGCAAATGGGGTTTTCCACAAGCTTGCCAACATGTCCTGTTCCAGTCCCAGCTGTTGTTGCTGACTTTAACTCTGTAGAAGTGATCTGTGTGTGTGTGTCTCTCTCTCTCAGAGAAAGCCTGTTTCTCTCTCTCTACTTGCAAAACCACATGACCCTCTTAGAACAGCAAGTTCCCCTCCAGACAGAATGTGGCTTTGATGAGCTCTTTTATCTGTTGCCTTTTTGTAAACAACAGTCCATTAGTGAAGTCTCTTGGGCACTCTCCAAAGCTTTTGCAAAACCTGTTGGCCCTAACATGTCTAGTATGAGCAGAGCTCCAGTATTTGAAATAAGATCTGTTTTAAAGTGTTTGTACGTGACCTACACTAACAATACCTTCCCCAATTTATCTCCCAAAAACATATCTATATACTCTGTCATAGTATAAGAAAGTAATGTTTAAATAGCATGGACAGTTCTTTTGTGTGGTGTTGGATTAATTTGTAATTGGGGTAATAAGAGCCTGATAGCCATAGGAATATATTTTAAAAATTTTCTTGGACCCAGAGGTACTAGACTTCGTTTCTGAATCTTCTTCATAAGGGTAGCAGTGAGAAGAGGATGTGACCTGGGTGATGGTTTGCTGAATGATGTTGGCTGCCTTTTTGATGCAGCACCTCACATGGTTGGCTTCAACGGTTGGGACATCAGAGCCTGTGATGGACTTGGCAATGCTTGATACCCTCTTTTTCCTGGGCACTCAACTTACCAAACCAGACTGTGATCCAACCAGTCAGAATACATTCCGCAGTGCACCACTAAAAGCTTTGAGTGTATTCAACAATGTAAAAATTTCCTTAGACCTCTTATAAATTAGAAGTACACGTGTGCTGGCTTCAGGAGAGGTCCTTCAGTATGTGGATTCCCAAAAACTTGGCTCTAACCCTTTCTGCCCCTGTCCCATCAATCCAGATAGATGTGTGGTCCATTGCATTCCCCTTCCTAAAAATCGACAATATGTTCTTGTTGTTGACATAGAGAGCAATAATGTTGTTCTGGAATTACCAAACTAGATTCTCGATGTCAATCCTGTATTCTGACACTATTTCTGTAATTCAGCCAATGATGGTTTCACTAGCAAATTTATAGATTGTGTTGAAGCCAACTTGGCCACACAGTCATGATTGAACAGGGAATAGAGCAAGGGGCTAAGTGCACTGCCTGGGGTGCTCCCTCATTGATGGTCAACATGGACGAGGTGATGTTGCTGACCTGCACTGATTGGGGTCTGCCAGTGAGGAAGAAGCAAACAGAGTTTTATATCCCTCAGTTTTATCATAGGTTTTGCTGGTACGACAGTGCTAAATGCCAAGCAGTAATCAATGAACAACAACCTGATGTAGATACTCCTGTAGTCCAGATAATCTAATGCAGAGTGAAGAGCGAGCAAGATGGCCTCTACCATTAACTTGTTGTGATAACAGATGAACTGAAGTGGTTCCAGTCCTTCCTGAGATAAAGTTGATTTTAAGTTTTAAATTTATTTACAACATGGTTGAAGCTGATTCCAGCCATTTAAATGCAAGCTGCCCAATTACACCCAAATTAATCAACAGCACTCTATGTTTTGGAGGGTGGGAGGAAACCAGAGCATCCGGAGGAAACCCATGCAGATATGGGAAGAATCTACAGCAGGGGTCTCAAACTCAATTTACCCGGGGGCTGCAGGAGGTAGAGTCTGGGTGAGGCTGGGCCGCATCAGGTTTTCCACAAGAAAAACTCTTGCAAAAACATTCCAATGTTATCAAATGTCTTTATTTTTATTTTTTAACACAAAATAAGATGAAAAAAAAAAAAAATTAACAATTCATAAGAAAAAAAATAAAATCAATCAGTAATAAATAAAAAAATGAAAATTATAATAATACAGCAGATATAGAAGACTGAAGAAACCACATATAGTTGCTGACTGGAGAAATGTAATTATTATTATTCAGATACAAATGTCTGTATTAACAGTTCTTTAACCTTTAACTTTCTGAACATGAATGGAACATTGAACATAAACTGTTATGAACATGTCTTCTTCTGCCTACTTCTTACTGCTAGAGATCTGGCAGCACTTCCTCTCGCATAGCCGAGCCACATTTGGCTTAAGGGAGGAGGCAGTTGAGACCCTCAGTAGAGCTTGAAGATGCTCGTCAGTAAGTCTGGACCTGTACTTGGACTTATTGAAGTTCAAGGTAGAGAAGAGCTTTTCGCACAAGTATGTGCTCCCAAAAAGACACATGGTTCGCTTGAACATTCGGGAAAGCTCAGGGAAGCTGGGGGGCAATTCTCTCAAAAATTGCCCAAGCTTGTCTGCTTTTCCACTCACCTCCCTGAACTTAGTTTTGAGTTCAGAGTTGCACTGCAGGTCAATGAGCTCCATTTGAAGCACAGGAGGGGCATCTTGCACATCAAAGGAGAAGGGGTCCGCAAAAATTTGAAATGTGGCTCTGTGCATCTTGAAGTCTGCAAATCTGTGATCAAATTCCTCCTGTAGCTTCAAAATGACATCCACATACTTCTCACCACTGAATAGTGTGTCTGAATCCATGAGTGCCTTGCATGCTGGGAAATGGCAAAGGTTTGTCTGAGAAAGCTAGGCTTTCCATAACATAAGTTTCACAGAGAATGCCCTCACGTTGTCATAGGCAGCACTGACAAGTTGCCCCTGGTCTTGTAACTTATTGTTCAGTACATTAAGCTCATGTGTAATATCAACAAGAAAAGCTAAGTCCATGAACCATTTGGGATCACTTAGCACGGGAACAGCAACCCCATCTTTCTCCATGAAGGCTTTCAATCCGCTCTCAACTCAAAAAACCTCTTCAATATGTTTCCCCTGCTGAGCCAACGTACCTCGGTGAAGTAGAGCACATCCCCATAATCTGACTCCATTTCCTCTAAAAAAGTACGGAAACTTCTGTGCTTTAAGCTTCTGGATCTGATTTGGTTGATGAATTTCACAACGACAGACATCACATTGTCAAACTTCAGGCATTTGCTGCAAAGAGCCTGCTGATGGATAATGCAGTGCAGAGCAATGGCCTCCTCCACACTCTCCTCTTCCAGTTTTTTTTAACAAGTGCCACCAGTCCATTTTTCCTCCCTGTCATTGATGGTGCTCCATTGGCTGTTATTCCAACAAACCTCTTCCATGGCAAACCGGCATTCTCAATGGCATCACACAGCTGGTAAAATATCTCCTGAGCGGTGGTCTGGCCATGCATTGGAATTACTGTGAGCAACTCCTCTGTGACTTCAAAATTGTCCTCAACACCACAAACATAGATTGCGAGCTGGGCAGTGTCGGTGATGTCTGTGGTCTCATCAAGAGCGACTGAGTGTACACTGAAACATTTTACTTTCTCACACAGTTGATCATAAACGTCACTTGACAGGTCAGAAATGCGCTCTGCCACGGTGTTGGCAGAAAGGCTGATGTTGGTAAACTGACCTTTCTTTTCTGGACAGACAATACTTGCAGCCTGTAATATGCACTTTTTGACAAATTCATCTTCTGTGAATGGCTTTCCTGCTTTAACAATCATCTCACTAACCACGTAGCTAGCTTCGACTGCTGCATCATTCTCTTTGGTTACTTTCTTAAAGAAATCTTGTTGCCTCACTAGATATGTTTTAAGATTAGCTCTCTCATCTCCTTGGTATTTTGCATACTCCTCAGCATGTCTAGCTGTGTAATGACGTTTCAAATTGTATTCTTTGTGCATTGCAACTTTCTCCATGCAAATAAAACACGTCGGGATACCCCTGTGCTCAACAAAGAAATATTGCACTTCCCACTTTTCCTGAAATTGTCTGTGCTCATCACCAACCTTTCTCTTCACTGCAGGCTTTGAAAAATACATGTTTGGGGCTGTGTAATATATATAATTCCACTTGGTGTCACTGTTGCATTGAAGTTTCAGTGTTTAGCCGATGCGTCTTTTCTGCTTCTTATCTGTCCCGCTGAGCAACAACTTCCGGGTTCAGACTGGACGCCGAAGCGCGTGAAGCGGGAGCGGCCGTGGAATTGCGCATGTGCCGCATGCATATAATGACAAATAGAAAATGCACACAAATATGCTTATATTTGCAATAAGCCCAGCCGATGTCCTGCCTCCGAGAGCAATATACCCCACCGTGATTGGTAGGTTCGTTCAGCTCCGCACACAATACTGAAAAGTGCCAATCATGTCAAACTCGCGGGCCGCACTAACATTAAACTTTCATATTAAGGCGGGGCCACAAACTATCGTCCCGAGGGCTGCAGTTGGCCCGCGGGCTGCAAGCTTGAGACCCCTGTTCTACAGACTCCTTACAGACAGATTTGAACCTGGGTTGCTAATGCTGTATTAGTCTTGTGCTAACCATTACACTAACCATGCCACCAGATTTGCTCCATAATGAACCACTCAAAGCACTGAATTGTGATCGACATCAGTGCCACTAGCCGATAGTCATTGAGGCAGGAAACATTCTTCTTGGGCACTGTAAAGGTGGGGACTTCAGATCACAGCAGTGAGAGATTGAAAATGTCTGCAGAAATTCTAGCCAGTTGGTTCACACAGGTGTTAACAACACAGCCATGATGCTTTCCGAGAATTCACTCTCCTGAACATTCTGTGCTCGTCAGCCTTAGAGACTGGGAGCACATCAGGGGTTGCAGTGGCTCACAAGGGTTTCCCTTACAAATTGAGCGTAGAAGGTATTGAGACTCTAGCTTGGTTAGGGTTGCCCCTTGTTGATGTTGTACCTGGTCTTTCTGTATATTTCTGAATTGCCCAATCTGAACACCACCAGTATGGTCTTAAACAGTTCAAGTTTATTATCATTTGACTGTTCGTATAAAACTACAATAGTGTTTCTCCTAACCTCAGTTGCACACACGTACAAGCATAATGCTCAAAGTGATCTTTATTTACACGGGACACAAAAACACAATTGAAGACATACACACACATATGCATGCAAACCAGTAACACTCTGATGCAAGTTAGCTGAACTATACCAATGTTATTTTGAGGGTTCAAACAAACACCCCTGCCACCCCTCTCCTGACAAGCAGGCATGGCACACCAATTAAAAAAATAGTTACTTGTAGCTATCTTCAAGTTACAACAGGCAAGACATGATAGTCTTTCCTGCGTGAATGCCACAAATAGCCCCCATCCTTCAATGGCATACGCCTTACAATTAGTCTTCTAGTATCGTCCACAGCTCGCAACCTGAAGTGGAATGGTTCCAAAGGTGAAACAGAATTAACTAGCCCATGTGCTGGGTTTTTTCCTGCACAGCTAATGGGCTGGCCCATGTAGTCTCACATGACTTTGGGTGATGAGGAGGACCAATGGGAAGGTTTATTTACCTGGGGGTGGGGGAGAATCCTGACATTGATTTTAACAGGGAGAAGTGACTTTCAACCTGCTTCCTGTCTGGGTGGTCAGATGACCCTCCACGTGCATGCACATGGAAACTCCTTTGTTAGGACCAGCTTTCAGTCTCACCTATTGGATGATCCTATGATTCCATTCCTTCTACCCCTTGAAAGTCACAGCAAGCATTCATTCTATCTACAGACTAATACAAACCCTGGGGATATGTTGTTAAATTAGACACAAAACAGAATAAAATTATACCAACTAATATGAGCCTGATATTTGTTGCCCAGTGTATGACAATGGTCCACAAACTTCCTACTGTCCCAAAAGGCCTTCTGCTTCCCCATGGTGTGAAATGATCAAGGAACCAATCCCTAGATCATTTAATTTTATTCACCAACTCTCATATAAGGTCAACCAAGTGAATGATATTACCCGATTCATCTGGAATGCAAGTGTAGCACTCCTTACCAACAACAGTACAGTGTCACCCATGTAATTTTGCAAAGCCACCATCCAGAACCTCTCCGCCTCAGTAATTGCCCACTTGCATCCTGCCCACTGTAACCTGAGTGCTCCACAGGTTGTCAAGGTGGTGAATGTATGGCATTACGTATCTCAAACAGCATCAGCTATATCATACCATAGGGAGCCATGGGTAGATCCAGGACTGCATATCCAGTAAGTACCCTTCAGCAATCGGGGGAACCTACCTTCACTAGGCATTGGTGTGGGTACTGTTGTTCACGTATACAGTTTCTGCTCACATTCTGATGTCCCCCAATGAATGAGCATAGCTGCGGCTGACATGAGGAGAACCCTATCCAAGGTGAAACCACACAAGGCAGTGTGACCAGAGAACATACCAGTTTGTGTACTGAAGAACTATTCACTGCAGCAGTTCATCATCCCCATCGGTTTCAAGACAGCTACCATAATTTTGTTATCCAAGAGGGCGAGATTAACAGACCTCAAAAACTGCTGATAAAACAAATCAAACTGCACCACCCAGAGACTTTAGACCCATTTCAATTCACCTGAGAAGGAACTGTTCCTTTGACAATGGTATTGTAGAGAGCACCAAGTTCCTTTTAGTCTACTTAAGAAGTGACCTACCCCGGATGCACAACGTCTCCTCACTTGTCAGGAAGGCACAACAGTGACTGTACTTCCTTTGAAGGCTGAGATAGACAATGCTACTGGCCACCATTCTGTCTACTTTCTACAGGAGCTCTATCAAGAGCGTCCTGGCCAGCTGCATCATAGTATGGTATGGCTGCTGCAGCACATCAGATCAGAGGCCAATGCTCAGCACCATAATAGCATCAGAGAGAAGCTCTGGGGTCTTCCTCCACCACCCCCATGGTGTGATTAACCGTGATCATTATTTAAAGTCAAAATCAGGAAGGACCCCTTCCACCCTTCCAGCCAACCCCGTTGGAAAAAAGATTCAGAAGTATCAGAGCTAGAACCACCAGGCTGAGGAACAGCTTCTTACCACAGGCAATGAGAATGCTGAATGATTGCCTAAACAGCTCTCTGTGATTCTACCATTTATTAATATTATTTACTATTTAATAATAAGGTACTGCGTATATGTGTAATTTGTCTACATCTCTGTTATGTCTGTATGTGTGTTTTGAATTGTTCTGCTCCATGGACTGGAGAATTCTGTTCCTTCAGGTTGTATTACAGTTACAGTTTCAGTACCCTGTATCTGAAACACTTGGGAGCTTTTGTTGTTCGGTTTTGGGGGATTTTCGGTTTTTAGAACTTTGGATACAGGGTACCCGACCTCTATTGCAATCAGATGCCAAGTAAACTGAACACATTGAGGCTCACAATCCACATAATTCCCATTCTATCGAAATAATGAGATTTGTGGAAGAAAATGAAAGAAAATCAAGGAATATTTTATAGATATTACATTCATTGTATGAACATGTAAGTCTGGGCAGCTGCTTTTTTTCAAGATTCGATAAAAAATGTAAGCAATTTGTTCCAGGTGTTTCATCAAAACAAAGTCACTAATTTACAAGTCCATTTCCTCATCCCAAATAGTTCCTTCTCAATTTACTCGACCAATTAAAAGGCAAAGTTGCCATGAAATCTGAATCCTGTTTGTAATCCATAAAAAAAATTTGCCAACTGGTAGTACAATCTTCATCGTCACTGGGTAACTGATTTGTTGATGTGTAGCAGAAGGAAGTCATTCCTGGTCCTCCAGAAGTTCATGATCATCTCCTTTATCTTGACGACTTTGAGACTCAGGTTGTTGCTAGCGCACCATTTCATGAGATTTTCCACTTCTCCTCCATATAGCGACTCTTCATTGTTGCTGATGAGGCCAAGTACTGTTGTATCATTTGCAAACTTGATGACACCATTGGAGCTGGATCTCGTGATGCAGGCATGGGTCAGTAGCATGAACAGGAGCCCTGAGGTGCACCAGCCCTGAAATCCTTGTCCTGCCTATGTATTGTTTGTATCCATATGTGTTATGTCTGGTTGGATGACTTCATGTTTTGAACTGAGGACCAGAGAAGGCTCTTTGGTTGGTTTGTACCTGTACAATGAGAGGACAATAAATTTGAACTTGAGAAGTGTGGTTTTTGTTTCCAGATAGAATATTAAAAGCATACAGCTCTGAGGTGTGCCAGTGTTCAGCGTGATAATACTCAATATTCTGCCACCAACTTGAACAGACTCTCGTCTTTCTGTTAGGAAGTCTAGAATACAGTTACAGAGAGGGTGTTGAGTCCAAGTGAGGACAACTCCATCACCCACTGGAGAACGATCGTAATGAATGCCAAGTTGAAGTCGGCCTGGTGTATGAGGTATCTTTCTCCAGGTGGGTCAGGATGGATTGAAGGGACAGGGCTATAGCATCGTCTGTGCAGCAGTTTCTTCTACAGGCAAATTGAAATGGGTCCTGAGTCTTTTGGAGGAGTGCTTCCATCAGTCGAATAATTTCATAATGGTGGAAGTCAGTGCCACAGGGAAGTAGTAATTGAAGACTCTTATTGTCATCCTCTTGGGTACTGGGATGATGGTGGCTGTCTTGAACCTTACAGGAATGATGGAATGCTGTGATGAGATGTTGAAGATATCCATGAAGACCTCCGTCAATTTGTCTGTGCAGTCCTTCATTACCCGACCAGGTATGTTGTCTGTTCCCACAGTCTTGTGTGGGTTCACCTTGGATAGGGTTCTCCGCATCTCAGCCGTGGCTATACAGGGGCCCGTTCATCAGGGTGACATGGAGCTTTCTTTGGCATCATCCTGTTCTTCTCATCAAATCATGAATAGATATTCAGTCTGTTCAAAAGGAAGGTGACATTTTCCTTAACTTGCGAGGTTGACTTGTGTTATGTTATAGTCTTGACACCTTGCCACATGCACCTGATGTCACTGTCTGTGGATCTTCTGGGTCTAAGTGTTCAATTTGCTAATCGTTGCAAATTAATTTGTATTTGAAATGATATCTTCAGAATTAATAAAGTCATAGACAAAATCTAAAATATCAATGTCAGATTTGATTCCTTTTCTTTTTCTCTTTATAAAGAATTTGTTTATTTCTTTGTGTTCATGCAATTGCCTAACAGCCACCACTAGGTTGTGCCCTTAAACCATCAAAGAGTAACAGACCTTTCCATTTTCATGAAGTACAGAGTAGTGAAGTATGGAAAACACAGAACAATAGCAGCAGAAGATGAAGTCACGGCATTGGTGGGTTTATAGTGAATGTCAGTAGACCGTTTGTTTCCTGAGATGGAGGCAGAGATGTCCAGAAAAGGGAAAGTGGCATCAGAAATGGTCCAAATTTGAGGATGGGATGGGTGTTTGTCACAAAGGTAATAAAACTGATAAATTCCACACAAATGCAGCAGGTTCCAGTAGTTTTGGAATAAGAACTGTTCCATGCAGCCAACAAAAAAGACAGACGTGGCTCGGACCCATGCAACCTGCCTGTAGTTCACTGACAACCTTAGTTCACTGACAACAATATTATTGATGCAAGAAGGTAAACAATAAGTCTGCAGATACTGAAAAGCTGAAGAAACGTACAAAGTGCTAGAGGAACTCGGGTGAAAAAGGCACAAAGTGGGTGTTGTGTTAATAAGGGACTCCTGTTCGCAAGTCTGATTTTAGCACACAATTCTGATCCTAATTATTGATTACAGTAATTTAAACTGTCAGGTGGTACTAAAAAGCTGGCACCTGCAGGTTTAGTATTTTAAATGAGATATATATGAGTTCCTCAAACCCACTGTTACTAAATACTGCTTGATGTACAGTGGTAGATTTCAGGACAGTTCCAGGAACAAAAGGAAAAATGCCCTGTCCAAGAAAACCCCAGCATGTTGTGTTGTTCATCTTGCTCCTATGTGCTTACCCCATTCACCTTCCAACATGGATTTCTGAAAGGTAAATCATATTTGCAAAATTTTTTGAAATGTTTAAGGTTACAACTGACAGGAATAGATTAAAGTAAACAAATTGATGTTCAAATTTATTGCCACATGTACTAAGGTGCAATGATGAAGCTTTAGTTATGTGCAATCCAGCTAGGTATCTCATTCAAAGTACAGCAAGCAAGACACAGTTCAGAAATAGAGTTACAGAGTGAAATCAGTTAATAGAGAGCAAAGGCAATGTTTATTTAATGAGTGTGAAGTTCATTTAGGAGTCTGATAACATCAGGACAGAGACTATACTTGAATCTGAGGTGCATGATTTCACACTCGTGAATCCTCTTCCTGACTGAAGGGACACAAAAAGTGTCTGGCCAAGGTGGAGTGAGTTTTTTTTTTAAACTTTATTTTAAATTTTACAAGATAAATATATAATAATCCTCTACAAATACAAATAGACTATTAACTACAACCCTACCCCCACCCCCACCCCCATTAAACTAACAAAAATCCCAAAAAAAGAAAAAACCCTCCCCCCTCACCATTTGGAGCTTAAAAGAAAATTATATTAAATGCTTTAAGTTTGGAGTGCCATTCAATTAACTTCTAATGACACATGCTCTAAATACAAATTCCACATATCAATAAAAAAGATAAATTATTTTGTGAATTATATGTTACTTTTTCTAAATATAAACACGATTGCATTTCATTATACCATCTTTGCAAACTCAATTGAATATCATTTTTACATGTTACAGCAATACATTTTCTTGCAACTACTAATCCTAATCTTATAAAAGTTAAATGTGGTTTAGTCATTTGTGATTCTATAAAAGGCAAATTAATATAACCCATTAAACACATCAACAGATCCAATTGCAAATCTGTTTTGAACAAATCTCTCAAAAAATTTTATAATTTCCTCCGAAAAATATTTAACCTCACATGACCAAACTGAATGTATAAAAGTACCTTTCTGCTTCCTACACCTAAAGCACAAATCTGTTAAACTAAATCCATATCTCTTCAATTTTTCAGGCGTCAAATATATTGATGCAGAAAATTATAATTAACCATATTATACCTAATATGAATTAACTTTGTAACACTATCTACACATATTGCAGACCATTCTTCCCATGTCAAAACAATATCTAAATCACTTTCCCATTTCTCTTTAACTTTATTAATATTAACCTTTTCCATCTTCTCCTGTAACAACCTATACATATCAGAAATAAAACCTTTTCAACTTGATCCCAAATTAATAACTCTAATTTCATTTGACCTGTAAAAATTAAATCCTGCCCATAATTCTTCTTCAAAAAATTATGACGTTGATTATAAACAAACAAAGAATTTGCCAAAATACCATACCTCTCTTGTAACCTTTCAAATGAACAAAACTTCCCTGCCTCAAAGCTATCTAATGTACAAAGTAATCCTCTAGTCTGCCAGTCCTTAAAATGAAGATTATTTAAAGAAAAAGGAATTAATTTATTTTGATATAATGGTGCCTTTATAGATATCTTCCCTTTAGAACCAATAAGTAAATTTCAGTTATACCAAATATTCATTATATATCTTAAAACAGGAAACTCAAATGTTTGTAATAATATAGAATTCTATTTATAAATAAAACTAGCGATATTATTTTCAGAAATCTGATCCATCTCTATCTTTGCCCATCTTGGAGGTTGTACTATATCAAATAATCTATTAATAAACTTCAATTATGCTGCTTCATAATAATTTTGAAAAATAGGTAACTGCAAACCTCCTAACTCATAATGCCAGGTTAAATTTTGAATAGAAACTCTTGACAATTTACCTTTCCATAAAAATAATCTAATTGCTTTATTTATTTCCTTAAAAATTTTTTTGGTAGTAAACATGGTATTGATTGAAAAAGGTATTGTACATGAGGGTATAAATTCATCTTTATACAATTGACCTGTCCAATTAAAGTCAATGGTAAATCTTTCCACTTATTTAAATCAATTTTAATCTTATTTAATAATGATATATAATTTAAATTTTATAAATCTTGATACTTTGTATTTGCATTTACTCATAAATACTTAATTTTAGTAGACCATCTAAACTTAGTTATTTGCTTACTGTCTGAATAATCTTCATCAGCTATTGGTAAAACCTCACTCTTTTCCAAATTAACTTTATAGCCTGATAACTTACCATATTGATTTAACAAATCTTGTAATAACTTCAATGAACTTTTTGGATTTGTTAAATAAATTAGAACATCATCCGCAAACAAACTAATTTTATATTCACTTCCTTTTTCAGTTATCCCTTCAATATTCAAATTCTGTCGGACAGCTTAAGCCAAAGGTTAATAGATTGGCTAATTATTTACCAAAGCAAACAATGTAGGGGAAGGAGGACAACCCTGTCTTGTTGAATGAGATAAATTAAAAGAATCTGAAATCTGACAATTCGTCATTACTCTTGCTGTAGGTCCAGCATATAAGCTTTAACCCAACTTCTAAATAATGGACCAAAGTTAAATCTTTCTAATACTTTAAACAAATATTTCCACTCAACTCAGTCAAATGCTTTCTCAGCATCTAAAGATATTACCATTGGTTGATTCAATTGCTGATTTGCTACATTGATTAATGAAATGAATTTAACTATATTATCCACTGAGTGTCTATCTCTAACAAAACCTACTTGATCAATATGCACCAACTTTGGTAAATAATTAGTCAATCTATTAACTAAGAATCTAGCCATGATTTTATAATCAACATTCAGTAATGATATTGGTCTATATGAAGCCACTTTCAAAAGGTCCCTATCTTTCTTTGGTATAACTGTAATCAATGCTCTTGAAAAAGATTCTCAGAATACACCCATTTCTGTTGCTTGTTTTAATACATCCTTATCTAATGGAAATAATAAATCATTAAATTCTTTATAAAGCTCTGTTGTAAATCCATCTTCTCTAGGAGATTTCCCATTTGGCATCGAATACAAAGCTTCCCTCAACTCTAAATCAGTAAAACCAGCATCTAATTTTTTTTTTATAATGAACTCATTTAAAATCAGCAAATCCAATTTAGGTTAAAAAAAAAAGAATCAATTTGTTCTTCCCCCTGACTACCCTCTGATGTATACAAATTTCTATAATTTTTTTAAAAAATCCTTGTTTATTTCATTCTGTTTATGTAATTCCACCATTTTTCCTAACAGCATTAATTGTCCTTGATACTTGTTCAGCTTTAAGTTGCCACGCTAAAATTTTATGAGCTCTTTTCCCCAATTCATAATAATTTTGTTTAGATCGTAATATCTTTTTTTTCATATCTATATGTTTGTAGATTATTAAAACGTAATTTCAATGTAGATAATTGTAATTTATCATCTTCAGTACATTTCCTCTCTAATTTTTTCACCAAACTTTCAATTTCCTTTTCAAAAATTAAACTTTCTGAAAAGTATTGTTTCTTAATCTTAATCCATCCTCAACATTCATTGGAGCAACTTCATCCCTAACATCGAAGTACTCGAGATGGCAGAGACCGACAGCATCGAATCCACGCTGCTGAAGACCCAACTGCGCTGGGTAGGTCACGTCTCCAGAATGGAGGACCATCGCCTTCCCAAGATCATGTTATATGGCGAGCTCTCCACTGGCCACAGTGACAGAGGTGTACCAAAGAAGAGGTATGAGGACTGCCTAAAGAAATCTCTTGGTGCCTGCCACATTGACCACTGCCAGTGGACTGATATCGCCTCAAACCATGCATCTTGGTGCCTCACAGTTCGGCGGGCAGCAACCTCCTTTGAAGAAGACCGCAGAGCCCACCTCACTGACAAAAGACAAAGGAGGAAAAACCCAACACCCAACACCCAACCCCAACCAACCAATTTTCCCTTGCAACCGCTGCAACCGTGTCTGCCTGTCCTGCATCGGACTTGTCAGCCACAAACGAGCCTGCAGCTGATGTGGACATTACCCCTCTATAAATCTTCATCCGCGAAGCCAAGCCAAAGAAGAAATAACTAATAATTTGACCTCTCAAATAAGCTTTTAATGCATCCCATAAAATAAATTTATTTTGCATTGAATCTCTTCATTTGTCTGCAAATAAAAACTTACTTGATCTCTTAAAAAATTAACGAATTTTGGTCTCCTCAATAACATCTCATTAAACCTCCAATAATATGCAGCTACAATTACTTCAGCATCCAAACATTTAGCTAACAACAAGGAATGATTTGACAATAATCTACTTTTATACTCAGCATAATTAAATCTCCCTTGAACAGAAACCAAAAATAAATCTACTCTAGAAAAAGAATTATGCCGGGCTGAATAAAAAGAAAAATCCTTTTCAGTTGGATTTAATTTCCTCCATATTTCCACCAAATTCAAATCTTTCATCATCTCAATCAACCTTTTTACCATTTTTGATTTTTTTTAGCTTTTGGAGATTTGTCTAACAAAGGATCCAAACAACAATTAAAATCTCCTCCTACCAAAACATTCTCATTTGACTGATTTAAGTTTAAAAATATATCAAATATGAAAGCTTCATCATCTTTATTTGGTGCATATATATTAATTAATGTCCAATGCTATGAAAAAAATCTTACAATTAACTACTAAAACTCTCCAAGCATTGGCAGGAAAGGAATCCAAACTAAACAAAACTCTTTTTTATTTACCAATATTACCACCCCTCTAGATTTAGAATTATATGAAGACACAATCCCTTTTTAGTTTCAAATGTTCTTTTTCTGTCAAATGTGTTTCTTGCAAAAATGCAATATCTACTTTTAATTTTAAATATAATCCAAAACACATTTCTGTTTTATCAGATGATTTAATCCTCTAACATTAAAAGTTGCAAAATTTAAAGTATTAATTAAATCTTACAAAATGGCATCCAAACTTACAATTAGCTCCAAAAAAAACCCCTTATAACAACTAAAAAAAAAGAAAAAAAAAACCCAAACTTACCCACTATCCCCCCCAACCCAAAAAAAAACTGTAAAGCAGTAACACCCCTTATTAACTGGGTGCAGTGGGAAATGACTTCGGATTTGGCTGGGTCCCCATCATCTCCCCAACCGGATTAATAGAAACTTCCTCTTCAGGTATTAGATGTTTCCAATATTTCCTCTTGCAAAACCATCAGTCGTTCAACTTCCATCTTTTTTTTCATCTTGCCCATTTCCAGCTTTACTTAGCGTCACCAGCTTAGAGGAAAAATTCTTTATCAATTTAGAATCTGGTAAAGTAAAGTAAGGATTTTCGAAGAACTGAGATTGATATTGCCCATAAAATATTTTTTAAATTGCTGGGTATCTAAATGTAGATCTATACCCTTTCTTCCATCAGACCAATTCAGCAGGATTAAACTCATTTTGTCTCATAACTACCACCTGACTCAAATCTGCATTAAAAAATTACTATTTTGTATAGTCAAAGGACCCTCCATACGCTCTTGTAAAATTGCTGCACATAAAATCATTTCTCAGTCCTGATATCTCAGACATCTCACCAAAACTGGACAAGGTGGTTCCCCCACTATTGGTTTTTCCCTTAACGCATGATAAGCTCTTTCCAACTTCAGTCCCTCTGGAAAATACTCTGGACCAAAAGTTTCAACAATCCACTCTTTAAAAAACTTTGTTGGATTTGTCCCCTCAAAACCCTCTGGCAACCCTACTATTTTTATATTATTTGGTCGACTTTGATTTTCCAAAGCATCCATAAAACTAATTATTCTTCTCAATTTGCCATCCTGCCACCACTCCTTCAACGTGATCCACTCTATCTTCTACATTCTTCATTTTATTTTCAACTATATCCACTGCTGTCAAACATTTATTGACATCCACCTTCATTGCAGCAATCTCACCAGACTTGTCAATAATTTTAAGTCTGATCAACATTCTGAAAACTAGTAGTCATATAATCCATCTTACTTTCATTCTGCTTGGTTATTGTTTCTAACATTACCATCACGTCAGAGGCTGGCGTAGGTAGGGCTTATTGTACTAGGTGTCTTATAAGGTGAAGGTAATGCAGTAGGAGAACCTTCAACTTTAGCTGCTGCCATTAAAAGTTGAGTATCCTCCTCTTCTAGATACTGCAGTTCCCCTTCCACCTCTTCCTGTAAACTTTTAGTCTCTCTGGGTTGGCTACGGGGCTGCAAACCACCCCATGTCGAACTGATTTATTCAGCCCGATGCTGGGCAGCGGCCCCTGCAGCCCTCACTCTTTCTAGAGTCTCGCACATCTGCCCTGCTGCCCTGGTCCCAGCAGCGACCGCAGTGCGCTGGTAGGATGCTCCTGATGCGTCTCCAGCTAGCTGTGTTAAAGGCGCTGCTGCTAGTGAAGCTTTGCATCCCCCGACCGACTCGTGCTCAGCCACACACTAATCGGCATGCTCAGAGCAGTGATATTGCACACATTGCGCTGCTCACGGAGTGACGCCAGGGTTGTCGCAGTGGCACCATCTTGTGCCGATCCGCACAAAGATGTCGCCGCCACGTTTAGCCATACTGAAGAAGATTGCTGGGACTTTGGATTCATCTGTAATTGAGAACGAGGTTCCAAGTCTTCGGTAGGCCCAACTTTTTCTGATTATTCCAGAGGTTTAAAATGTAGTTTTTTTTTATTGATGAACTTTGCCTTTCTTGACCACTTTTCTTCTCATATCATAACCAATATTTTCATAAAGTTTTCAAATATTTTCTAAAACTTTAAATTCGGGCTTTAAACTTTCCAGTTGAGGAGAGATGAGTTCCCACGTCTTCACCCTACGCCATCTTGCCACGCCCCGGTGTTTTTTTTTTAACATTGTTGCAAGCCTCTGTTTTTTTTTCTTTTGGTAAGTTTGGTGGTTGGAACAGGATGCAAAAACACTCACAGATTTCATAACAATATTTTTACAGATGCAGAGGCACCTGAGTCCATGCCATAAACAGAGGTAATAGTCTCAGTTAAGAACCAGAACAATGAATTGTTTATCCCACACCTGTTCAGAGAGTACTCATCTGATTAGTGAGTCTATTTTTGGGATGTTGAAACTGAAATCAGTATTGATCAAGCAAGTGATCTAAAAACAGAGTTAAAATTGTTCTGTGAAATGGACACTTCTGCTGTTTCTCTGTCAGGGAAAACAGTGAACTACCATTGTAATGGTCATTCCTGATTGACCCATATCTGGGTAAAAGAAGCAAGAGAATTGCTTCATTGGTCCATGACCATTCTGACCCTTACCTGGATTCTTGGAAGCATCATGGAAGTCATGTTTCATTTCTCCTACGCACAAAAAGAGGAGTTTGTGACAATTATTCATATGAAAGAACATTTCTCTAGATATAACTTGACAAGGATTCGTGAGTTTTGAGCAGTTTGATCACTGTGTGTCTTATCTATTTCATAATTACTTCTGAACATCATTTTAAAGGTTCTGGGTTTCAACACAGGATTTATAAGACTGAATTTTGAATTGACTTGCAAGAATTTTGCCTAAGCGGTATTGGCTTGGGTAATCCACACACACACACACGCACACACACACACACACGCACACACACACACACACACACACATATACATACACACACACACACACACACACACACACACACACACACACACACACACACACACAAATGCACTTATATTTGTGTATAGTTGGGGTTAAGTTTAGATTTACATTTAATGTTATATTCTTAGTAATTCTTAACTAATTTTTTTTTTTAAATAACATTGTCTTGGTGAATTTCTATTGCTGCTGGTCTATGACATAACAATATGCTGGATGCTCTTCCAAGGCAATGGGAAGCGTAAATGGGGTCAAAGGAGGAGACGGCACTATATGTGTTGGTGGGAGCTATGTTCACAAACTTCTGCAGTTTCTTGCAGTCTTGGGCAGAGCAATTTCTGCACCACACAGATGCACCTTGGTAGGATGCTTTCAATGGTGAACCTGTGGAAATTGTTAAGGGATGCAGATGACATGCCACATTTTCTCAAGTTTTCTTGGCCATTAATTCAATGTGGATGGACCAGGACAAGTTATTGGAGATGTCTACTCCTTGGAATTCAAAGCTGCCTCATGTCTCCACCTCAACACCTTTCAAGTGTTGACTTGGCAGACCAAGTGTGAGTGTCATCCCTCCTGCAATGTGGTGCATTGGACTTACAGAGGCCTTTGATGCAGCTGAAGAGATCGCTGAAAAATATTTGAGTGTGCATTATTTTGGTGAAGGTTTTGATATAGACTGAGAACTGTTTAATAGAAAAAAAAGTACAAAAAGTAGGAATCAATATAATTTTTAGTTTGGTCACTAAGACAAGTAGGGTGATGCAGAATCCGTACCAGGGTGCCAGTTCACAATTATATCAATGACTTGGATGAGAGAATCAAGTGTAACATGTCATGAGGCAAATGTGGGGTCTGGGGTGATAAAAATAGGATTTATGGAAATCCTGATTATCAAGAAAGTTCCGCAGATTACGATCAACCATGATCCCAATGAATGGATCCAATTATGAGGAGTTGAATAACCCTCACCTCTTTCTAAATCTAATGTTCTTATAAGTTTAAAAATAAACAGAGAGTGTTAAGAACAGGACAAGATGATGGAAGAAAGAATAAGAAAATAAAAGGAGTCCATATCAGCACCAGGTTTTGAGTTAACAGTTCCCCTGACTGAATCTCAAATGGAGCAATATATAATTTAATTGCATTTCATTACAGACAGGCTTTCTGAAATTTAACTATGTTCTTTGCTCACTTGCAACCTCAGAACACCTCCATGTTGCTTGTGTCGCTCAAGATAACAATGGAAATAAATGATTCTGCACCTTGTTCCTTTCAATTCTCAATCTGGATACAGGACTGTAGCCCATAATGGCAGCAATTCTTTTCCCCACAGACGTTGTTGAATCTGCTGAGTTCCTCCAGCACTTGGGTGGGGGGGGGGGGGGTTATTTTATATTTCCACATCTGCAGTCTCTTGTGTCTCCAAAGCAGGAGACTCACTGTTTTGATTTGAACAAACAGTTGTGCAAGTCATCCAGGTATCAAAGCAATAATTATAGCCCCAATAGTTCTTCACACAATCTTCACTGTCCTTCCCCATCACAATATCTGTTTGGTCATAACCCAAACTTAAAGCAAGCTACAAAATAAACATTTGAAAATCAAATTTATAATTGAAATCCAGCCATATTGCACATAAAAGACAACTAACACTCGAATTCCCTGTTAATTCAGCTCAGTAGTTCTCAACCTTTTTCTTTCCACTCACATCCCACTTTAAGTATTACCTATGCCATCGGTGTTCTGTGATTAGTAAAGGATTGCCTAAGGTGGGATATGGATGGAAAGAAAAAGTTTGAAAACCACTGTTTTAATCATCCCCAATTGACTTGTTATGTGCATGGTTTCAGAACCCAAAAGGAAATGGGCCAATTAGATTTTTTCTCAAGCAAAATATTTCAGTAACAATTGGGTCTAGAGCAGTGATTCTTAACCTTCCCTTCCCACCCAAATATCACCTTAAGCAAATATTTACTACTCACAGAGCACCGATGGCATTTAGCATTTTTGGTGCATTTCACAGCATCTCCTTTGAGACAACAGCATGGCTGCTGGACACCTGCTCCTCTTTGAAAGAGGATATTTTGCTGAACGAAAATCTCATGCAGCTTGGACTTCAAGATCAGCCTACCCCACTTACCAGCCCAGCTGGCTGACAGATGAGAACAGGAGCAATGGCAGAGAGGCAGTGATTGGATCACAGCAACTGAAAATTGAATAGACGGCAGCTGATTGATGCTTGACAGAGCTGCGGATGTTCCTGGTGCAGCATTTCAACTGTCTGAGCTATCCATTTGAGGATGAATTGGGGACTACTGTGACATACTCACCCCACTCGCCTTGGAGATTGATATTCAAAGCCACAGTGGCAGAAGTGCAAGCTTACATGACTACAGTGTGAGCCCCCCCCCGCCCCCACTGTGGCACCCACACCTTGAGTGGCTGTAGTCTGAACATTCACAGCGGCACCTACACCTTTGGTGGCTATTGCTTATGCTGCTCTGCAAAGAGAATATCAACAATCAGATTAATATAAACATTGCATCAAGATTGAGGTGAAAGAAGAATAAGTTAAACTGTTCCTTCTTTCCACAATGGAAAGAGCCATTTCAATCACAGTGCAAAACAAAATTGTTAAAGGAAATGTGGCATAAACTTTCATTTTAATAAGTTGCTCTATACTTCTATGGGATAGATATATGCCAAAGTGAAAATTGCCATGAGCAAATTCAGGTCTCAAATGTATGTAATAAATTGATTTAAAAAAACCTGTATGACTAACAGGGTAGTTTTTGGGATTTGTACCAAAAACTCAATGCAAAATAATTCCATCAGAATCAGAACTAATTGTCATGAATGTGTCACCAAAAAAAAAAAAAAATCGTTCAGAACCAATATCAATCATCTGTTGTCCTTGACTTTGATAATCATGAATTCTAATGTAAAACAAAAGTTATATGTTCCTCTTTATCACTTGCACCATCTCATCACTGCCTCCAAGACAATGAATGCACAGAAATTCATGAGCAACTTTTCATTCAACGGCAATGTGCTCCACTCTGACACATTGCTATTGAATGAGGAAACCACGTCTCAACTTTCAGTGCAGAATTCTTGTCCCTTTTCATATTGTAAAAATATTAGGAGGAGAATTGTATGTGGTAAAAATCTGATTTAAAAAATGAAAAACATACTGAAAATACACAAATATAAGGAGACAAAAAATGGGATCCGGTGAAAAATAGCTTCACAAGCCTTTTCAGATCTCTCAGAGTATTTGTAGCACCAAAATATGTTTCGAAAAAAATTCTATTCTTTCTGAAAGACTGTTGAAATAACCAGAGTCTCCAGGTGGTGCTCATGGAGTGAACACGTTTTGGTTTTTGCTCCATAAAATATACTATTTTTAACCTGTATCCACCTTTGAACTAACTTCACAGAAGTCAGAAAGATCTTTATTATTTCTCTATTTATACTTGAGTATGAAAATTTTGAAGAAATGACTGAAGGAAAAGCTACACGAGCTAAAACCCGGGCAGAAGAAGGTGACGGCCGAGAGAAGAAACAACCAGACATTAAACTAAGTGAGATGACCTTCAATTACTTTTTGAAATTTTTTCGTGAAGAATTCAAAGATATTTGTCGCAAAAAAGACCTAGCTGAACTTCGTACAGCTTTAATTGCCTCAGAAGCTGAAACCAAAAAACAACATATCTTAATTGCAGCTCTTCAGACTGAAGTACAACAAAAAGAGATTAGACTGGCTGAGGTCGAACAGAAACTTTCCAAAGCAATTAAACAGCTAGAAGCGCTCCAGCTGAAAAGCATTGATTCAGAGAACCGTTCCAGAAGACAAAATATTCGTTTGGTTGGAATTCCTGAAGGCATTGAGAAAGGAGATCTCCTGACGTTTTTTGCTGAGCTATTAAAAGAAGCATACCCTTCCGAATTCCCTGCTGATCCACCGCTACTCGATAGAGTACATCATATCTGGAACCGAAATGCTGAAGCTTCTAAACCCAGAGTGGTGATGGTCCGTATGCACTACGTGAGTACAATGGATAGATTGATTCGTACAGCCAGAAGACTTGGAAATGTGACTGTTCGTGGCTTTAGTCTAAGAGCCTATGAAGATTTTAGTCCGGAGGTAGTACAGGCTCGAAGACTGTTTAAAGATCTGATGTCCGAATGTTTTGAGAAGAAACTGAAACCTGCGCTCCTGTATCCTGCGAAGCTCAGAATTTCTCCGGAGAACCAAGCTCGTCAAATATTCGACTCCGTGTCTGCAGCACGGAACTACCTGTCGGCTAATTTCCCGTCTAGCGCAACCTCTCAGCCCGAGTGACCGATAAAAAATGCGGTAGATATTGGTCTTTTTCAGGTTAATAGTCAGACTCTGATTTCTGACCATTCGAAAAGTAATAGATCATTGTAGCTCTAATTATCCTGTTCATCTCTAACACATTTTTATATATTTTTTCTCCTCTGTGAGAATTTTTTTTTAATATATAAGTGTATGTTTAATTTTATATTAATCTATACTAATAATATGATTATATTCTTTACTATTTTATTTTTGAGTTACTGAAAATGGCGATTTAAAAAATTTTTTTGTTTATTAAAACTTTTCGCGTTTTTTTTTACATTCGCCATTTTCTCTTTGTCTTTCTCCATAAAATCCTTCTTATAAGTTTAGGTGGTGGATCTTACCTTAATATTAGGAGCTGCCGTCTGAAGACATGGGGGTAGGTTTAGTGTTATTTCTTCTTTTTTCTCTGATCGCTCTCTGGTCAGATGGGGGGCTTTTTGGGTGGGGGGTGGGTTTTGTTTTTCTTTCAGGGGTTTTTATGTTTCATTTTCTTTCGTTTTTTCTTGATTTTTTTTTAGAACTACAGATATGGCTGACACGTCGTCATTTCCGGTCCTTCCTTATATCTTAATTCTTCTTCCAGGCACATGGGTCCCTGCTTTGGTTAACCCTTTATATACTGGAGGGTTGACCTAAGAAATGGATCAAAACATTAATTTTGTCTCTTGGAATGCTAATGGTTTAAACCACCTGTTTAAAAGGAGGAAGGTCTTTAAAGTATTCCAGAGACTGAAAGCACAGATTATTTTTTTACAGGAGACTCATGTGAGGAAGGAGGATAATCTGCATTTTTTTAAATCTTGAAAAGGCCAACAATTTCATGCCAACTCAGGCTCTAAGACTCGAGGTGTATCTATTTTTATTGATCCCTCTATTACATTTGTTCAACATGACATCACTGTAGACCCTAATGGCAGATTTTTATTGGTTACTGGGTTATTATTCAATATTAAGGTTGTCGTGGTTAATGTTTATGCCCCGAATGTAGATCACCCTGAGTTTTTTAGATCTTTGTTTACTATTTTACCCAATCTAAATGAATATCATTTAATAATGGGTGGGGATTTTAACTGTTGTTTGAATCCCCTGCTAGATAGGTCGAAACCTTCACAGTTCCTACTGAATAAATCGGCTACATATATTAACTCTTTCCTTACTAACTCCGGAGCTGTTGATATTTGGAGATTTCTTCACCCGAAAGAGAAAGAGTTTTCCTTTTTTTCTCATGTATACCACTCATACTCGAGAATTGATCACTTTTTTATTGATTCACGTTTTATTTCACTTGTAACTGCTTGTAAGTATGACATTATAGCCATTTCGGACCACTCTCCATTACAACTCTCTCTTAAATTCAAAGACTCTGTTTCTACTATTAAGCACTGGCGTTTTGATGTTACATTATTGCAAGATTTAGACTTTGTTAAATTTATGAAAGAACAAATTAACTTTTTTTTTCAACAAATTACACTACGGAAATTTCTTATGGAATATTGTGGGATACATTCAAAGCTTATATTCGTGGTCAAATTATTTCTTACTCAGTAGCTTTGAAGAAATGCATCAAAAACAAGACTCATCTATTGGTTGAGAAGATTAAAGACATTGACAAGAAATATGTGACTGATCCTACTGAAGAACTTTACAAACAAATAATTGAACTGCAGATGGAATATAATTTGTTACTTACATCTTCGATTGAAAACCAGTTAATTAGATCTAAATCTGATTTTTATGTGCATAGTGAGAAATCAGGTAAACTGTTGGCTAATCAACTGAAGAATATTTCAGTTAGACGCCAAATTGTGGAGATTCGTAAACAGAATGGAGAACTGACTGTTAACCAGGAAGAGATAAATCAATCTTTCCAAAATTTTTATACATCCTTATATAGTTCAGAATCCCCTCAAGACCTTAGTAATATGTTTAATTTTTTAGAACATTTGAAACTCCCAAAAGTATTACCTCAAGATAACTTAGAATTAAGTAAACCCATTACAGATTCTGAGATCAATAATACTATTTCCTCACTGAACTCGGGGAAAGCACCAGGTCCTGATGGATATTCTGTGGAATTTTATAAAGCTTTTTCTTCTACTCTCTCTCCCTGGCTTATTAAGATGTTTGATGAATCTATCACATTGGGTAAACTACCACAATCATTTTACAGAGCTACGATTTCTCTAATCTTGAAAAAAAATAAAGACCCGACCGAATGTTCTTCTTATAGACCAATTTCTTTGTTGAATGTTGATTCTAAGATCTTCTCTAAAATTCTAGCGACAAGGCTAGTGAAGATATTACCATATTATTATCTCTGAAGTCCAGACTGGATTCATTAAAAATCGTTATTCCTCCTTTAATATTAGAAGATTGATGAATATTATTTAAATCGTTATTCCTCCTTTAATATTAGAATATTGATGAATATTATTTACACCCCTTCACATAAGTCCTCAGAATGTGTTATTTCATTAGATGCTGAGAAGGCCTTCGATAGAGTAGAATGGCCTTATTTATTTACAGTTCTTGAAAAATTTAATTTTAGTCCAATATTTATATCTTGGATTAAACTTCTTTATAATTCCCCAGTTGCCTCGGTTTTTACTAATACCCAAAGATCGCCATATTTTCGATTATTTCGGGGCACCAGGCAAGGGTGCCCCCTTAGCCCTTTATTATTTAACTTAGCTTTAGAACCTTTGGCAATTGCTATCAGAGAAGCACCCAATATTACTGGTATTATTTGTTGCAGGGATATTCATAAAGTATCACTATATGCAGATGATTTATTGCTATATATTTCCAATCCTGAAAATTCTATTCCTGCAGTTTTATCTTTATTAGCCCAATTTAGTAATTTTTTGGGATATAAACTGAACTTAAATAAAAGTGAATTATTCCCTTTTAATGGATGGGTTCCTATTTATGATAGTTTGCCTTTTAAAATAGCTAGAGACTATTTTATATATTTAGGGATTAAGATTACTAAAAAACATAAAGATTTGTTTAGGACTTATTTTTTCCCTCTATTGGACCTGATCGGTAGTTTACTTACCAATTGGTCACCATTATCCCTATCTATGATAGGCCGAATTAATGCTATTAAGATGATGATCTTACCTAAATTTTTATATATATTCCAAGCTATACCTATTTTTGTTCCTAAATCTTTTTTTGATAGGGTCGATTCTAAATTGTCTTCATATATCTGGCAAAACAAGAATCCTAGATTGGGAAAAAAATATTTACAGAAATCTAAACTGGAGGGAGGATTGGCATTACCCAACTTTAGAATTTATTATTGGGCAATTAATATTAGTTACTTAAGGTATTGGTTGAATTATTCAGAATTATCTCTAAATCCCCATTGGGTAAATTTAGAAATTAAACTGGTACAAAATTTCTCAATTAGTTCTATTTTGGGAGCTGCTCTCCCTTTTACTCTTACTAAACTATATAAACTCATTGATAATCCAATGGTTAAACATACACTACGTATATGGTTTCAATTCCGGAGATTTTTTGGCCTAAGTTATTTTATCTTGGAAACCCCTATTGTACTAAATTTCTCTTTTCATCCCTCTCTAATTGATCAAGCTTATTTACTCTGGAAAGTTAAAGGTATAACATGCTTTTCGGATTTATTCTTGGATAACTCTTTCATGTCATTTGAACAATTATCCATGAAATATGATTTACCTAGATCTCATTTCTTTCGATATTTGCAGATTAGGAGTTTCTTAGTTTCGACTTTACCCTCTTTTCCCAATCGGGAGACTACGACTGTTTTAGAGGATATACTATATTCAAAATTCCCTCCAAAAGGTGTGATATCTAAATTATATAATATAATTACAAAAATAAATTCTGGGACTTTTGGAAAGTTTAAAAATGATTGGGAAAGAGAACTCAACCTTCATATTTCCAATGAAAATTGGAACAAAATTCTGTGACTGGTAAACTCCTCTTCTTTATGTGCAAAACGTTCACTGATACAGTTTAAAGTTGTTCATAGAGCTCACATGTCTAAAGATAAACTCCATCGTTTTTATTTTCATATCGATCCTATATGTGATAAATGTCAATTGGAAATAGCTTCCCTTACACATATGTTTTGGTCCTGTCCCTCTTTACAGAATTATTGGAAGGAAATTTTTTCCATTATATCTACCGTTTTGAATATTGATTTACAACCACATCCCATTACTGCAATTTTTGGATTACCTATGATAGATTTGACTTATTTATCTCTTCCTGCGGATCGTATGATTGCTTTTCTTACACTAATGGCTAGAAGATCTATACTATTGAATTGGAAAGAGGTTAATCCTCCCACTGTTTTCCAATGGTTTACCCAAACTATACTATGTTTAAATTTAGAGAAAATTAGAAACTCTGTCTATGAATCCCCTTCTAAGTTTGAGTTAACCTGGCGACCATTTATTCAATATTTTCATTTGTGGTGAGTTGATCTGGCTCTGTTTTCTTTTTATGATTATGTATGATAATTGGGCTGTTAGATGAGATCGGAGTGATCGGCGTGATTTAGCTATATCGGTAGGTTTTTTTTTAAGTTTTTAATTCAGATTTGTTTTTTCTTCCTTTTTGGGGTTTTTTTTTCTCTCTTTTTTTATATATTTTTATTAATTATATCATTTTTTTTAGAGATAGTTCATACTCTAAACTGATCTAAAATTTTTTTATGATATATTTTTATTCTGCAATATTATTGTTTAATATCTCTGTATTAATTCGTTATTTACTATGTATTTTTCATATCTCTTTGAACTGTATGTGTTTATAAATTATAATAATAATAAAAAGATTGGAAAAGAAAGAAATAACCAGAATCGTTGTATTCAGTCTATGGTCCCAATATTGCACATATCTATAAGATGACATTTTTAGGCATCAAATCAACAATCTAAACCAGTCCATGGACTGGAGACAGAAAAGTGTGGTGAATTATTTTAACTGCCCAAACTAATATAAAAGTTCAAAATATTGTAGTGACTGAAGCTGAATCCCTTGTATCCAATTGCATCCTGCAATAATTGTGGAAGTTCCACTTACATTTTTCTGATGGATTAAATTGTATCTGTCAGGGAATCCTGCGCATTTAACAAAATCAATCTGACAACTGTAAACTACTGATTGTGTTCTGAATGGAACTAATATTTTCAAAAGGTACATTCTTTACAACAGATCCCACAACAATAAAATAATAATTTTGATTAGGCCCTATGGTTTGAGGTGACCTATTCCAACTATAGATTAGTTTACAACTGTGCCTTAATGCATAGCACTCTTGCCTTTTTCGGTTCAAGTCCCACTCCACAGACATAACCATAAATGTCTTGACTAATACCCTGACAGAGTAGTGAGAGATGGTGCTGCATTGCTGGTGGAGCTACAGTTCAGATTCAAGGCCTATCTATTCTCTCAGGTGAATACAAAAGATCAGTTACACTATTTTGAAGAAGAACACAAGCAATTTTTGGTGTCCTGGCCAATATTTATTGCTTATTCAATATTATATTACATCTCAGTTCATAACTTTCACTTTGCTGAGTGCAAATTAGTTTCCAAATTCTGTACCACAATAAACACACATAAGACTCAAAATACTGCTGAAAATCTGAAATAAGGTTTCCAGTCCAATAATCTTTTGTTCAGGTTTAATGCAAATATGGCGTAAACACACACAATTCCTTGATCGAAGTAATTTGTGCAGATTTTAAGTAATTGATGTGAAACATGAAAATCTGCAGATGCTGTGATGAACACAGAGATGCTGAAGGAATTCAGCCGGTTTGATATTGATCTCCAGTACATCGTAACAATTACCATTTTCCAACTTGAAAATTATCCATTCCTTCACAGAGGCAATGTTTAAATGAATTAACATCCTATATAGTGCACCTGAAACATATGAAAAAATATGGGGCTTCTTTTCGGCCTTATTACCATCATTACACCTTGGCTACTGAATTATTATGAATACCTGTTCTCCCTTACTCCTATTATCTGCCTAATGTAGTAATATATAACTTAGGACCTCATACTATTTTTCAATTGTGAACATAAGAGAAATTTCTACCGTACCAGGGTTGCAGGTCAGGGGAGCATTTTGTTTGTTCATTTGTTTTTTTTTATTTGTGTTTTTTTTTTCTTATGTGTATCTATTTATAAAAATGTGGTCATTTTGCTTCAATAAAATTAATTTTTAAGAGTTAATAAAAGATTTAGAAGCAAAAAAAATTTTTAGAGAAAAAAAATTTAAAAAGAGAAAGCTGGATTGCTGTGTCTTGGATGGAATCCTTGAGCTATGGTTCTGGAATGACCAGAGAACAGCAGCCTTGCAGTTCTCTCTGGTTCAGATGCAGCCCCAGGTAATAAATTTGCGAGTAAGATAGTCGGGAGAATGGGTCTCAGTAGGTTAACTCTCAGTCTAACCCCAATGCTGGCCTGTTTGCTATGCTTCGGTCTTCTCGCTTCCAATGGCCTCCCAAGTGTCTCCCGTGATTCGTTCAGTAGTTTGCTCCATTCTGGCTCCCTTCGTTCAGTAAGGTAAAACTGCTCAATAACTTATCAATCCTACCTGATTGTGCATTTTCAGTCTGTTGGGCCTTCTTCAGCATCTGGGGAGTTTTGGAAGCTCATGACGCCTACTATCTCTGCAACCACTTTTATCAGACTCTAGGATGCAGGCTTTCAAGGTCCAGGGGACTTATCAGCCTTTAATCCCATTTGTGTGCTTACTGTTTTTCTGTCTATAATGATTCTTTTGAGTTCTTTCTGTTATGAGCCCAAAGGACCCTAAAACCCAGCAGCAATAGACATTCACCAAGACAAGTGGCTTTCAAAACAAAAAGTTATTTTTAATTAACTTCAAACATGAAAATAGAATCAAACTTGAACTTAGCTCTATTCTTATACTATACTCTATAGTAACCCAGATTATCCCCTTCTAATTCTAAGCGCACGTGTATGTAATGCGTGTGTAAATTCAAGAAAAGTTCTTTGGTTCACAGTTCAATCTCACTTCTCCTTCTTCCAAGATCTCTGATTGCAGGCAATCACCATACTGTGCACAGAATTTAACATGTATAAAGTTCACCAGGCTTTGGTGCTTGAAAGATAAATGTTTACCGCTCAGGAAGGTTCTTGTAGGGTTTTCAGAGAGAGCTATTTGTTGCACCAAGACACAAGAGCAACTTGTCCGTGAACTACTCTTTGCAGACGATGCCGCTTTAGTTGCCCATTCAGAGCCAGCTCTCCAGCGCATGACGTCCTGTTTTGCGGAAACTGCCAAAATGTTTGGCCTAGAAGTCAGCCTGAAGAAAACTGAGGTCCTCCATCAGCCAGCTCACCACCATGACCACCAGCCCCACCCCCCCACATCTCCATTGGGCACACAGAACTCAAATCGGTCAACCAGTTTACCTACCTTGGCTGCACCATTTCATCTGATGCAAGAGATAGACAACAGACTCGCCAAGGCAAATAGAGCCTTTGGAAGACTACACAAAAGAGTCTGGAAAAACAACCACCTGAAGAAACACACAAAGATCAGCGTGTACAGAGCCATTGTCATACCCACACTCCTGTTCGGCTCTGAATCATGGGTCCTCTACTGGTATCACCTACGGCTCCTAGAACACTTCCATCAGCGCTGTCTCCGCTCCATCCTCAACATTCATTGGAATGACTTCATCACCAACATCGAAGTATTCGAGCTGGCAGAGTCCGCAAGCATCGAATCCATGGTGCTGAGGCCCCAACTGCGATGGGTGGGTCACGTCTCCAGAATGGAGGACCATCGCCTTCCCAAGATCGTGTTCTATGGTGAGCTCTCCACTGGCCACCGAGACAGAGGTGCACCAAAGAAGAGGTACAAGGACTGCTTAAAGAAATCTCTTGGTGCCTGCCACATTGACCACCGCCAGTGGGCTGATATCACCTCCAACCGTGCATTTTGGCACCTCACAGTTCGGCGAGGAGCAACCTCCTTTGAAGAAGACCACAGCGCCCCCACAGAGCCCACCTCACTGACAAAAGACAAAGGAAGAAAAACCCAACACCCAACCCCAACCAACCAATTTTCCCTTGCAACCGCTGCAACCGTGCCTGCCTGTCCTGCATCGGACTTGTCAGTCACCAACAAGCCTGCAGCAGACGTGGACATACCCCTCCATAAATCTTCATCCGCGAAGCCAAGCCAAAGAAGAAGAAAAAATTTTGTTGCTCCAGGACTTCCACAACTGAGATACCATCATTAGTCACCTCAATGTCTCACTGATTAAATTTGCCCCATCAGGGTTTTTCAGGTGGTAATCTCTTTCTTTCAGGTTACAACAGAGCTTCTTCTGTCCTCTTATTCCAAGAGAAACATCAGACAGATAGCACTTCCAGCCATCCACTGCTTTTGGAATTTTTCATCAGTTCTTCCTGAATTGCACTGTCACACACACACCAGCTGAGAGGGCTTCTCTTTTCTCTCTCTCTCTCTTTCTCCAACTGAAACTTCCAAGAGAAACATGTGACTCACTTGCAAAACCCCCACCTTCTTCAGCAAACAACAGGAGTTCTTCCTTCTGCTCCCATATATTGTTATCTTAGGTAAACAAAATCCAGAATTGACCTTTCTGTGAGCACTTTGCAGAAAGGGTACTGATAGACAGCATGACTCCAGCAAGACAATGGTCAAGCATTTTATGATGTCAGTTCAATTAACACCTACTTGTGAAAGGTGCTTACATTCTCCAGAGATCTTGCAATGTGAATTCTTCAGTCTTTCAAATAAGATCTGTTTTAAAATATGTGAATGTATGTGACCTACTCTAAATATTATAAATTCTCCCCAGATATTAATATTGTTACACTTCATCTCATTGACTATCTACTGTTTTTGGGGGGGAAAGGACACTCAACTATGTTGGAGGAACTCAGCAGGTCATGTAGCATGGTTGTTTCCACATATATTTAATTTTGAGATACAGCTCTGTTACAGGCACTTCTGACACTTGAGCCTGTTCTGACAAAATACACCCCTGTGACCAATTAATGTAACCCTGTACATCTTTAGAATGTGAGAGGAAACTGGAGCACCCAGAGGAAATCCATGCAGACACAAGGAGAATGTACAAACTCATTAGTGCCAGATTCAAATTGGGTCAGTGGCTCTACATTGTCCTAACCACTACTAACAATTGTTCAAAGAAAGTCCCATGAACACACTCCAGGAACTCAATTTTAAGATGACATTGCCAATTTCATTGGTTCAGCCTCAATGAAGATTAAAGTTACCCATGATTATTGCAGTACATTTCTTAAAAGTTTCCATTAGTGTCATAGATCGTGTAAATTATTCACTGTGTGGTTCCTACCCCAGTTAGACCTCTCAAAATGCAACACCCTCACATTTCTTTGTATTAAATTCCATCAACTATTCCTCTTCCCTTCTTCCCAACCAATCAAAATCTTGCTGCAATCTTCGACAACAATCTTCACTATCTATAATACCAGACACTATAGTGTCATCTGCAAACTTGCTAATCAAGCAATGTATTTTTTTTTCATCTCAGTCATTAATACAGATGACATACAGCAATGGGCCCAGCACTGAACCCTGTGACACATTACTAGTCACAGGCCTCCAGACCAAGAAACCACCTACTGCCCTCACCCTCTGTTTTCTATAACATGAAGCTAACTTTCTATCTCACCTTGGAGCTATTATTTCTTGATTTATGCCCTGTCCCATAGCTTAGATATTGTTATGGGCCTTTCTCACTAATGATTTCATTCCATTGCTATTTCTTATTTTCAGTCAAACTGATTCTGAGCCAAGATCATTTCTCACTTCTGCACTAATCTCCGTAATGGACTGATTAACTTATTTAAATTGACAACTGGCTTCTCCCAAAAGGATTATAGCAGGCAATTTAAAACATTGCAGTTAAATAAGAAGTTGTGAAGGTTGCATTTTGTCCCATTTTTGTCTACTCCCCTTTGAATCCAAACAATTGCTATCGTATCAGCTTTCCTTTTCCAGTGAGAAAATGTCTGATTATAATATAGTATTATTCCACAGCTTCTAATCCTTGAATGCTCATCCATAAGTTGATTGCTCTCTTTTATATCCATTCCATCGATGTTTTACATAACTATGTTAAAGCAATCAAATGTGTGCCTAGTGTGTGTGATCATAACAATAATGTATAATATAACAGAACTTCTTCAATATTTTGGCTCAATATAGCTATTCTTATTACCTCAGTATCTGATTTATTTTAATCACTGCAATAAAACATTGTTGTGAAACCTTTTACTTTGTGCCAATTAGAACTTTGAGAAGTCTAATTTTCTATTCATTTCATGTTCCTTTTCAAATGTTCACATGCAAAAACTTTGCATTCCTCGACATTAAATTCCATTGGGTATTATTATTTTGTCTTATTCAGCCCATGCCAACCAAAATATCCCACCCACACTAGTCCCGCTTCCCTGCCTTTAGCCCATATCCCTCTAAACCTAACCATGTATCCATCCAAATTTTTCTTAAATTTTGCAATAGTACCTGCCTCAATCACCTCCTCCACAAGCCGCATCAAAGCCCTCATTATCTTGGGTATAAAAAGTTATCCCTCTGGTTCTTTTTAAATCTTTCCTTTCCCCCACCCAACCCCCTACTTACTCACCTTAGACCCGTATCCTCCAGTTGTCAATTCCTCTACTATGTGCAAAAGTCTCCCTGACTTCCCTTGATCTATTCCTCTTACGAATGTGTATAGCTCACTAAGACCACCCCTCAATCATTTTCTGGGTTGAAGCTTAGTATATTTTTTACTCACAATTGGGAGTCATCACTACATATAATTTATGGATGAATAGCTTAGGATGATGTCTATTCCTTCCACTCTTTGCAAATGGCTCCCACCTGCTCCTGTAAATTAAGACTCAAGGTGGTCATTTCCTTCCTAGATATTCCTTCTCCATTTGTGAAGCTTCTTGTGTCAGATGTCCCCATAAATTATGGGAGAAGTTATGTTTTTTTTCTCAAGGAAGTTTCAGAACATACATGAAAACTTTTTCCTGTCTTTCAAGAAATCTCCTTCTGTGTCAAAGCTGGCAATAATGTTTCAGGGGTGTGATGTGATTCACCTCTAACTTTAGAGATATATTTAAGGCTTCATTACTTCTTGATTCAATCATCACACTGTTGAAAAAACCCAGTGAAAGGTCTTTCAGCTTGGTTTGTCAGTGTGAACCCCCATGACAGCATCCTAGAAGAAGATTTTGAAATAATGTATTGTCACACAGGGTAAAATAAATCATATAATACAAAAGTTACTGTAAAATGGAATGACTTATGAGACATGAAGAGAGCACATTTTGAAGTCCAAATATATCAAACATATACATTGCAAGGTTTTATTTTGTGATTTTGCAAATGATATTTTCTTGGTGTAAACAGTTACAAGCTGCTTGCCTGGTGTGTCGGTATATTTATAATGCTAAGTCTGTAAATTGTAGACAGCGTCATGGTTGTCAACAATTGGGAAACCTCATCCATAAGTCACCATAAATTTGGATTGCATAATGATGTGGTTGGAAAGTTTTGTTTAAGTTTTATTTTAATTTCAAGGTTAATTTAATAGCAAGGGTCAAAGTATAGGCGTACCATCAGATACATTCGACAGGAAATTGGCAGTAGCAACATTCTTCCTGGAAACATAGAAACATAGAAGATAGGAGCAGGAGTAGGTCATTCGGCCCTTCGAGCCTGCTCTGCCAGTCAATGAGATCATGGCTGATCTTAAAGTTCAGTACCCCGTCCCCGCCTTCTCTCCGTAACCCCTAATTCCCTTATACTGAAGAAATATATCTAATTCCCTCTTAAATATATTCAATGAACCTGCCTCTACTGCTCTCTGTGGCAATGAATTCCACAGATTCACCACCCTCTGGGTAAAGAAATTCCTCCTCATCTCAGTTCTAAATGGTTTGCCTATTATCCTCGAACCATGGCCCCGGGTTCTGGACTCCCCAACCATTGGAAACATCCCTTCCACATCCATTCCGTCCTGTCCTGCCAGAATTTTATGTCTCTATGAGATCCCCTCTTAATCTTCTAAACTCCAGCGAGTACAATCCCAAATTGCACAATCTTTCCTCATCAGTCATTCCTGCCATTCCAGGTATCAGCCTGGTGAATTGCCTCTGCACTCCCTCCATTGCAAGAACATACTTCCTCAGATAAGGTGACCAAAACTGCACACAATACTCCAGGTGTGGTCTCACCAAGGCTCTGTACAGCTGCGGTAAGGTATCCTTATTCCTATACTCAAACCCTCTTGCTATGAAGCCCAACATACCATTTTCCTTTTTACCCGCCTACTGTACCTGCATGCTTGCCTTCAGTGACTGGTGCACAAGAACCCCTAGGTCTCTCTGCACTTCCCTATCTCTCAATCTATTGCCATTCAAATTGTAATCTGCCCTCCAGTTTGTATTACCAAAGAGGATAACCTCACATTTATCCACATTGTAGTGCATTTACCAAAGAGGATAACCTCACATTTATCCACATTGTAGTGCATTTCCCAGTATCTGGCCAGTGCCCCAATTTTTCCAAATCACACTAGAGCTTCCTGACCCCCCTCTTCAGTGCACACAACCCCTCCTAGCTTAGTGTCGTCTGCAAATTTGGAGATATTACATCCAATCCCCTCATCTAGATCATGAATGTAAATTGTGAACAGCTGGGGTCCCAGTACAGATCCCTGTGGCACTCTTCTGGTCACCACCTGCCACTCAGAAAATTAGCCTTTTATCCCAACTCTCTTTCTTCTATCTGCCAGCCAGTTCTCAGTCCACATGAATACCTTGCCCCCAATCCCATGAACCTTGATTTTGCATGCCAGTCATTTATGTGGGACCTTATCGAAGGCCTTTTGGAAATCCAGGTACACCACATCCACTGGCTCTCCCCCATCTATTTTACCTGTCACCATCTCAAAGAATTCCAATAGATTTGTCAAGCACGATTTACCTTTTGTAAATCCATGTTGACTCTGTCCGATCCCTTCTCTGCTAGTCATATGCTCCGCTATTACATCCTTAATAATGGATTCCATCATTTTGCCCACTACTGATGTAAGGCTCACCGGCCTATAATTCCCCACTTTTTCTCAATAAAGCCCTATCCTTCCACATCAGTCAACACAAAATGAGTGAATGTTCTACTAAAAATAGACTAATAATAATCAGAGATGGGACATTGCCAAATGATTATCCTGTACTTAAATTTCAATCTCCAATTTGTCTCACTATTTGATCAATGCTATTGCATATAGTCAGTACCTCCTCTATTAGACCCACAAGGAAAACTTGAGTTATGTAACTGTGTGTTACTTTAATTCTCTGCCCTATCCGACTCTGATTTATTTTTCATTTTTCTTGTTCCAATGAAGCCCAGTATAAGTTGCCACAGAGACATGCAGTGAGGAAAGAGGCTCTTCAGCTCATTAAGTTAGCTCCCATTTACCCTAATCCCATTTTATTCTCCCTTCATTCCCAAATTCTACAACTCAGTGCACACTAAGGGAAATTTACAATGCGCAGTTAGACCAGCCTTGGGACTGTCCTTGGGAGAGACAAATGGAGCACCTGGAGGAAAGTTATACAGTCTCGGAAAGAATGTGACAACTCCACACAGACCCAGAGGTCAGGAGCAAACCCAGTTTGCTGAAGCTGAGAGATAAAAATTCAACGAGTTGCACCACTCTGTTGCCTCTTTGTAGGCTGAAAGGACAGCAGCTCAACATCCAACTTGATCCAGGATTGAGTTAATCATTTCCTTATTATCAGCTTTTCCAATTCCACTGCCAATTCTGAAAGATCAGCAAAATGTAATACCATTGGGATATGCTCGAGACAGATCAATTGCAATTAACAAACCTTCGCTATCTTTTCTCAGCTGGCGCTAATACTGACTGCATCAACACACTATTGCAGACACGCCTTTTGTTCTCTCGACTCCTTCCCCTTTGCAAATTAAACCATTTTTGATTTCTAAACTGACAAAAGTCATTGACCTGACAAGTGTATTTTATTTTTATCTTCATGAATTCTGCTTGATTTTCTATATTTTCGGTTTGGTGCTTTTATCTCAGATTTCCAGCTTCAATAGTTTTAATTTTCAATTACCACCAATGCTTCTTTCAACATTCCCAGCTCATTTCCACCAATTTTCAAATAGACCATCCTAAATGCTCTTCCTGATCTTTGTGTTATCTTGCGAACTTAGCTCATTCTTTTCTATCATTATAAAACTGCGAAGCTCCTTACTTCCATCAATAATTATTTCTTTCAATCCGTCCCTTAAAATCTCATACAAAGTAAGTGTTAAAGTGAAGAAACTAAAATATTGAGACATATTATCTGTTTGCAATGTAACTCTTAAAAATCAAAATTAAATGGTAACAGCAAGACCACATATGGCTACTAATTAAAGATAAAGTTCATTGTGATTGGATTGAAGGTTTTGTGTCAGATTGTTGTAAATGAAGATTGGCAGAAAGGATACAGTAGTTTTTTTGGGATTTACATCATCTTTATTATCATAATTCATTCTGTCCTAATTTGCCATCCTGATTTTTTTTCTAAATTTCAAACTCAATTTTTCTGCATCCTTATTCATTTCTCCCCACTAATGTCACCTTCTATTGTCAATTCTCATCTATTGTCATTTTTTTTTTACACATAACTGTCATGTACATGTACACTTTACCATTTTCTTGTCATACCAGTTAGATGCAAGCGTTCAGAGCGCAATCTAAATTGACGACGTAATCAGTTTTTCAACCAAATTACAGTAGCAGGTCACTGTAAGAAGTGACAGACATTTTACAGCAATTTTATTTTTTTTTTTATTTCAACTCTCAAGGTTTCTTGAAGCAAATAATATCGTATTTAAATGAAACCCTGTTTTTTCACTTCACATTTATCATCATTTTTTTTGACTGGAAGTGACATTAGGAATCAACTGTGCCAAAATAAAAACAGTACTCCCAGATCATGAGCATGCTTTTTACCTGCACTTCGTGCAGCTTCCTCAGGCATTTGCAATTTAATTGCATCCTTTGCTTCCTATATAGCTTACAAGAAAGACATATAACCATAGAACATTACAGCACAGACACAGGACCTTCAGCTCTTCTAGTCTGTGCCAAACTATTATCCTGCTTAATCTCACAGACCTGCACCCAGACCATAGGCCTGCATACCCCTCCCATCCATGTACCTGTCCAAATTGTTATTAAATATTAAAATCAAGCCCATATTTACTACTTCAACTGGCAGCTCATCCCACACCACCACCACCCTCTGTGTGAAGAAGCTCCCCATAATATTTCTCCTAAACTTTTACTCTTTCACCCTTAACCCATGTCCTCTGATTTGTATCTCATCCACCCTCAGTGGAATAACTCTACATACATTTACTCTGCCTATCCCTCTCATATTCATACCTCTATCAAATCTCCCCTCATTCTTTGACATCCAGAGATTAAAGACCGAACTTGTTCAACCTTTTGCTGTAACTTAGTTCCTGAAGTCTGGAGAACATTGTAGTAAATCTTCTCTTTACTCTTTCAAACTTATTGATATCTTTCCTGCAGCTAGGTGACCTGAACTGCACACAATATTCCAAATTGGCCCTCACCAATATCTTTACCATAACATCCCAACTCCTATACTCATTACTTTGATTTATGAAAGCCAATATGCCAAAAGCTCGCTTTACAACCCTCTTTTTCTTTGGCTTGGCTTCGCGGACGAAGATTTATGGAGGGAGTAAATGTCCACGTCTGCTGCAGGCTCGTTTGTGGCTGACAAGTCCGATGCGGGACAGGCAGACACAGTTGCAGCGGTTGCAGGGGAAAATTGGTTGGTTGGGTGTTGGGTGTTGGGTTTTTCCTCCTTTGTCTTTTGTCAGTGAGGTGGGCTCTGCGGTCTTCTTCAAAGGAGGATGCTGCCCGCCGAACTGTGAAGTGCCAAGATGTACGGTTTGAGGCGATATCAGCCCACTGGCGGTGGTCAATGTGGCAGGCACCAAGAGATTTCTTTAGGCAGTCCTTGTACCTCTTCATTGGTGCACCTCTGTCACAGTGGCCAGTGGAGAGCTCGCCATATAACATGATCTTGGGAAGGCGATAGTCCTCCATTCTGGAGACGTGACCCACCCAGCGCAGCTGGATATTCAGCAGCGTGGACTCGATGCTGTCGACCTCTGCCATCTCGAGTACTTCGACGTTAGGGATGAAAGCGCTCCAATGAATGTTGAGGATGGAGCAGAGACAACGCTGGTGGAAGCGTTCTAGGAGCCGTAGGTGATGCCGGTAGAGGACCCATGATTCGGAGCCTAACAGGAGTGTGGGTATGACAACGGCTCTGTATACGCTTATCTTTGTGAGGTTTTTCAGTTGGTTGTTTTTCCAGACTCTTTTGTGTAGTCTTCCAAAGGCGCTATTTGCCTTGGCGAGTCTGTTGTCTATCTCGTTGTCGATCCTTGCATCAGATGAAATGGTGCAGCCGAGATAGGTAAACTGGTTGACCGTTTTGAGTTTTGTGCGCCCGATGGAGATGTGGGGGGGCTGGTAGTTATGGTGGGGAGCTGGCTGATGGAGGACCTCAGTTTTCTTCAGGCTGACTTCCAGGCCAAACATTTTGGCAGTTTCTGCAAAACAGGACGTCAAGCGCTGAAGAGCTGGCTCTGAATGGGCAACTAAAGCGGCATCGTCTGCAAAGAGTAGTTCACGGACAAGTTGCTCTTGTGTCTTGGTGTGAGCTTGCAGGCGCCTCAGATTGAAGAGACTGCGGTACCGGATGTAAACAGTGTCTTCATTGTTGAGGTCTTTCATGGCTTGGTTCAGCATCATGCTGAAGAAGATTGAGAAGAGGGTTGTTGCGAGAACGCAGCCTTGCTTCACGCCATTGTTAATGGAGAAGGGTTCAGAGAGCTCATTGCTGTATCTGACCCGACCTTGTTGGTTTTCGTGCAGTTGGATAACCATGTTGAGGAACTTTGGGGGGCATCTGATGCGCTCTAGTATTTGCCAAAGCCCTTTCCTGCTCACGGTGTCGAAGGCTTTGGTGAGGTCAACAAAGGTGATGTAGAGTCCTTTGTTTTGTTCTCTGCGCTTTTCTTGGAGCTGTCTGAGGGCAAAGACCATGTCAGTAGTTCCTCTGTTTGCGCAAAAGCCGCACTGTGATTCTGGGAGAATATTCTCGGTGACACTAGGTATTAATCTATTTAGGAGAATCCTAGCGAAGATTTTGCCTGCAATGGAGAGCAGAGTGATTCCCCTGTAGTTTGAGCAGTCTGATTTCTCGCCTTTGTTTTTGTACAGGGTGACGATGATGGCATCACGAAGGTCCTGAGGCAGTTTTCCTTGGTCCCCACAAAGCTTGAAAAACTCATGCAGCTTGACATGCAGTGTTTTGCCGTCAGCCTTCCAGACCTCCGGGGGGATTCCATCCATACCTGCTGCTTTGCCACTTTTCAGTTGTTCAATTGCCTTATATGTCTCATCCCGGGTGAGGACCTCATCCAGCTCTAGCCTTAGGGGCTGTTGAGGGAGCTGGAGCAGGTCGGAATCTTGGACTGAGCAGTTGGCACTGAAAAGAGATTGGAAGTGTTCTGACCATCGGTTGAGGATGGAGATCTTGTCGCTGAGGAGGACTTTGCCGTCTGAGCTGCGCAGCGGGCTTTGGACTTGGGGTGAGGGGCCGTACACAGCCTTTAGAGCCTCGTAAAAACCCCTGAAATCGCCAATGTCCGCGCTGAGCTGGGTTCGCTTGGCGAGGCTAGTCCACCACTCATTTTGGATCTCCCGGAGTTTGCGCTGAAGATGGCTGCATGCGCGACGGAAGACTTGTTTCTTCTCTGGCCAGGACGGCTTTGTAAGGTGAGCCTGGTGGGCAGCTCGCTTCTTTGCCAGCAGCTCCTGGATTTCCTGGCTGTTATCGTCGAACCAGTCCTTGTTTTTCCTGGAGGAGAAGCCCAGTACCTCTTCAGTGGATTGCAGTATGGTAGTCTTCAGCTGATCCCAGAGGGTTTCAGGGGACGAGTCCATGAGGCAGATTGCATCCTCGAGCTTTGCTTTGAGGTTTGCCTGGAAGTTTCCTCTCACTTCGTCTGACTGCAGGTTTCCAACATTGAACCTCTTTCTGGGGGTTTTACTGTTCCTGGGCTTTGGCTTGAAGTGAAGGTTGAGCTTGCAGCGAACCAGCCAGTGGTCAGTGTGGCATTCTGCGCTGGGCATGACCCTGGTTTGGAGCACATCTCATTTGTCTCTTTCTCGCACCAGGACGTAGTCCAGGAGGTGCCAGTGTTTGGATCGGGGATGCATCCAGGTAGTCTTCAGGCTGTCCCTCTGCTGGAAAAGGGTGTTTGTAATGACAAGCCGCTGTTCTGCGCAGAGCTCCAACAGGAGGCACCCATTGTCGTTGCACTTGCCGACACCATGCTTGCCCAGGATTCCTGGCCAGGTTTCTGAGACGTTGCCGACGCGAGCGTTGAAGTCGCCAAGGATGACAACCTTGTCGGCTGTAGGGGTGCGTTGAATGAGGTTGCGCAAGTCCTTTTCTGTTGGTTCCGCCTGGAGGGTTGGAGCATAGACACTGATGAGGGTGATGCGACGTTTGTTTTGAAGGGGGAGTCGCATGGACATGATCCGGTCTGAGTGGCCTGTCGAGAGGTTTTCGAGTTTGGAGGCAATGGAGTTCTTGACCATGAAGCCTACACCAGATAGGCGTCGTTCATCCAAAGGCTTGCCAGACCAGTAGAGTGTGTAGCCCGCGCCGCGTTCTTGGAGGCTGCCTACATCTGCCAAGCGGACTTCACTGAGAGCGGCTATGTCGATGTCAAGTCTGAGGAGTTCATGTGCAATGAGGGCAGACCGACGTTCAGGTCGGTGGCTGTCAGCCTTGTCTAGCATGGTTCTGATGTTCCAGCATGCTAGCTTGAGTTTGTGAGCATCTTTTGAGGGGGAGGACGTGGAGGGGGAGGACGTGGAGGGGGAGGTCGTGGACCTGTCCTCGGGCCTGCGCAAAGGAGCTTTTAGGTGGAGTGCAGTGCGCGCAGTACTGGCACCACCCTTTACACCCATGGTTCGTGTGCCGTGGCCAAGCAAGCTGGGACGTGGCAGCGAGGTCCTTGGGTCGTAGGCTTTATATCGGAGTGGCCTTCTCCTATGCAGGTTTCTTACCTGGGCTGGAGGGGTCTGCCTCCCCTCCTAGGTTGGTCCATACTGCCCGGACCGGGGCCGAGGCCGCTGCTACTTTCCCTGTGCCCAGACCGGGGCCGCCGCCTCCTACTTTCTGCCTGGACTGGGGCCTCCGTCTGCCTCACTCGACCGAGGCCGGGGCCGCCGCCTCCCCTTTGCTCTTGCCCGGATCGGGGCCGCCGCCGCCTACCCTCTGCCCGGACCGGGGCCGAGGCTGCCGCTGCTTTCCCTGTGCCCGGACTGGGGCCGCCACCTCCAACTTTCTGCCCGGACCGGGGCCTCCGCCTGCCTCACTCTACCGAGGCCGGGGCCGCCGCCTCCCCTTTGCTCTTGCCCGGATCGGGGCCGCTGCCGCCTACCCTCTGCCCGGGCCGAGGCCGCCGCTGCTTTCCCTGTGCCTGGACCGGGGCCGCCGCCTCCTACTTTCTACCCGGACCGGGGCCTCCGCCAGCCTCACTCGACCAAGGCCGGGGCCACCGCCTCCCCTTTGCTCTTGCCCGGATCGGGGCCGCCACCGCCTACCCTCTGCCCGGACCGGGGCCGAGGCCGCCGCTTCTTTCCCTGTGCCAAGACCTACCTATGAAACCACTTTCAGGGAAATGTGTGTTTGTATTCCACATCCCTGTGTCCTACCGCACTCCTTAGTGTCTTTTCTTGGTTTGTCCTTCAAAAATGCAACACCTCATACCTTACTGCATTAAATTCCATCTGCCATTTTTCAGCCTATTTTGAAAGCCTTCCTTGCTGTCTGCAACACCTCCAATTTTTGTGTCATCTGCAAACCTGCTGATCCATTTAACCATATTATCATCCAGATCATTGATATACTGTAGATGATAAACAACAATGTTCCCTGCATCAATTCCTGAAGTACACCACTAATTACAGACCTCCAGTCTGAGAAGCAATCACCCACTAACAACTTGCGGCTTGTACCATATATGCAATGTCAATCCAGTTTACTACTTCACCATGAATACCTAGCATCTGAACCTTCCTACTATCCTCCCATATGTGACCTTGTCAAAGGCCTTACTAAAGTCTATGTGGACAACATCCACAGCCTTCCTTCATCAACTTTCTTGATAACCTCCTTGAACCCCAGTCACTGGGTCTGTAACAGTGTTGCTCTAACCACTACACAAATTGTGCTGCCAATTATGCATGTAATCCTAATGCATGGCTGTTATGGCATTTGATTTTGTTTGGCATTCCACTATGTTTCAGCTATGAGAATTTAATCATGATTGCACTTGCATTTTTAGGATAAAGATTCCTCTGTGCTCTTCCAAGAACAGAGAGTTCTCCAAATATTCCACTCCCCTACAACACCGTAACTTCTTGATTCTCATGAATGCTGTTATCACAGGACAGCTGCTTCCTTTATCTTTCTGACAACAGCACTCTCTTTGGCCCCAAACTCTCCAATCAGTCCAAATAATTTGTCTCTATGGATCATATCTGCTGTATTTTCAATACTGATTTCTCATCTTTAAAGGCACTCCTTAACCTTATACATTCTATGGAATTCAACTTAAATTTATGCAGTCTATTTTTTCTTATATTATTCATGGCAATCAAGTAGCATTCTAATGAATCTATGCTCTATTCTAACAAAAGCTTTGATAACTTGAGAGATTTGAATTGAATGTTTATTGTCACATGTGGTGAAATAAAGTAAAAAGCTTCTTTTTCCCTGCTCTCCAGACAAGTCAACTCATGCAGCATTTAGTGCAATAAAAACAAATGAATAAACAAATACATAATCAACAATATAGAGAGTTATGTTACAATAAATAAAATAGGGCAGAATGTAGAGAAAAGTACAAAAGCATAGTGCAGATTTCAAAGAAAAGTACTTTTAAAAGAATAGTGCATCATCTTTTGCCAGTGAGAGATAGCAAGAAAGAAACTGTTATGGAACTATTGACCCACCAAACACTACAGCACAGAAACTGGCCCTTTGGCCCTTCTAGTCTTTTTTTATGCCTAGTCTCTCTGACCTGGACCTTATCCCTCTATACCCCTCTTATTCATGTACCTGTCAAAATTTTCTTATATGTTAAAATTGAGCCTACATTTACCAATTCAGTTTGCAGCTCATTCTACACTGTCGTCACTCCCTGCATGAAGATGTTCCCTCTTATATTCGCTTTAAACTTTTCCTCATTCACTCTTAACCCATGTCCTCCAATTTTTATCTTACCTAACATTGAGTCTGAAATTTCTGCCTCGGCCACAGGAGAAAGAATCTCAGGGTGTGATGTTATGTATATACTCTGACAATAAATCTGAAATCTGAGGTTCATGCTTTCAAGCACATGTATCTTCTGCCTAATGAAAGGAGTGAAAAAAAGAGTATGGCTTGATATAGTTTTCCTTGGAGTCACCAAGTAAGTAGATTTTATTTGTTTTCATTGTGATAAACTTTGCTGCATTTAACATTAACATAGAATTGACGGCACTACAAAAAACTGCAAAAGTGATCAAAAGATTTTAAAATAGTTTTCACATAAAAACAAATCTAAAATATGACCTGAATGATTTCTGATGTGAAAGAGATGGAGAGAGCTGTGAGAAAGTTCATGATTTCACATATTAAGTCAAGATGAAGAGCAAAGCACTAAAAAATATTGCCTCTCTCTCTCACACGTGTTTGCGCACACACACACACACACACACACACACACACACACACACACACACACACACACACACACACACACACACACACACACACACACACACACACACACACACACACACACACACACCTACCAAACTCAATCAAATAGATTTTAACCCCTCTTTCAGAGGTCAAACCTCCAAAGATAAGGTAGTGCCCTTCATTTCTATTCTGTAATGATTATTATATTTTGGGGAATTTGTAAGATTTAGAATAGGTTACTTACATACACACATTTTTAAGGAGATCTTATTTGAAAGAATGAAGAATTCACATTGCAGGATCTCTGTTATTTCACCAGTAGGCACTAATGCCTCATAAAATGCTTGACCATTGTCTTGCTGGAGTCAGGCTGTTTATATCTTTCTGCAAAGTGCTCACAGAAAGGTCACTCCTGGGTTTTGTTTATACTTAAGATAATAACTTGAGCAGAAGGAAGAACTCCTGTTGTTTGCTGGAGAAGATGGGTGTTTTGCAAGTCACATGAGTCACATGCTTTTTACTGGAGTCTCAGTTAGAGAGAGAAAAAGAGAGGTCACAAGCTCTCTCAGTCAGTGTGTGTGGGACACTGAACAGTGCAATCCAGGAAGAACTGATGAAAAGTTCCAAAGCAGTGGATGGTTGGAAGTGCTATCTGACTGATGTTTCTCTTGGAATAAGAGGAACATAGTGGAGCTCTGTGATGGCCTAGAGGAAGAGGTTACCATCTGGAAAACTCTGATGCGGCAAGTTTCATCAGTGAGACCTTGAGGTGACTAATGTTGGTACCTAAGTTCTAGAAATCCTGGACCAACAAATCTCTCTCTGCAAACCCTACAAGAACCTTCCTGAGTGGCAAACGTTTACCTTTCAAGCACCAAAGCCTGGTGAACTTTATACATGTTTAATTCTGTGCTCAGTATAAGAATGTCCTTCATCCAGAGAACTTGGAAGAAGGAGAAGTGAGATTGAATTGTGAACCAAAGAACTTTTCTTGAATTTACACACACATTGCATACACGTGCGCTCAGAATTAGAAGGGGGTTAATTTGGGTTACTATATAGTTAAGTATAAGTATAGAGTTAAGTTAAAGTTTGATTCTATTTTCATGTTTAAAGTTGATTAAAAATAACTTTTGTTTTAAAAACCACTCGTCATGGTGAATATCTATTGCTGCTGGGTTTTGGGGTCCTTTGGGCTCGTAACATTTTAATCTAAGACAGAGAGGAATAGAGAGCTGCCACCTGCACAATAGAAAGGCTCATGTAAGTCCAGAGCCTCATCACACTGGATTACACCATCTCTTCCTCCTGTGCAAGGAGCAACAGCACAGAAGGAATAAGAAATCTGAGGTTATTCTTATAATTGCAATGACCACTCCCCTTTGATTTTTCATGAGCTCTTCAGTAGACCATTGACATCTGTGCACATGTATTAACATCATTTGAGCAAATCCTATGTTAAATTATATTTTGTTTTGCACTACCATAATATCAAGGGAGACGTCTTCCTGCTCCCTCCCAGAAGCATCATTTGGAGATGAGCTACCGGGAGGGGAAACAGAAAAATGAAGAGGAGAGGGATGATGATGATAAAACTGTAGTTGTGCACCTGAAAATGGTTGGGAAACAGGCATTGCAAGGGAGGAGCAGGCTAGGTGGGAGGGATACATGTCACAGGCAGATGCAGTAGGAAATAGTAGGCTGAATATAGTACCAGCCAGAGGAAATCTAATGCTTCCCCTCATGAGGGCACCATTATTCCTAGTGAGATCTCACAAGTAGCAAACTTACCTAGCCATCCTAGATTAATCCTTAAATTGGCTCTAGGCAGCCGATTGTAGCACATCCATCTTGAGCAAGAACCTTTCAGAGGTTGCAGGCCTAAAGTGTTCACTGCTTCTTTCCACATGTACTACCTTACCTGCAAAAGTTTTCCAGCATTCGAATATGAATATGCCATTATATCCATCATGCAGCTTTAGTAATAATGCTGTTTCATTCCCATTGGTATTGAGCAGCCATTTAAAAGGTTCAAAACCTCAGACCTGCAGAGTGAAATTGTTGCAAAGAAAATGTATTTTGTGCAGCAATTGCAAATAATCATGAAAGATAGTGATTTAATTGCTGCTGACATTGCAAAGTCAGAAGGCCCTTTCGAATTGCCTTGTAAAATGGGGTTAACCGGGCAATTTATTCAGTTAAACATCCTAGGATCTGGCTATTTGAAAGATTTGAACTGGGCAAGCCTGGTCAAAATCCACCTGAGTCCCAGACAGGTGGTCACGGAACTCGGTAAAACTTACTGAGGCATCCTCCCCTGCTGGTAAAACTGGTGACATAGCGCTTATGTGCGTGCGTCACAGAGAACCTTTGGCTGGCCCAATGCAAGATCAAAGGCTGTCTTCCCTATCCATAATTCCCCACGCCACTGGGTAGTGAATTATGGATAATAAAGGTGGCCACTGAGCAGTCACCATGAACAAGAGCGGCACATCACGGCAGCAACACCCCCCTCCCCCCCCCATATGAGGCATCCCTGTCCCCCCCCCCCCCCCCACCCCATTTGCAGCAGAACCCCACCTTACTCCTGTTATTTTTTGGTCTGGTTGTGGGTGGTTTCCATGCCTGATTAGGGCTTTAACTATTGGGCATCTGGCAACGCTGCACCCCTGCTACCGAGTCAAGAATTAAATGGGGAGAGTATGGTGGGAGGGGGGGGGCAGTGACTGATAGCTGGAAGCAGGGGCAATAGGCAGGGAGGGGATGCTTAGAACTTTACTTTAGCAGAAAGGGAACAGAAAGAACACAGGGCACAGAGGATTCTCTGTGGGGCTGCCCGTGAATGTGTAACACATCGATCACAATGTCATCGCAGGAGCGGGATCCCCCTTAAATTAAATTTAGCAGGTAAATTAGCCTGCGGTTTAAAAGGTGTGGGAGGTACCGAGAGCCCAGTAATCTCACCCAGGTCCTGGGAAGGCTACCTGGGTGCTGCAGTTTGTCACTCAATGACATGCAATGGCATGTGGGAGGGGAGTTCATGTGTTGCCTTGGATTACTGATGAAAATTGGTGAGGATTAATGCCTGGAGGGGGCTAATTCACTTGCTTTGGAAAATTTTATTTTACAAGCTTTTTATGATTCCCTCTCATCGTATTCAGCCAATGCATCTTCTGCTCAGCTAGACAATGGGCCTGTAGACTCTTAGCAAGGTTTACATGGTGACCCCCTTCTTCATTCTAATCCTTTCATTCTTACCTCTTGACCTTCTTGCTCTGTCTCCTTTCTCTGCCTTTTTTGGCACTGGCAGCTGTCATTTGATTGTACAGCATGCCACAGACTGTGAGAGTCTCACAACTTCTCAGCATATACAGCAGTGTGCCCGAGGACTGCTTCGGGGTTCCATATTTCATCTTGGGAGATCTATGGTGTTTTTGACTCTAGTCCTGGGGGAGAACAACTCTTACTCTATTTGTGCTCAGCTGCTCAGGTTTGAGAGTGTGCTGGAGTGAGTACCTTGAGGAGTAAAAGCAGGGTTACTAACTGTATCTGTCCAGCAATCCATATTCCCTCAGGATAAAGGAATTACTCGTGGTCCCTGCTAACATGACAGTCATCATCTGGAAAATATTGTGATCAACAACTACCCAAGAAAGTGGAGAACATCCTATTCATAAAATGGCCCAAATTATCAGTGGAGTCAATGGCTGCCTCCATTTATGGAAGGCCGGGATTGCTGTGCCCAATACGTCATGTGGTCTTTACTGAAATCAGAGGGGACCAGCCATTTCTACGTGAATACTGAGCATCAGTGACCTCTGTGATGTAGCAGTGAGCAACAAAGTGGAAGGTACAGGAAAGATCTGCTGCAGCCATTCAAAACGATCCAAAGGCTCGGAGCCAAAGAGTCAATGTTCCTTTTCCCCTTACAGGGAGAGGAAACCAGATACAAGCATGTCTGAAGATTCTCTTGTGGAATGTCAATATCTCTTTGATAAAAAGCCTTGGAAAACTTGAGCCCTTGAATTCATTGTACTGCTCTAATCAGTCGTATTGTTCCTAAAGATTCTGTTGAAGTAGGTTCTTCATTGGTGTATCTGTGTCTTCTGACCTTCATCCACAAATCAGTGATGGACTGGGTTATGACTGGGTTGAGGGCAGGGAAACTGAGGCATCTGAGTGCATTGGAAGTGAAGCATTTGGAAATCAGTCTTGTTCTGTTTCACTCCATAACAAATGTTTACTTTGTTCTGAACTTATTTGTTAGTGACTTACAGTCAGCTTAAAAGAGAACCAGGAGCAGACCAGATCCAGGTCTGCTCTATTCCACAATATTGCAATTTCTTGGCCACTGGTTTCACTTCTGAAACACCCACTGAAACAAATACCTCAGCAAATAAATCCTCACTTTTAACTCAAGCCCAGCAGTCAGATTGTGGAGATTTGAGCAGGCAGAAATTGGAGATGCTTTAACAACTGACACCATTTGTTACATGGCTGATGCTGGGTGCAGCTCAGCCACACTGATGTAAGTCACTCAGGGAAGTATCCACTCGGGATTTGTGACTGGCACACTTTTACCTGGAAATGATCTTTAACAATGTAAACCAGGTAAAATTAAAACTGGATCACACACTGAAAAAAGTATGCACTGTGTGGTTGAGTTACCAGGCTCCTGAGACAAATCACAATGAATGTGTCTAACAATTCCAAAATGAACCTGGAAACCATGACATCCAACTACTTCCAGCTCATAGAGTTCTCCAACGTGGAAACAGGCTCTTTGGCCCAACCTGCCCTGACTAGTCAAGCTGATCCCATTTCCCTACGATCAGCCTATATTCCTCTGAACCATTCCTATCAATTCAATTCTCTGAATGTCTTATAAACATGAAAATTCTCCCAGATTCTACTTTTTCATATCTTATTCCAAATATCCACCATCTCTGTGTGACAAAGGTGTTCCTCTAGTCCATTTTAAATCTTTCTCCTCTCAACTTAAATCTCAACTTAGATCACTTATCTTGGGAAAAAGAATATTATTATTCACCTATCTATGCCTTGTCAGAATATTATAAGCATCTATGTGGTTCCCCCCCGCCCCACACCCCCACCAACCCACCTCGCCCCCCCCCCCTTCGCCCCATTCCAACTTCTTACATACCAGGACAAAAAATAATCATCTTAACCATGTTCTCCTTATAATTCAAGCTCACCACTCCTGGTAGTGTGAATCTTTTCTGCACCCTTTCCAACATGATGATATGTTTCCTGTAGCTGGGTGACCAGAACTATGCACAATACTCCATGTGCCTCTCACCAACATTGTGTACAGTTGTAATATGGTATCCCTGCTACTATACTCAAAGCCCTGACAGATGAAGGCCACCCTGTCTACTTCTGTCACCACTATCACGGAAGTCTTGATAATTTCGATAATCCATCTCTTTCTATAAATCCCAGACCTCCACAGACATACTCTATGCTCAGGAATGATCGAGAAGAAATTGTTAACACATCTGTTGCACTTTGCTAAAACTGGAGTCCATATGATAGAATCCATTTGTTCCAGCATTCACTATCTACAATTCTTCTATCTGCCATGCCGTCTATTTTATGTCATCATCAAATTTGGGTACTTGACTTGAAATCCCATTATAGTCATTTATCTATAATCTGGATTGTTATGGACCTAATGCATAACATTAACAGCAGCCTGCCAATTTGAATAGCTTCACATTATCAGATCTTTCTATTTCCTGCCACTCAGACACTCCTGCCACAAAGATAAAAAATTTGAAAATATTCTTAGGCTTCAATTTTGGCAACTCATCTCTTTTTTTCATAATTCTCGTGGAAATCCTTGTAAGTAACATCTATGAACATTTCTTGATTACTACTTGGATCATAGAGGAAAGAGATGTGAAGGAAGCAGACTCAGTACATATGGTCCAGTTGAAATATTAAAGTGACCAAAATTATGATTGGCTGAATACCACAAGCCAAAGGATGAATCCACTTAAAATTGAAGTAGATTCTGAGTTAGAGGCTTGAGATGGGTAACTCCATTGTGCCGAGGCAGAGCAGTGAAAGCAGGGCAGATCATTTGCTGCATCCATCCTTGCAACCTATAATCCCTGATGAAGGTAGTTGGTTCCATGTTCAGGAACACTCAGAAAGGTTGAGTGTTTTATCTCAGTCAAAATTGTAGTTTTATGAAGGGCTGATTAGTAGAATTTGTTAACATCCTGCAGGTGCTACTATCTAACCACCACCACCACTCCCCATCTGCACCAGTCATCATCCCCCATCCTTCCACCTTTCACCAATTTCTGAGCATCTTAACAGTGCTGATTCATCTGCAGAGACATTTCTGACATCACAGGCAAGTCAGAAGTCATTTATCACAATGGGGAGTTTTCAATTCGACAAATACTGCACACTAATTATGTGGAAATTCTTCATTCAGTCTCTGAAATGCTGGAAAAAGTCTAATTTGGCTATAAACAAATGTTATGTTATTCACAAAACAGTTTTTCATGCCAGCAGGCATGCTTGTAATTTGTTTCTTTGGAATACCCTCTTTGGAGTCTTCTATCTCCAAGCACATTTGCCCACCTGCCTTCACAATGGCATTAAGGAAATAATTATTGTCCATAGATTGATATTACGTGTAATATTTATGTCAGAAACACTGGTCGAGGGAAAAATGTTCACATCCATAACATATACCATCTAATAAAGGGGTTAAAATTCCGCTTTTTTAAAAAATAGCTCAAATTGCAATGTGCACATCTTAACTGGAAAGGCCAGAAATAACCCTGATTCATATTAATTGGGTGAACTATGAAAGCCTGTCACATGACCCAAGACCAGTGTACTGATAGAAAAGAATATAATTGGCCATGCGATTGAATGTAAGTAGAGGTGGTTATGACCTAAAATTATGACTGGGTTGAGGGCAGGGAAACTGAGGCACATGAGTGCATTGGAAGTGAAGCATTTGGAAATCAGTCTTGTTCTGTTTCACTCCATAACAAATGTTCTGAACTTATTTGTTAGTGACTTACAGTCAGCTTAAAGGAGAACCAGGAGCAGAACAGATCCAGGTCTGCTCTCTTCCACAATATTGCAATTTCTTGGCCAGTGGACCTTTCGCATATTGGTATAAAGGTTGATTTAGGTAACTGACTGGAATGTGAAAAAAATGGTCTGGATAAAGAATGTACTTATTTTACCCTTTGAAAATAGACATATCAAAGTGCAATTCCTAATCCTTTACGTATCAGTTCATTACAGGTTCCAATATGACACTGTAATAGAATTTAAAATAGGCAGAGAAATGTAAAAATAGGCATGGAAATAGAAATATATTATCATCAGGAGCTTTCTATGACATTCACCATGGTAGTCATGGCTTTTAAATTTAAGAGTAATTTGGAAGTATTTCAAGATAACGGCTTGTGGTCTGATGTAGTATTTATTATTATTATAAGAATAATCTCCAGGTGCTATTAACGTTCCAGGCTCCAGGAGAGGTGAAAAAATGTGGTCAGGCTGCTTCTGCCAAGGCATCTTGTGAGATCACAGGATAGTGTTACTCTAAATTGCTTTGCCAAGTTTGTAGAAATGTTCATAACTATGGAGTAATCCACCCTTAGCATTTTTGTACGTAAATGATATTGTTCAAGCCATTTACCACTCCAGCTGAACTTATGAAGTAAAGACAATGCAAACAAATTCTAATGCACATTTAAGAAGAACGTAAAATTTGATATACATGCACTTAGAATCAAAAAAAGTAGTTCTCATTTATAACGTGGACCAATATAACAGATATATGTGTACTTTCAGCAAACATTTGCAATCATTTGAATATTGAAGCACATGAAGTTATGATAAATTATTAGCCTGTTTTATAGTCTTTAGTGTTCAAAATAATCTTATTTTGATACCAATATTATAATATTTAGGGGAAAACAAATGGCTAACGTTTCAAGCCGGAATACTTCATCACATTGATGAGTGACTGTGGTCAAAACATTGACTATTCTTTTTCTACAATTGATGCCATTGGCCCATTGAGTTCCTCCAGCAGATCATCTGTTGCTCCAGATTCCAGTAGCTGGAATACTCTGTGCGTCTCAGGTAAAACAAGTTAGTGCGAATCAAAAATATGATCACATTACCAATCTCGCTAGCCAAACAAAACTCGTCAATGAGACCACATTGATTGGATAGTTGGTACCTACCTCTTCTACGATGCAATCTCTGCCACAACCAGGAACAGACCCACCTCTGTCCTGAATGTATGTCAAAAGTTAACATTCATCAATCAACCCAGCATCTTGCTTATTTTGGCCTATTCTGGTATTTCCATGCTTGTGTTCTTATAAAGTTTTAATTTAATCTTCTGTTGTCAATTACAAATCTTACGAAACAAGGCATTCCCATATTATACAATTGTTTTGCTCATAATAAAAAGATGTTTTACAGTGAAATAATGTATGGATCTCTGATCTTGATAGCACCACATGAAATTAAAATGCAGTAAAACCCTGGGTATCCAGCACTTATGAGGATTGGTGGATAAGTAAGTTTTCCAGTTACTTGAGATTCACTCTTATAATGCCTAACTAATACACTTGCATTAAGATTAAACAGCTTAAAAGACAAAAATACCTTACTGTACAAACTTCACTTGCATGAATGCATAAGCCTTAAAGAATTTTACTTTATTTTCAGTCACATTCTTTGAAAACTTTTAACCATTGCCACCCAAAAGAGGATTTACCCCTCCCCCTCCCCAAGTTTGCAGATAAAGCCTTGCAATTTTGAAAAAAAGATTACTCAATATACTACAGTTAGAGCTGCAGATAGTGCAGTGCTATTACACCATCAGCGACTTGGGTTCAAATCCAGCACTGCTCCAGTTTCCTCCTTCCCTTCAAACATGGGTTGTTGGTTAATTAGGATATTTTGGTGGCACAGGCTCATAGGCTGAAAGAGCCTGTTACTGTGCTGTATGTCTTAATTTGAAATGTATAAAAATAAATTAAATATGGACGCTCAAATGATACTTCATGCATAAGGAATAATAGACAGGAAATTATTGATTGAAAATGTTTAATTCCTTGCCTGAACAGTTTACAAATATTCATCAAATTAATAATCAAAAATACAATTTGGAAATTAGTTCTACATTTCATGCAAACATTTGGATTCCATAAAATTGGTTGTAACAGTCATCATATCAGAAAAGTTAAATTGTGTGAAGATGAATATTTTACCTTGAACACAATACCTATTTCAATCATTACCAATTTTTGTACCAATAATGTTTTTTCAAGATTTAAATAAAAGTGTAAGAAGGTTTATTTGGTGAGATAAAATGCCTAGGATGGCATTGGAAAAACTAACATGGAAATATGATCAGGGAGTCTACAATTGCCCAATTTTAAAATTTACTATAAAGCAGCTCAACTCAATTTTTGTCCACCTGTTATCAGATTGATGAACAGACATCATGGGTACAAATTGAAATTAGTAAAATTGGAGAAAATAATTCTGAGCATATTTTTTTATAAATGGCACAAAAAACTGTTGAGGGAAAATTTTACACCAATTTTGAAACATACACTTAAAATATGGAATGGAATACATGTAGAAAGGGAATGAAGAATTATCAGTTGGCTAGAATGTTATTAAAGCAAAATCCTTTTATTCCTTTTACGGCCAATAATGTTTATTTTGACATTTGGTATAATTGCGCAATAAAAAGGATAGAGGATTCTTTTTGTTGAATTTTGACCAATTGAAAGATAAATATTTTATACCATATAATACTATTTTTGCTTATTATCAGCTTAAGTCATATTTAAAAGGAAACAGTGACAAATTTTAGACTAATGGATCAAAGTCCATTTGAATATTTAATAACAGATATGTTTATCGAAAGATTTATTACTAATATGTATATAAAATTTCAAGAGACTATGCAGCAATAGGATTTATTTAAATGTAAACTGAGTTGGGAAAGAGATTTAAATATACAAATTCAAGAAGAAGTATGGTCAAAATTATGTCATGAAAGTGTAACTAATACAATTAATGTTAGATACCAAACGGTACAATATAATTTTTTACATCAATTATATTATACTCCACACAAATTACAGAATTAATTCAAAATGTTCTGATCAATGTTTTAGATGTAATAAGGAAGTAGGAACTTTTCACCATGCAGTTTGGCAATGTGAAAAAGTAGGAAAATTTTGAGAATATGTAAGTATTTTATTGGGACGAGCTATGAAGGTGCAAGTTTTGAAAGATCCCAAATTATTTTTATTAAGAGATAGTTTTGATTTGAAGTTAGATATTTATCGGAAGAAGTTTTTTTTTAAGTGAAGCAATAGCAGTAGCAAAGAGATGTATAGCCATAACGTGGAAATTAGACAATAATGTGGGGTTGAATAAGTGGCAAATTGAATTACTAAACTGTACACCATTAGAGAAAATAATGTATAATTTATGGAATCAACCAGAAAAAAAATTGATAAGACTTGGAAACCTTATATGGATTTTATTGCAATGACTGCATCTACAGGATCCGTCACGCCCGCACCAACTCACCTTAGTTAATTCAAGGTTCAAGAACGTTATGTAAATTTAAATTTAATTAGACAAAGGGATATATGATTATCAGCCAGGCTTTTATTTCTTTTCTTCTATCTTTCCTACTTTTTTTTGGAGGGGGGAGAAAATATGAAATTATGTATTGTTTTTGCATTCCCGTTTTTTATTAATTATCATAATATAGATAAATACTGTACTTGTATTGATGCAAATGAAAAATCACATTTATTTAAAAAAGGAAAAGTTAAAAATGGACTAAAATAATGTTATTTTAACAATGCCTGCCCACTTTTCAAGCAAACTGTGAACTGTAATTGATTTTTAATTAATAATTGCATTCATTTCTGGATTTCCTTTTTTTTAAGCTTAAATGGTTTTCAAAACTGCATTTAGCACATTTTAATTTTTTTTATATCAATGTAATCAGCATTACAATTATGGCAATGGAAATTACCTTAGCCCAACAGACCAGTAGCAACCTTACACTGGTCCATCGGAGCATCCAATTGCCTCTTAAATTATTCCAGTACTTTTGTTTCCAGTGCATTACTTCTTTGTTAAAAATAAAAGTAACAAAATCAGTACTAAGGCAAAACACTCCGGCATTATAACTCCATTACAAATAAAAGCATATTGTATCTTCTTTTTCACCTCTCTAATGTTTTTCATCAAGAAAGAATGGATAATGGGGCCACACCGCATTTGATTTAGAAATGTTATTTTTCTTGTGAAACTGTCAAAGTCCAGTTCATCTTCTCCGTCTCATTCTCATACATTGACAAGGTAGCATCTCAATGATCTTTTATTCTGTCAAGGTTGAAATTGTAAGCTTTTTGGATTTCCTAATTAACTGATCATTTTCATTCTACGATTAGTCTATTTTCTCATCATTTCCTCCAGTTCTAGAATGTTTACATCGTGCATTGGCCTTCCTGGATTTTGGACAGTTTAATTACAACTTACTTTGATAATATTTTTTAAATTCATCTATTTTATTCAATGTTCTAATAATTTGTTGATTGGTGATCAAATCATCATCTTCAGTGTCTCACGAAACACATTTTCAATATTAACTTTAGTTATTAATGGTATATATTTCATGCATTATACATTCCAACTTCACAATTACAAATTTAATCCGTCACTATTATACCCACTTACATATTTTGCCCAGGTATAACTGTTAAGGTGCCATCTCCAAATCTATTTTCTGCCCTAATTTGAAACCAGGCAGCTTTGATATATTTGCATTAACATTGGTTCTAAGATCTATCCTCAGGAAAACTTATTTAATATCTCCCCTCATTCTGGCATAATTCCTTCAACAAGTACTGACTATTTTCTACTCCTCAATCAGTTTCCTTACCCATTCTCAGGACCAAGCTTAAATGTGTGGCTTTGCACATTCAATTGGTTTATCGGTGCAATATTGTCAAATGCTATGAGGTCTATACTTATCATATCATAGTTAACAAAGTTATCAAGTGCAAATGAGAGACTTTTCTTTGTTATAACTCCATTGAAAAAAATCAACAGATGCATTTCTGACTTGGAAACAATAGAACCATGGAATATTACAACACAATAAACAGCCTATATGTCCCTTCTAGTCTGTGCCAACCATTATTCTGCTAGTCCCATTGACCTACTCCCATTCCATAACCCTCCAGACCTCGCCCATCCATATATCTATCCAATTTATTGTTAAAATTTAAGATCGAGCCAACATTCACCACATCAGATGGCAACTCATTCCACATTCCCACCACTCTCTGAGTGAAGAACTTCCCCCTAATATTCCCCCTAAACCTTTCCCCATTCAGCTTTAAAAACTACGACTTCTCATATTTTTCTTTCCCAATCTAAGTGGAAAGAGCCTACTTGCATCCACTCTATACCACTCATAATCTTGTAAACCTCTAACAAATCTCCCCTCTTTCTGTGCTCCAAGGAATTAAGTCCTAACCTGTTTAATCTTTCCCTATAACTCAACTCCAGAAGACCCAGTAACATCCTAGTAAATCTTCCCTGCACTCTTTCAATCTTATTCATATCCTTCCTAGAGTTAGGTGACCAGAACTGCACACAATATTCCAAAGTTGGTATCACCAATGTCTTAAACAACTTCAACATAACATCCAAACTCCTGTACACAATACTTTGATTTATAAAGGCTAAAATGTTGAAAGCTTTCATTACAACCTTGTCCACTTGCGATGCCTCCTTCTGGGAATTATGTATCTGTATTCCCAGATCTCTTTGCTCCTCCACACTCCTCAGTGCCCTACCATCTACTGTGAATGTCCTACCTTGATTTGTCCTTACAAAATGTTTGTCTGCATTAAACTCCATCTGCATTTTTTTTGGCCCAATCTCCCAATTGGTCCAGATCCATCTACAAGCTTTGAAAATCTTCCCTGCTGTCCACAACGCCTCCTATCTTTGTGTCATCAGCAAACTTTCTAATCTAATTTACCACATTATCATCTAGGTCAATGATCTGGATGATAAAGATACCTCCAGTTACTCTTAAATCTTGTTGATCTTCTAATATATCTTTCATGCAAAGCATACAAGGAAACAACTGCAGAAGCTTACATGTAGAGTGTCTGTGTACATTTTATTATTTTTAAAAATCAATATGGAATACATCAAGAAAAAGGAAAGAAATGGTGAAATATAGCAGACTAGCCAAGACAGAGAAAAAGAAAACCGTTAATCTGGTAAATCTGAAATCTGAGGTGTTATTTGGATTAATACTACATTAGGGATGCTAGGATTTCTACACTTATCTTAGATTCTATAGTTAGAATTATTTTTTACTCAGTGCTGTAAAAGTGCTAATAATAATTGTTTATGTTATCCCATTTGAGACAGCATTTCTAAGTCAAAACACATAAAATCTACAAAGAAAACCTTTTTCTGAATGTATATCTCTTGATAGAAAAATCCCTTTCTTCAGATGCTCAGTCCTACCTTTCACTTGATTTAATTTTAATGCAAAATTACAATGAGTGCATGTTAAATATATTGCATGTTGTAATATACTGTAGGGTATGCATACCAACATTGATGAGGTTTAAAGCATAAAGTCTCACGTTACAGAAACAATCTCATTGCTGCCGAAATAAGATTCACAAAGATTTAATGTGATATGAAATTTTTAGTTATTTAACAATTTATTAGCAATTAGCTATAAACTTCATAAAGTCAGATACTCTACAAGATAACTATTAAAATGCTAGCACTAAAATCATGGGTGTGATTTAAAATGCTTAAATAAGAAATCATAAAATGTGAATTTTAATTTATGATTTGTATTTCATCTGCTCTTTTAGTGATGTTTTAATGGATTTTCTAACCTGTTTAGTTTAGATCAGCCACTCTCAACCTCTTTTTGTCTATGGCCCCCCTCTCACTTTATGGGGCCCCTTCCCTGTGAAGTAGTCAAGTTTAGTTGGTTTCTTCCGCACTTCTCTCCTACATACTACATTAAAAAAAGTAAGAAATATGATTTCAGTCTCTCCCCACCCCCCACCCCCCCCCCGCTTAAATGTGCTGTAGTCCCCAGGGAACTAACTGTATGGCAATGGCCCGTTTAGAGAGATTTAATGTTGGCTCATTAATACTGACAAACATACTATCAGAGCCAAAGGAACTTAGACTGCATCAATATTTGGGGTATTAGAGTGTGCATAGAAATAAATAAATGATTCCAAAAAGATTCTCATTTATGCCAAGTATTAATACTTTCATTCTCAAGATTTTAATATATTGAGTATGGATGTCCTTTTTGCATACTTATAATAATTAGTTCATTTTTAACATGCATAAATATTTGCAGAAATATTCCATATCCATATGTTAAAGAGTGATATAATTCATCACAATATTATAACTGACTCAGTTATATAATGCATAACACTATATAAAGTTAGATTGGAAAATAAATCTGTTTTTGTTGAAACTGTGATACGATTATTTTTTAATGAAACAGTCAACATGCAACACTATTAGGGTGCCATCAGAAGCACAGCTGGAGAAAAAAAAAATGATGTCCCTAATAGTTTGTTGAATTTTCCAATGACTTTAAATCAAAAGTAGCATATTTGGTACTATTCAGTAATACTTTGGCCATTACAGTTTGTTTTCTTAGTTTGATAACTAAGTATATTTTAAATATTACCAAGGATATTTTATCTTACAATATTGTGGCAATTGTGCATTTTTATTTAAGTGCTTTCTCAGATTAATGTATTTACATCTAAATAGACTAAAGCTGAGTTATAAAAAACACATATCCAACAACACAGAAGGCCTACCTGCAAGCTAGAGTAAGATTGTTGTGTCCAATGCATTAAGTGTACAATTAAATGTTTTCAAAAGATTTACTTCCTGAAAAAAGTTGGGGATTATGATAGACAACTTCAACCTGATCCCAAAGATTCAGATTTGCTGTTTTGCGTACGAAATTGGAAAAACATTAACTTTTATTCCGTTTAGCATATTTAATTGAATAATGATGCTGACACATTGCGTGAGTTTAACTGACCTCAAAATGTTTTGTCCCAGATTTTCATTTGTACTCAGCTATCTCAGTGTCCAACAATAGTCAGCTAGTATTGGTGGTTCCATGCTCACAATGTCCAAGTGAAACCTTTCACCATGTTCGCCACTGACTGCACCAAGTTCAGCAGGGAGGAAACCCAAATTTTAATGCAGAAAATGAATTTTCAATGACGTGGTTTTGTATACTTGATTTTTAAAAAAAGTTTTAAATTTAGAAATACAGCACAATAACCGACCAAATCCGTGCTATCTCAAGCCACTTTCAGGTGCTTGGACGCAGATAATGCGCCGGCAGACGCGGCTGGGTGAGTGCAGCTGGAACGTTCAGGTGGCTGTGAAGAAGACGCCTTTCTGTCACCTGAATGTGCCAGCTGAAGTAGAGCCGTGACCGAGCGAACGCCTGCTCCTGTGGACTGTCGCCATAGTCCCACTGCTGCTTTCAGGTGCAACGGATTCTCCGAGCAAGAAAATAATACCTACAGGAGGAGGGTTAGGTAAGTGCTCCTCCTGGCTGGGTTCTCCACTTTCAGGTGGCCACCCAAAGCCGCATTGGGGTATTCTGGCCATCTGAAAGCGGCTTAATTTACACCCAATTAAACTACACCCCTGGTACATTTAGAATGGTGGGAGGGAACCGGAGGCCCCGCGGGAAACCCACAAAGACACAGGGAGAATGAACAAACTCCTTACAGACAACGAAGGATTTGAACCCCGGTCCAGATTGCCGGCACTGTAAACGTGTTTGCACTAACAGCTACACCAATCTTAACTCCCCTTAAAATATGACAGGAAATCACAAAAACATGTTATATCTTACAAACAGTACGTGATAGGAAAATGTTAAAGTAATTTTCGTGATCAGCGACCAAAATCCTTAAAATACACCTAAAAGTGCCCAGGAAGCAAAATCTTCGTTGTCCAATATTATCATGGCAACCCTTAATTGTAGTATCGGGGGAGAACCGCGCAGTGACGCTGTCCAGCCAGGATGGAGAGTTCTTGTCATGAGTTTTTCAGTGATTTCGACTTCGCGCTATCTTGACTGGTTTCTTTTTTAAAAAAAATGCGCAAGTCCAAATTCTGGTTTATGCTCAAACAAGCTGTGAATCTTAGTTTACTTTCCATAAAATGAATGGGGTTGCCTGGTTTTTGGAGCATTAGCCCGTCTGAATAAACAGCCTCCAGATTAATAATTAGAATTTTAAATATTGAGCTATTCGTTCTCAACAAGAGGTCTGTGAATCATCTGCAACCACGTGTTGCGTTAACTTTTCCCAAGTTATTTCTCTCTAAATGGCTACGGTTCTTTGTATATTCCTGGTGGTCTAATAAAGAATTAATAGCAGGAGGGTTTTCTCAGGATGGTTGACGGTCTGCCGGTACTGATTGCTGAAAGGACTGAAAATGGTTTCAAACCATTAATGTTGCAACTAAATTGGATCATCGTAAATAATTTGCGCCGATCGGTTTGTTATTATTCTCTAAAATGAGACAGAAATTTACTGGACTTTGCCTTTAAATGTCCACTTTAATATTTGCTGAGACAGGTAGTCATGATGTCCGCTCAGAAATTTGGGTTTCGAAAGTATTTGATCAAAAATTATAATTTTATATAGTATGGATAAAGTCAGAAATGACTGGCCATAATATTAAAGAGAAAATTTTTTGGTTGAGAAGTATTTCAGCGCAGCTGAACGAGAAGCGCGAATTAATTTAGTTTGGGTTATGGGGTGAACAGGAACAATAATTTATTTGAAAATTGTTTATACTGAATAAGGAAATGTGGTGATTTCTACGACGGACCAGCAATCAGACAATGAAGACTTTATATAAAATAATTCGTGCCTTTGAAAGTTTGATCTTGATAATGAAAATAAAGATAAAAGACAAATCACCCCCCCCCCCCCCCCCCCAACAAGCGCTGTCTTTCTCTCACAATGACGAAGAAGGAACAGTCAATATCACCTGCATGCACACATTACCATTGTCTCCACAGCGAGTTCAGGCGATTAGCGCAGAAATGTGCAGGGTTTACGGAAACGTGTGACAATCTATTTCTCCTACACACACGCACGCTTTAATTCAAATCGCAAACTTGCAGACAAAACCAAACTGAAAAAGCGTTGTCAGTCACAGATGAGAGTTGTTTCTGACTCCATGTCGCCCGGGGTCGACACCGTTCTAATCCTCCTCGGGCAGAGAAAGCCGATCCCAGCAGCACCACGAGTGATTCGGATCCAGCAACCATTGCATACTCTCCAATACAATGAACAGGCTCTTCAGTTTTCATCCATTATTCTCCAAACTTTGCTCAATTAAAGCAAATTTACCATTCTCTAAATTAGCTGTCTTAATGGAAAATTGTCTTATTGTTGCTTAAAGGTTAATTTTATAATGATTTAGGTTGCATGAATAAAAATCAAATTGGGCGAAAAATCTAAACTTTGGAGCGATGTGTTTATTTTAGAACGTGTAAACAGCTTTAAATCTACATTAATGCTGTTTTATAGACTAACTTTTTGTAACAGGACAATTTCAAAGTGCTTGCATTAGATGGCCTTGCGAAAAGAAAAGTAGTAATTTGCCCACGAGTTGGAAATTTACTTGTTGATGGACAACAGGTTGACCTAAAGGGCAACAGTGATCTCAGCTCTTCCTTGATCTGTGAGCTGTGATCTGCAACCTTTGGTCTCAAATCAGATAAGAAACCGTTTACTTTCTACTGCCTCTGTACCATTCACTAGATACACCTCGTATTACAATATAAGTAGCTTTATATTCGATTGCGAATGTACTGTGAAATAAAATATAGCGTTCACAATGTAATCCGCTCAAAATGATATAAAAATAAATTGAAGAAATTGCAAGATCATTATTAAAATATGACATTTCAATTATGAAATTACAGAATGTATAAAAAATGTGTCCAAAGTTTTATATTCCGACAAAAATAAAAACCATGGGAAGGTAGAGCAATAATTGACGACGCCATAAAGACTGTCATACAGGGATAATGGTTTAGAACATGACTTGACAATTGATTGTTTCACAGTGAGAATTCTAAGATGGAAAGAAAAGACAAACTGGTGAAATATATATTTATTATTATCGAACTCTTACCGCAATCAACCGCATGCATAAATACAGACGGGTGAAAAATGTTGCTTTTACAAACATATTGTATTTAAATAACGGACTTACACAGTTGGCCTGGACAGTGCAACTTTACCATCAGAAAAGCAGAAGCACAAGTGTGATTGGGAACGAAAATCAATTTAGACAGGCCCCGATCGAATATATAACTTTTATTTGAGAGCTTTCTGTAAATGTCCTCAATTTGTCGTGACACGATACAATGGCTATAACTGAGCCTCCAAGGCCAAAGCCCATCGCTATTTGTTAATTGATAATTACGAAGACGGCATCTTATTCTAAACAGCACAATAAGTATTGTAAAGCCTGGAAATAGTTCTTTGAAACTTTTACCAACTGGAGTTAACGATATTCAGATAACGTCCCTGATCCGTTTCAGCGAAATCCCAAGCCTTTGAACGTTTCCAGATAGATAAATAAAGCTTTTAAAATGAACAGAACCCTTTGATATCAATGGTTCGATGCAGCGTGGTCACTTGAGATTGTACTTAGGTCGTTTAACATACAAATGCCTTCCTGTTAATGCACACAATGCCTTGAGCAATTTAAAAGGAAAAGATTGTTTGTGAAGTAAATTTAACTTTCAGCAGTTTAAGTGGAATATCAAAGTAATTTGGAACAATAGTTGATCTGCTGGTTCACATTTTCTGAATTATTTAATTCGACAAGACAATATTTAGTCTTCGGTCAAACGAAGCAATCTGTAACTAAAGAAAACAACGGATATTTACATAACCAATGGAATTTATTTATATGAATATGCCACTTTATACTGTAGAGCTCCTCACAGGTCATTGAAAATCACTCCTCTTACCACCTTTCTGCACTATCTAAACTAGTCATTTTCAAACAAATATATTTATATCTGAACAATTGCAGCAATGCACGGAGCAGATAAAATAGATTTAGAATGATCCTTGAGATACGAGTAGGCGTTTGCAAACGCCTTTCATCTTACCTATTTTTTTTTTGCAAAATTGTTGTACCTAAATCAGTGTCTGATAGTTTTGCTGTTCATATATTACTCTATTTTGGTGCACAGATTTCAGGTCCAATTAATTCTATGTTTGTACCGACAGACAAAGAAAATGTATTAAATACAGCCTAGGGACATGCTCTCTGTGAAGAAGAGAAATGAACACTTCAAAAGTGCACAGATCACGACAGAATTCGGAAATCCATGGTAGCCTCGCCTCTTTCGGGCGTTTTGTTTAACGCTGACTTTGATAAGTGCACCTATTCGGGTTTTTTTTACAAGTCTGTTTTCATAAAATTGTTTGGTCAGAAATTACGTCTCCAGTTTATATGCAAGTTTAAATACTTTACTTTTTTAAAAAAAAGAATCAAATACACGCAGACAAAAGATTAGATCTAAGTCCAGGATTTATTCTATATTTTGGGGTTTGCTGCAAACCCACTTGTTACGAAATATATGAGAAATTTTGCTTTAAACTATCTGACTGCCAGTATATGCAAATAAGTAGATACATGCTCCATTAAATAAAATAAAAAGCCATTCAACATTTACCATACATGGTCTGCTGCATTCGTCGAGATGTTATTTTTTTCACAGATCCAACAGAAAAAAAATCAAAAGTTCTCAAAGTGCGCCTTAAGATGCACCTTAAGATATATTATTTCAGAAAATCGCAATGAATTCTTCAGCAAGATCTCACAATTAATTTTGACAACAACCCCAAAAAAAACCCTTAGATTTACCCTTATATATGTTCAATTTTTTCAGAAGAATTTACAGGAAAATACTGTACAAAATCGTCTCCTAGACAAATAACACCTCGCACCCAGATACTGGTGGAGCGATTATTTAATAATTAACTACATGTCCCCAGTTTTACAAATCCTTGCAGATATTTTACAAAGTTGATAGGCTTTTCATTCTCGCTGCACAACGCTGTCGACCGTATTTGAAATCAATTTACCACTCTGTGATTTGACAGCGAAAAGAATAAGTATCTTAATGTACATGTTCAAATATTGTCGAAGAATTTACAGGGATAAAACTGTACATACTTTCCAATCATGGCTACGAGTACTGGATCTTTTCCAGGTAGTTCGGGACAAGAAGAATCAGGCGAAAGCGTTATTATTGTAAGTTTGGAATATGTTGACAATTCAGATAAACCTTTCCGCCTATAAAAGCTAAAGTTCTTGACGAACATTGAACGACAGGGGGGAAAATAACGAGACCAAATGTCTAAATTAAAGGGGTGATAATTACGTCGAGCGATCTTTAAAAGCTGAAACCCTGTGTAATTCGCCGGCATGGGAGAAAATACTGGATTTCAAAGAAATATAAAATAAAATGTTTGGGCGCTGGTAAAGATTTTTAGTTAAATATTTTGCAAACGGCTGAACTGGATTTGCAGTACAAAGCAGGTAATGAGGTAACTACCTGGATCATTACACCGCACAATTTGGGGCCTGGGATCTGGTGAGATTTAATCACGTTTCGTTTTGTCCTGAGCTATCTGACCTATTTGGGTGCATTCGCGATCATTTATTCAAGATCCCTCTTTGTTTTACTTACATGTGAACCTCTTTAAGTTTTAAGCCTACTTTTGCTTTGTTTCACGGACGATGCTTTCAAGCGCCCTCACTCAAGACCATTATTGTGACCGTTGAGCGCGGCTGCCGAGTTGCCCTGGGCTGCCGCCTGCAACAGCTCAGGGGAGTGACAGCGTGGGGTGCCGGGGACGCTGTGCTCACTGTCGGTGTCGCTGTCTTTCTTGCTGCCGCTGCCCCCACCAGCTGCGCCGGCCGCCGCGCCGCCACCTACCCCGGTGGCCTGGTGTGTCTTGACGTGTTTGCTTAGGTGGTCGCTTCGCATGAAGCGCTTGTTGCAGACGGGGCAGGCGAACCTCTTCTCGCCGGTGTGAGTGCGGAGGTGGCGCTGCAGCTCGTCCGAGCGGGTGAAGCGTTTGCCGCAGAAAAGCCAGTTGCAAACGAAGGGTCTCTCGCCCGTATGCCAGCGCAGGTGGGCTTTCAGGTGCGATGTCTTGCCGTAGACTTTGCCGCATCCCGGGATATGGCAGCTGTGCAGTCCTTTCCTCCGGAGGCTGGCCCCAGCCGGCCCCAGTCGCTCAGCCTCCTGGCAGTTGGGGCAATCACAGGTCGCCCGTCCCGAGTAGCGCCTGGCCGAGGAGCGCGGAGATCCGCCCAGGGTGGCCGGGCTGCCCAGCATGGAGTTGGCGGCCAGCGGCGAAGGGGCCGAGTCCTGGTAAGAGGGAGGTAAAACGGGCTTGAAGCCATCCTGGGTGATCAGGTGCTGGCTGCTGGTCAGAAGGTGAGAAGAAGCACCGTTGATGCCGGCTGTGCTGAAGGCCGAATGGCTGAGACCGGAATAGTCCGAGTTGTAGCCGCCCAGAGGGGAATGGAGCGAAGATTGAAGTCCGCTGGAGTGTAAGGAGGACGGCAAGGCCCCGTTGGAGTTCTGAACGTCAATCCAACCTGCTGTGCCCGGGTGCACATCCCACCAAGTCGATGCTCCGTTCCCCATATCCCCAGCTATCCCGGGATGGGTTGGTTTGAACCAGGACTCGTACGGATGTGCCATCCCAACCCTGGGGTAGATGCCTTGTAAACTGTTTTGCAGACTGTCCACTGTAGTATGAACTTTGGAAATGAAGACCGGTTGGGCAGCGTCCTGGGAGCTACTGGAGACGGGAGATTGAAAGACCGAGTACTCGTTCCCAAAGGGCGACGTGGATGAGGTGTTGGAGGTGAGGGAGAAGGCGCTGCTGCCCGATGAACAGTTGACACTGAATGAATCTGACAGTCCTGCCCCGTTCCTGGAGCTTGAGACCCCAAAGCCGGAGAGGCTGGAGCTGTTATTGCAACTGGACGCTGATCTTTTCCAGGGATGAAATCCTTTTCCAAAGGACGCGTTGTCCGACAGAGAGGGAGACGGGCTCGGGCTGCCGATTTTATTACAGGTAGCAGCCAACATTGCCAGAGGAGTTGATCCCAGCCTCGGTTCTTCCTGCAAAAAGTACAAATACCAAAAAAAAAATGCACACAGTTGCAAAACAAAAACACGTTGGATATTAGCACATTAACACGGCGCTTCACAACCAGCTTGCACTGGCACGTTGAAAGTAACACTGTTCATTTAAATATTCTCAAATCCTTTCAGCAAGAAGCAAAACTGGTAGGCAAGGTGTTGTAAACACTTGTAGCTTCCACATGATATTGTCTAGTGTTTTAACGCTAGATGCAAACTTACAAAGTAAAGAGACGGAATTCGGCCTCAGCCAACTCTAGAATTTGTATTAAAAAGAACAGAGCTAACATACCTGTAAAACCTGGGGGGGGGGGGGGGAATCGTGATTTAAAATGTCACAGGTAACTGCGTTAAGGCCTCCCTCTGCCTGTCGGTGGGATCGCGCTTTGAGGAAGTTTGCACGGATGCCCTCAAAGCGATGCCAAACTACAATGTGGCTCTCCCCCTCTTTTACCTCTTACTTATATAAAAAAAAACTCAACAGGAGACTGATAGCCCTGCCTTGACTGGGACTTTTTTAAACACCTCGATCCCTACAATGAAGACCTAATTAAACCAGCAAGAAAATCCTTAGACTCACCCCCAGAAGTGAAGTTGCCATCACAAAAAAACTGCCCTCCTCAGATGATCTCTTTTTTTTATTATTTATAAATCAGAGCACTTTTTTTAGAGGTGTGCAATACAATGATCAGTTCCGCCCATTCAACCACAATTGTAGCGCCTCTCGCCTTTGAAGTACCGCTAAACCGCCTCCAGCCAATCAGCTTCGGCATTGTCGTGACACAAAGCAGTATGACGTCTCCCAACGTCCTCTTCCACTCAGCTCCTTAGGAGAAACGAGTGTACGCGAGACTGGATTCTTGCCTAAATGGGTTATTTTATCCCAATAGCATTTTTCCTTCGCTGTTTTCAAGGGTTTCGTCGTCTATTTCACTTGCAAATACAAAAATCTCAAGATGCAGGCAGTCGTTTAATCGTTTACATTAATTCTTAATGTCATATCTAAGTCTTTACCAGTATTTATCACTATATATTTGGAGTTCGGAATTGAATATAAAACAACGTGTTTGCTTTTCACTGACCGTATTATTAAAGATCTTAAATCAATCTAGTTTGAATTCATTTTTTTTATCAGTTAAAATATTGTTTTCTGATAAGTGATCGGGTTTAATACTATTTAAAATCCTTTGATACTTTCGCATTCAGCCCACAAAAAAAAAGTTCCGCTGGAAAAGTCCTGCATCCGATTGCGAATGACACCCATTTGAAAGAATATCCCTTTCCTCGAAACAATGCTTGAAGTCAAGTTCCACGGAAGTAATTACTCCTTTAATTAGTTCTCCTTGTTTTGACTCGGTTTGTAGTTTTTTTTCACGACCTATTAAATTAAAATGTAAAAAAAAAGCAGCGTGTTAAAGAATTTGAAGGGAATCACTTCCGCCATTGATGTTTGACTGCTGTACATAAACGCCCGCTGATTTTTCACTCATAAATAACAAACACAAGGCTATGAAAGCAAGTGAACGAAGTCGAGGTGCCCAGGTTAGACAAACTGCATTCAATCTGTAAAACTCGATTATTTTTCCAGCAATTGCTTTGTCGATTTCATTTGCAGAAAATTGCACCGAAATGCACTTGTGTTTCCATATTTAATGTAAAGATGGTTCAAAGTAATCTTTTGTTGAACTGATCGTGTTCATGAAAATTAATGTCGTGTTTATTTCAGCTTGTTGATGGTGATGGTTTTAGCATGTTGAGAAGGCGTGACCGGACAGCCCAGAAGGAGGAAGGGGTGGGAAAAGGAGGGAACTCCGTTTAACAAATAAAAGAATTAACTTTGCCTTACCGACCTCTTTAATTATATATACTTCCGTGTCGTTGTGTGTGTGTGTGCGCGCGCGCGCGCGTTATCTTCAGAATTGTTGGCATAGTGTAGATTGAAAGTAAATGCACTTACGAACTATATTCTCCAAAATGGCATCGTTCAATATTTCAACCCTCTCTTTGCCAGATTACTGTTGATGATCTTCTCTGTTCAAATGTATGTTCTACCAGACTGATTTTAAAATAATTTGCAAATCTGTGAGTAAATGACATGCTAACATTTTCGAAATATAAAGTAGACCATCGATAAATTAGACTTTTAATCTGCTAGTTTAAACAAATATATCGATATAAGCTGCTCTGAAACGTAAAATATGAGGCAAAAATATTGCTACTACCAAAGATCAGTCAGCAAATTAGCAGGCAGGACATTACAACATTCAATGTTTCCTGGTTTAAAAACTAAAGTGTTGTTAAAATATATTCCTCCTGGAAAGTATTGGTTGTGATTGATGTCGTCTACTTTTTCATTCTTTTTTGACCTACACAAATGAACTGTTCAACAGTTCTTAATTACGTACAGTTATATCTCAGGTATATTTTTAATGAATATATCCATTCCGGGTCATACATGGTTAAAAGCTTCCCTTTAAACACACGGGTACTTAAATGTCGTGAGTATTCATGTGTGTGTGTGTGTGTGTGATGTATGCGTGTGCATGAGTGTGTGATATATACATATACTTTATATGTGTGTGTGTGTATGTGTGTGTGTGTGTTTGTGTGTTAAATATAAACTTATTGAATTCTTGAATTGAGGAAAGTTTTATAAATTAAACTTATAGGAGCCATCCAAGTGTATGCCCCCAATAAACTATAGAATTTAATACATTCATTTTGTACACAAACGTTCTCCGTTGACACTTGTACTATTGGACGTATTTTAATTAAAAATCACGCTAAAGGCGAGGACACATGTCTGCAGAATTATGTTTCTCTTCAAAACTACAGATAAATGCTATAAGCTCAACAAACGTTGGCTGTGTTCTATATATAATTTTTCTCTCTGCCAGTGGTTTTTGCTCCATTTTACTTGTTTCACTTCTGAGATCAGGTATTTCCTCATGCACTTTTTTTTTTAACCCACAGCAACAAGCCCAACGGGTAGTAGTCGATCTGCGTCTGATAGTCGAACTAATCAGAATTATCACCGATGGTTAATAAGAAGTAGCCTGTTATATCTAAACCACTCTTGTTTGACATTTCTACTCTTAAGTTTACCTGTAATTCGAGCATTTGCACAATTATTGCACCTTTGTTGTCTTTCATTAGGAAAACCAGAAGATGAACTGACTCAAATACCTCATTTACTTATTACAGTATTCGTAACATGAATAATGTGAGTGACTATGTTACAAATGAATTATTTTTATCAAACTTTTTTTTGCAGCGATAGGCCCGTGCAAATTGTTTTTTTTTTAAAGTTACATCCTAAGGTTACTTTGTTCATTCGTAGAGAATGGAAATAATTTAGGAGAAAATATTTTCAAGCAGGTGTTTCCAGTGTCAGAAGCGAGACTTATCATTCCAGCGAAGGCAAGTTCTTCCTTAATAAAGAAAGAATGCATTAACATTCAGCATGCGCCTGCAGCATAAATTTCATTTGAATTTCAAATTTAATAAACCAGGAGGTTTTTAATCATCCCCGGTTTTATTTGTTTGATATTAACATGCTTATTGACCGGGTCTGTTGACCAGTTTGATCATTACAGGACAGCAAAAAGTTAATTAAAACGACCACAGCTCCTTAATCATATCATCTGTCTCATCCATGTCGGTTGCTTTATTACAAGCTATGATTGATAGTTGTACAGATTAATTTCTCTGTTTCTTCGATTTGGAGAACAGCTTTAGGTATCTAATTTACATCCGTGGATCAACCGGAGCCACATCTGGACGTATCTATTACTTGATTCTGTGGCATGAAATGCGGAGATGTTCAAAAATCTACTGTCCTGGACGTTTTTCGCTGTCTGTGGATAACCTCGACTGTTAGCAAAATTAAGGTTCCGCTTCGGGTTCTGACATGATTTAGGTAAACGCCTGAATCAGGTGGTATTAATGAGACTGGATCGGTGCATGGACGGTTTGTAAAACACTTCACGCCCGGAATATCAGTTATGAAGCTTGTAATAAATTTTGATCTGTTGGCATCGTAATTATCCAGTACACATTGTCATATGTTTATCTTGTGCTTCCAAGGAGAATAAAATCACTTACTTAGTGACCTCTCTCATATTTGTTCCTCTCTCTCGGTGTGTGTATTTGTCCAAGGTTCCTGTCACTAAGCCCCAGTTCCATCCTCACTATTTCCCTTTCAGTATTCTCTTTAATTCTCGATTCCGCCCGTAAT